>NW_008330777.1:4024620-4060345 GCF_000622305.1 Nannospalax galili
ATTTTTGAAAGCAGTGCAGTTTCTAGATAATACATTCTAGACAATTGATATTAGATGCTTGAAATATGATGTTTTGATTTGCTTCTGAATATTCATGTTTGACTGAACTTTGTGGCTGTGGTTTTTAAATTTTAATATAGTTCATATTGGAGACAACCTGATATTGTCCCTATTGACTTATTTTACCTACTGAAATTGACCAAAGGGTGAGAATTCTCAGTATTCATTTTTATTTTAATCTGAAAATTATTTCAACACTAAGAGATATGAAGCCTGCGCTAGGTGCTATGAGCAAAATAGAGATAGATAATCAAAGAACTAAATGCCAAAAGCGTCTTACAAACTAACAAAGGAGATGACAGAAGCATTTAAATGTCTTTATAGTTACTTTTATGCTTTTTGCTTATTTCACGCAAATACATAGCAGAAGCAATTTAAGGGAGGAAAGATTTATTTCAGTTCACAGTTTCAGTCCGCTATGCTGTGGAAGTTGTGGTGGAACAGCTCAGTTCACTTGATGTCAGGACAGGAGATAAAGAGGGAGACAGGAAGCAGTAAGGGGTGATATAGTGCCAAGGATCTGCCCCCAGTGACCCACTTCCTTCAGCTTGGCCATTCCTATTTGTAGAACCTCCCCTATTAGCACCATCAACAGGGGACCAAACATTCATATCATGAGCTTGTGGCAAACATTACTTATTTAAACCATAATAATACCCAAATGCAATAGATTCATAGTGGGGATAAGATCTGCTAAGAAATGTCCCAGCTCTATCTCTTGTCCTCCCATTCAAATTCTAGGACTTAAAAAAGCCATAAGCTTCAAGCTTTTCCATTTCTCAAATGTTGCTTTTCATTAGAATCTCCTGGGGTGCTTAAGAAAATTGGTACTTGAGCCTTTTCCCAGAAAAAATCCAATGAAATTTGAGATGCCACAGGGCATGTTTGGTGCTATGTGTGGTATCAACAGGCACACATTTGGAGAAAGACCCAATCCAGCTAGTTAGAATTGAGGCTGCATTTACTAATGGAGGAGACATAATGCTATGGTTCTCCATTATTTTCCAGTTCCTCCAGGACGGCGCCCTCAGATGGAGGGGCTGATAGCAGGGTGACGGCATTGAGGAGCAACTGCCAGCACAGGCATGTCTTCAGTGCAAGGCAGTTTTTCAGGTGTCTGTTGATAATGTCACGTGATGCTTTCATAATTATTTTATAATACCAGTCTTTAAAAATATCTAGGTAAATCCACCAATTTTTAAATTATGAAGCAAGGCATGTTAGAACATAAAAAGTGAAATCATGAAAATATGTTGAGAAAAACATTGTTATTGACTTAGCAATTCTTGGCTTTGAGTAAATTTTAGTTAAAGTTATTCTAAGAACATATGTAATAGAAGTAAGTGTGGGTTTAAAACATCTGTGGAAGGGCAGTCACATCAAAATTAATTATCACTCAAGCATAAAATGTAGAGATAAAAGAGATCTCAGCTTTATCCTTCATTTTAAAGTCAAGGTTGCAAAGAAGTCAAATTCTCGTCTAGGTCACACAACGATTTTAGGTTAGTTTATTTTGTACTAGCTACATTTCTTTTAGAAAACTAGTTCTCTTATATTTCAGTTTTCTTAAAAAAACAAGACAAATTGAAACCAACAACACAAAGCTTACAATTTCCAACCACCATGACCAGGATTTGGTTGTGTTTACAAAGTCCATAAAGAACATACACCTTCAAAGGTCTACTTGAAGGAGGGTGGGAGGCATGACAGGCAGACAGATTGCTACCAGCAAACATGGGGAAGTTTTTTTTTTTGTTATTATTTATTTGTTAAGTTAAAAACGTGCAATAAGCTATGCTTCACCTCTTTCGAGCTCCTCGTTCCCCTTTATTCCCATAGTTCTTTGCATAGCCCTTCTTTTCCTCCCCCTGTTTAACTATACCCCCCCCCCTTTTTACACATTTCTCCCTTAGTAATGCCTGTCTCCTACTATTCTCTCTAGCTTCCTTCTTTCCCTTTACCTCCCTGGTTTCCTTCCACTTTCCACATTCCTGAAGTTGCATCAGGATATGCACTCACTTATAAGGATTTGGTGCTAGGATCCACAAACGAACAAGAACATATGTCTTTTGTTTTTCTGAGTCTGTGTTATTCACTTAGTATAACAGTTTATGGATTCATCCACTTACCTGCAAATTTCATTATTTCATCTTTTTTTTTTCACTGCTGAGTAGAACTCCCTTGTGTAAATGTACCATATTTTCATTAACCACCCGTCAACTGAGGGGCACTTAGGTTGCTTCCATCTCTTAGCTATTGTCAAAAGAACACCAAACATGGACGTACGAGTGTCTCCGCAATAGGATATACCAAGGAGTGGTATAACCGGGTTAAATGGTAGATTCATTTTTAGTTTTTTAAGAGTTCACTCTGCTTTCCATAGGGGTTGCACGAGTTTGCAATCCCACCAGCAGTGAATAAGTGTTCCACTTTCTCCACATCCTTGCCAGCATTTGGTATCATTTATTCTCTTGAGCTTAGCCAGTCTGACTGGGGTAAGGTGAAATCTTAAGGTGGTTTTAATTTGCATTTCCCTAATTATTAATGATGTTGGACACTTTTTAAGATGTTTATTAGCCATCTTTATTTCTTCCTTTGAGAACTCTCTGTTTAGATCTTTAGCCCATCTTTTATTTGGGTCATTTGTTTTTTTGGTTCTTTGGTTTTTGAATTCTTCATATATTCTGATGTTAAACCTCTGTCAGATGTGTCACTTGTGAAGATTTTTTTCTCCCACTCTGTGGGTTTTCTCTTGACTTTCTGGATTGTTTCTTTTGCTGTACAGAAGCTTGTTGATTGTTGACCTTTATTCCTGAGCAATTGATGTCTGGTTTAGAAAGTGCTTTCCTATACCTATATCTTATAGGTTACTGACTGTTTTCTTCTAATAGTTTCAGAATTTCCAGTTTCACATTGAGGTCTTTGACCCATTTGGAGTTGAATTTTGTGCAAGATGAAAGATAAGGATCTAGTTTTATTCTTCTACAGGTGGAGATACAGTTTTGGCAGAACCATTTGTTGCAGATGCTGTCTTTCTTCGTGTGTTCTTAGCACCTTTGTCAAATATCAGGTGGCTGAAATTGCATGTACTTATGTTTGGGTCTTCAATTATGTTCCATTGATCTATGTATCTATTTTTGTGCCAGTATCACACTGTTTTTATGACGATTGCTCTGTAGTATACTTTGAGATCTGGTATAGTAATGCCCCAGTGTTGCTCTTTGTGCTGAGAGTTGCTTTGGCTATCCAGGGTCTTTTGTCTTCCACACAAATTTAAGGATGGTTTATTCTAATTCTGTGAAGTATGTCATGGAGATTTTGATTGGGATTGCATTGAATTTATATATTGCTTTTGGTATATGGTCATTTTCACAATATTAATTCTTCCAATCCATAGCATTGGAGGTCCTTCCATCTTCTGAGTCTTTCTTAATCTCGTTCTCTAAAGATTTAAAATTTTTCACTCTAGAGGTTTTTGATGTCTTTGGTAAGGTGTATTCCAAGATTTTTTTGAGGATATTGTGAATGGGAGGGTTTCCCTGTACTCTTTCTCCAATGGCTTTTTGTTGGTATATAGAAAGGCTACTGGTTTTTGTAGATTAATTTTGTAACCTGCCACTTTACTGAAAGCATTGATCACTTCTAGGACTTTTCTGGTGGAATTTTTGGCATCTCTTAGGTATAGTATGATATCATTTGCAAAAAGGTATAATTTGACCTCTTCTTTTCCAATTAGTACTCCTTTAATTTCCTTCTCTTGTCTTACTGCTCTAGCAAGAGTTTCAAGCACTACATTGAAAAAAAGTGGACCATAGCATTAAAAAATTATCAAAGGAGAAATGGGGAAAATGGGGACACTTTAAATGGGAAGGGTGGGGAGGGATGATAAGACAGGGAGAGAAAGAGGAGATATAAATAGTGCCTAGCTCGTATAAAAAACCAGAGGGAATCATATTAATCCAAAAACCTACTGAAAAATAACACAAACAATATACTTACATGAGTCCTTGAGTGTAGCTTCAGACTACATAACAAGAAGCAGTGCCAGGCAGGAGCAACCTTCCTTTGGGTTGTTGGCTAAGGTAGTCCAAGAGACTCCCGAAATTACACAGGCTATTGCCACAGCCCTTGATTGCCTCTGAGAACTTGAAGGTAAGACCCGATTGCTGAAGACAGGACATACTTTAGACACAGGATTTGAAGAAATGGAGCTGGAAATGACCTGGAAGCCACCTCCCCTGAAGGCTAGCTCTCATAGCCTTGGAGAGCACTGTGCAAGTAGGTAAGGGAGAACATCAATCAATGGTCCAACCACAGCTTCAAGGCTTAAAAACCACATCAATGACCAGCACAGCAAATGATATTGGTGCAGTAGTGGCATTTTATCTTGGAGGTAATCAACAACTACCTAATTGGACTTAAAGCTCACTCAATGGGGTGGGGGAACTCATGTCTGGTACTGTAAATCTAGCCAAATACTCATAGCTAGAGAAGTCATAGATCTTGGAGAAAATCCAAGGCTCTCATATCCATAGACAAATGTAATTACTATGTGCAAAATATAGATCCTTAAATTTACAGACAAGTATCCCAGTCACCACCCATCAAAAAGCTTCTTTTTCAACAGACAGAGATTGTTACAGAGTTAAACCACTGGTCACACACAGATTCTCTGTGAATTGCTGAAGCCTAAGTGGTACATTTAGGATGCAACCTCTATACCTAAGATTCACAGAATGTAGAACAAGGGATGAAGAGAAGACTAATGTATCTATCTAACTTTACATAATAGACCTTTACATAATGTATGACACTAACCTTACATAAAAGGCCTTAATATAAATGACAGGATTATGAAGCTCCCTCATTCAACAGAGGGCCAGGAGCACAAAAGGCCACAAATGGCCAAAACACAGAGAATAAGAGTTGGCAGAGTGTGACTCCTAGATAGGTCTCCTATATTGAGGCCCACCCACCCAGGGCTCAGGGATCATTGAGGAAGACGGGGTGGAAAGATTGTAAGAGTCAGGGAGGAGGTGCATAACCATATGGAAATAATCTTTATAGACTCCAGGGACTCTTCTCATACAAACCTATAGCAATGGTGTCAGCATGCACAAGACCCATGCAAAGTAGGCAGACAAAAACCCACAAGCGCAGAACTGTGGAAATGACAGCAATTCTTAGTCTAAGAACTATTGGCAGCTGACTACTGCTGGATGAGGAAGAACAGACCTTGAAGAGAGAGACTCTAGATAGGCTGACTAAACCCTGGTGGATGAATTTGCACTGAGGGACATCTGGGGACACTAACTTTACATAATAGGCCTTAATACAAATGACAGGATGTACAAACTCCAGTTGGGGGGGCTATGGGAGGGTGCCAAAGGGGAAGGGGATATAAAGATGATTTTGTGTATGAAATACACAAAAATTCAATAAATTATAAAAAAGAATTATAAAAAAAGAGCACTGAGGACTGGAGAGATGACTTGGTGGTTAAGAGCACCAGCTCCTCATGCAGAGGTTTTGGGTTCTGTTCCTAGTACCCACATGATGGCTAACAACTGTCTGTAACTACAGATCCAGCTGACTAAAAACTGCCTGTAATTCCAGTTCCAGCGAATCTTTTTCTGTCCTCTGCAGGCATTGCATGACATGGATGCACTTACAAACATGCTGGCAATATACTCATACACATTAAAAAATTAAATTTAATTTAAAACAGAGAAATAAAAAGTGAAAACTACCATACATTTTTTTGAGGGGACTAGTTCTCTCTCTCTCTTTTTTCCAGTTTATCTCACCCTCAACAGACCAAGCCATTCCTAGGGCTGGATAGGCCAGCAAGGAGGTGGGAGGGGACAGAGATTAGCACAGGGACTTCTACACCCACATTTGGTCCAAGGAATGTTTGAACTCTAAAAAGTGAGAAAGAAATAGCAAGAATGATTTTCTTTTCTTTTAAAAAGCTCAAGAGAGGTGGGACCATAGGAGATTGGCATTATCAAGGGATGACAGACCCCGATCTTAGCTGAAGAAATATTGGTAACTGATTACTGCTGGGTGAAGAAGAGCCGATCTTCCTAAAGTGAGGGACTCTAGGTAGGCTGACTACACCTCAGGAGATAAACTTGCACTGAGGAACGTCTGGGGACACTAAGACCTTAACACAAGTAGACTTTAACACAAATGACAGAATGTATGAATTCCAGTGGGGGGGGTATGGGAGGGTGCCAGTGGGAAAGGGGATATAAAAGGGATTAAGATTGAGATTTCCTGTGTGAAATACACAAAAATTCAATAAAATTTTTTAAAACTTATTTTAAAATAAGGAAGAAGGCTCGAGGGTTGGGAGAATGAATCTCTGTCCTCGGGGAGGTGGGGTCTGGGAGGCTAGGGGATAGAGTTATATATTCTCTATATATCACTTTATAGCTTTACTGCTTTGTGTTTAGTGTTTCAACTTTTTTTTGGCAGAGCTTAAATTATCACTATTTTCTACCCTGATTTAAGAAAGAAACAGGAAGATGAGACAGAATGAAGGACAACCTCTGTGAGGAAGCCCGCCTGTAGCCCAGGCAGGTGTCACTGAGGGGGCCCCTCTATAGCCCAGTCTGTTGTCACTCTTGTCAAACCAACAAAATATAGAAAACCAACAAAACAAGCTGTCCCATAGAACAAAAATAGAGGAAAAGAATATTTTCACAGATGAAGGTCACATCCATTTGAGTCATTACGCCTGTGGAGAGAGAAGATGTAGGAGGCAACATGGCTGGAAGGACTGGGCACAGGGAGGCCCCATGCCATAGGCCAGCAGGCCCCAGGACTATCTGTCAATCTGTCTGTCTGGGAAACTTGGCTAAAGTCACACTGCTCCTTAGTGAAGAAGCAAGAGGAGGAGGAGGAGGGCGGGAGGGGTGATGGGCACCCACTGTCTGAAGGGGGCAGAAAGGGAGTAGGAAACTCTAGGGATCAGAACATCAGCACAGATCACTGTCCCCACAACACCCCTGAAGCTTATCTTTTAGTTGTTTCCAGATCCAGTCAAGTTGACAACCAGACTTAATCACAAGGGGCAGACAGTATCCAAATTGATATAATTATGACATTAATTGCTTTTAATACTAGCCTGTATAAATGTTTTAATATATAAGAATCCCAACCATAATGAACCATCATGTTAATACAGAAACTCATCATTTTAACGGTTGCCCTTTATATTCCCCAAATGTCTCACGATTCTGCCTCTCTTTGCTCACTCAGACTTCATGATTCTGCAAAAGAAACAATAAACTGGCATGATTCCATTTAAGGAACTATTGTTAACTATGGTTTATGGAACAGTTGACAGAATACTGGGGCTTTGCTATCAGTATATGACAGCATATTCACTGGAAATCATGAAAGGCTGGGTTCCCAAAGATACTAGGGAAAAAGAATCATTTTCAGATAAGAACATTTCCATAAAAACATGAGCAGGCTATTTTTTGGATCTGTTCAGAGATAAGCACAGGACCAGAGATTATGATATCATCAAGAATGAAAGGGAATCCTTCCAAAATCCACAGATTCAAATCGTAACTGCTGTGGTGTATTGACTAACACTTTTGTTGCTCCAAAGCTTGTGCTTTACTCAGATGTTAGCATTCAGTGTCTGTGTGTGGCCACATTTATGCATGAGATGATGAAGGGAGGCCTTTGGCTCTTGGAAGCTGCATTGTTTTATGAGATCATCATTTCCCTGCCCTCATGGGACAAGGTGGCGTCTACATCACCAGGACACATTCATGTTGACAGCATAGCATCTGGTTTTTATAGATAAATAATGTCCTAGGGTCCCACAGACCCATACTTGTAATCTTGTTTAGATCTGTTTCTTGGTGGACGAGTCACATTTTCATGTTTGTTGTATGTTTCCAGAGGTCTTCTTTTTTTAAATTAAAAAAACATTTTATTTATTATTTTTATTTTATGCATATGAGTGTATTGCCTGCATGTATGTGAATGTACCTGTGTCGTGCAATGCCGCGGAGGTCAGAAGAGGGCTTCAGATTCTGTAGCTGCCATGTGCTGTTGGGAATTGAACCTGGGTCCTCTGCAAGAGCAGTCAGTGCTCTTAACCGCTGAGCCATCTCTCCAGCCCCAAAGGTTGTCTTCTTCATTTCTCTTCTTTTCTTGCCACATTTTTCATTATTTCTTGTCTTGTCTTCTGTATGCATTTCTTAAACTGAACCACACTCAGAATTTTAGGCACATGTCATGCAGGAGTTGAAGACTTTTGGAGCCATCTGAGACACACACACACACACACACAGACACACACACAGACACACTTCATGCTTCAACAGTGCTCAGTATGTGTGATGCTTTGGATGTGTTATTCCACATTTAATAATCGCTTTGTGTATATTTACAAAAGGTGATATAGTGCTGGCTTAAAGTCTCACTGGTTGGACCTGTCCTTCTATTTTCTTTTATCCATTCAGCAACAAAATCTGTCACAGCACTTCTTAATGCTATGTATAAACAACACATTTTTGAAGCATTTCTTATACTGTGGTTAATTTGCTGAAAATCTTTTTTAATGCCTATTTGACAAATTTACCAAGTATTTTTATTTACCAAAAATGTATGCATTTTAATTGTTTATGAATTTTATAGCAATGCATTGGGTAGGTTTATCATCTGCCTGGTTTTGGCTGGGATTGCCCAGATATTTGGGACCTACTGGCAGCATGGTTATGAAGAGAACTTTCTAGAATAGTAGTATTAGTTTCTTACTGCTGACATAACAAACTATTTTGAATTTAATGAAATAGTTTGTAGATGTTGAAGGCAACAAGTCATTTGAAAAGTTCTAATATCGGGAGTTGGAAAGTGAATATACATTTTTTATTTAGTCATCAAATTAGTTTTAGTGAATTGATTTTAGAAACTTGATTTTTGACATATTGATTTTGATTCCTTATCAAATAAATTATATCATTTGAGTTTAGTAATTCTTATTAACACAATATTTCTAAATAACTCTTTTTATAGAGATAGTGGGTATACTACATAATCAGTTTTGTTAGCACAAATTATTTTAAATGTTGTGACTCACATCATAAAATTTGATCACTTGGCTACAATGGAATTTGGTAGAATTTTCCTATTATTAAATTATTTTTTCTCTTTGCAATCCATAGTAGTTTATGTGGGAGAGTCTTTAAAACAGTGTATGAGAGTTAGCCATATCAAACTTTTATTTAATGGTTTTAGCATCCACTAGGACTCTTGCTTGAACCAGTTATACTGATGTTTACACAAAGGCGGTTTTATAATATCTTCCTACATTTGGATATTAGTTACTGCTACACTTCTGGAACAAAACACCTGACAAAAACAACTTAGGAAAGGAAATATTTATTTTGGCTTACAGTTCAAAGATATAGCCCATCATGGTGGGAGGCACTGAAGAAGGAAGGTGAAATGGCTGGTCACATTGCGTCTGCAATCAGGAAGCAGAGAGAGAGATGAATGCTGGTGCTTAGCTTGCTTTCCCCTTTTATTCAGTCTGTGACTCCAGCCCATGGAACTGTGTCACCAATATTTAGGGCGAGTCTTTCTACCACAATTACTATAATGTAGAAAATACCTCACACATTCCTGGAAGTTTATTTTCATAGTGGTGAGTCTAAATTGTATCAAGTTCATGATTAATATTAACCATTGCAATATATTCACTAACTCTCTGGCATGAAGAAACTCTCTCCACCCTATTCTTTTGTTTCACTTTGGACTTATGGATTTCTTTTCTTTTTCAAAAATAATTTATTGTTGTCATTTTTCTTGATGCTCAACTTAGCTTCTCTGGCTTCAGGGCTGTTCTTGTGTCTTCTGACTTGTCTTCTTCAGGTTTTGGTACACACACACACACACACACACACACACACACACACACACACACACACACACACACACACACACACACAAATTCTCCAGGTTCATCTTGTACTCCCTAAGACCAAGACATGGAACCATTAATTTCTTTAAGGAGACTGAGTGTGGAACCTAATGTTTTCACTGCTACTAGGCTGTTGCCACCTCCAGGCCTTCACAGAGGTCAGAGTTGGAAATATATTAAATTAAAAGAGGGTTCATACCAATACCTCTATTTTAAATCAAATAATGTACAGCTCTTCTTTATTTTTCTCTGTGCTATATTTGCATGCTGTTTTTCCTTCAGTGAGAATTCTTTTTCAGATATACTTTGCTTTATCGTGCACTTTTGTCTCTTAAGTTACAGTCAACATGCATTGTGAGATACTTCATTTGCTATCCTCACTGATTCATATGATTTTTGAAGGATATTTAGGCAGGAAACATCAATATTTTATATGGATATTTAAAAACACTAAGGGGATGGAGAGATGGCTTATCAGTTAATAGTGCATACTGCTCTTGTTTAGGCCCTGAGTTCAATTGCCAGCACCCACATTAGATGGCTCACAACTACTTGTAATCGAGCTCCAGGGAGTCCAACACCTTATTCTGGACTCCTTGGACACCTCCATTCATACATTCCCATACATCCCTCCCCCCACATATACACATAATTAAAAATAGAAACTAAATTAAAAAAAACACTATATACTGTTTTCTTTAGAGCATTTGGAGCTTGAATTGGCCAATATCTCTTCAATTCATATTTCAGTATTGGACATGGCAACACCTGGTTGGATATATCTAATTTCAAAGAAGAAAGTAGGACAAACATACAACACATAAAACAGGAAAATGGCAGTGTCACTGATGATCATATCAAACACTATTTTTCCTTTTTTTCTTTTTGTGGTCCTGGAAATTGAACTTAGAGACTCACACATGCTAGTCAAACATTCTACCACTGAACTATATTCCCTGTCTTTTTTAAATAAAATGTACATGAAGGAAACAAAGTTTTACATGCATCTGGGAACTTGTTCATATGAATTTACAGCAATAGTGACAGCACACACAAGACCAAAGCAAACTCAAACCAGACAAAAAGCCAGCATAGAACTGGGAAATGAGTAAAAAGCCCCAACCTTAGCTGAGGAACTCTTGGCAACTGAGTGAGGAAATGATGCTAGATAGGCTGACCAGGTTCCCATGGATGAACTCACAGTAGGGGCATCTGGGGGCACAAACTTGACTTGATAGGTCTTAACATACATGACAGAATTAATGAAATCTGGTGGGTGGCTATGGGGGGAAATGGGGAGGGGTTTTAAATATGATTGAGATGTATTATATTAAATTCAAAAGTTCAATAAAAATAATTAAAATGTGCATGTGTGTATGTGTGCATGTATATTTGTGTGTGCAGGTACATGTATATGTGATCACAGTAACTTTAATGACAAAAATATTTACAAACTATGCAACCAATATATCCTTGTTAAGGCTTTAACTGTTCTCTTAGACCAGATCCTCCAGAAACCAAGGAGTGAGGTAAAAATTCCATTGTAACTTTCTATCAGGAAATAAAATTCCAAGGAAGTCACTGTGAATGAAAAGTAGAAGATACAGGGAAGAAGAATCAGACGAGCTGAGCTGGTCTTTGCATCATCTGGTATCATATATGGCTGATTACTCAGTCTTGGAGAGCCTCTTTCCAAGAAGCTCATTAAACTACTGCACTTAGAGATGGGGTAAATTTGTTCCACCTTGGGAAGAAGAATGTGCTTTGAACTCTCATCTCCCACTTGTCAAAGGATTCCTTTAAAAGTGTTTACTTCCATGAGCTATGGTTATGTCAGTTTGTATCCTGAGCACATGAGGTGGGGTCATATGTCTCAGTGCATAGAAGTGCGTCTTCCAAGCATAGAAGATGAAAGGCAACCCATTGGCAGGGAGTTCATATTATTGGGTAAGTGTAAAGTTCAAGTGGACCAATTGAATAGACACACATGGGGTTGAGAGTATCTTTGGTGGCATAAAAGAGGGGTCTGAATTTTAGTCATCATGTTAACTTCCACCTATAAAACAGAAAATAATAATCATCTATACTGCATTAAAATATAAAATAGAGTTGACTGAAGATATGGCCCAGCAGTTAAGAGGACTGACTGTTCTTGCAGAAGACCTGGGTTCGATTCCCAGTACCCACATGGCAGCCAAAAACTGTAACTCCAGTTCTAGGAGATCTGGTGTTCTCTCCTGACCTCTGCAATCATCACATGACACTGGTGTACTTACATACATGTAAGCAATACACTCATACACATAAAATAAAATATTTAAAATATATAAAACAGAGGCCAGGCATGGTGGCGCACACCTTTAATCCCAGCACTTGGGAGGCAGAGGCAGGCAGGTCTTTGTGAGTTCAAGGCCAGCCTGGTCTACATAGTGAGTTCAAGTCAGCTGGGACTACAGGGAGACTCTGTCTCAAAAAGACAAAAAAAAAATGTGTGTGTGTGTGTGTGTGTGTATGTGCGTGTGTGTGTGTAAAATAGAGTTATCATGTATTTCTTAAATAAGAAATTTCCTAAATAAATTTTTTTCAGTTTTTTATTTTCATTATGGCCCATGAATTACTCAGTTATTTTAGGTCAAGACCTTGGATTAATCTTTGACTCCTACTTCCTGCTCAGCAATCACAGAAATTTAGTCATCTAGACCCAATCTCCATGATTGGCTATTGAATCTTTTGCCTCATTCCCCACAGCCCCTCTTTACCATTATTTTCACTCAGGCTTTGAGTTCATTTTGCCTGAAATAGCCACTTGATGTTTCTCCTATCTCTCTTTTGCCAGAATGATCTTCCTAAAGCACCTGACTATATGTTTTTTTTTTCTGTTTTTTTCTTTTGTCTTTTTGAGACAGGGTCTCCCTGTAGCCCCAGCTGTCCTGGAACTCACTATGTAGACCAGGCTGGCCTCAAACTCACAAAGATCCACCTGCCTCTACCTCCCAAGTGCTGGGATTAAAGGCATGCACCACCACGCCTGGCTCTATATGTTTTTTTCTTCTTCAAAACATCAGTTGTTTCCAAGAGTCTATACTACATTAAATTCCACTTCCTTCTCAAGGGTCTAAAACATCCACAAATTACTGAAACCTGCATTTTCTATTTGGTTCTGTTTTATTAGTACCCATGTGCCTAATTGTAGTCAAACTGAATTTCATGTTTCCTGGATGCGCACTGTGCTTTCTTAATTTTATTCCTTATTTCTGTTCTCCCTCAGTCTCCTGCCCTTTAAAATAGTTTTTATTCTCCTTTCTTCAAAGTACATCTTAGAAACTATTTTTTTCAGGAATCCTGGGTAGCTTGATTAAAATTGGTTTAATTATGACCAGTGGTGAATCTCTTGCCTGGATGTTCTTTACTTCTTATATGGATTAATATATTTTTGGTTCCCCTTAAAGAGGTGGAAGGCCATGCAACTTCTCTTAGGAGAGCTATGGAACACTCCAAGCTGTTCTCTCATTTAGGGGCTGAGCTTAGGGCAGGGAAGAAATGAATCTGGCAGGCTCAGATGATGGAAATGAGAGGGAATTATGCTTCAAAGACATCTGGGTTGACCATCTCTGATCATAGACATCTATAGAAAGGTCTTTCCCATCTGTTGTGAGAAAGCTATGGAGACAGATCTGACTGATTTTTTTTTTCAAAGGCAACCTCCAGTATTTGCTGACTTGGATCATCTGGTAAAACTGGGGTGGGAAGAGAAGAATGTCAAATCTTTTTCTACCCAAGGCAGCTTAGGAGGATGAAGGGGGCCATTGAACTTCATATTTGCACAGAATTTACTTACAAACTAACACTAAATTCAATACTCTTATAAGATACAGTAAATAATAGCTCAGACAACTAATTCCTACAGTCATCTGACATAGTTATATTGGAGCGTCATATGAAATACAGCTCTATTGATAGCATTTCAAACACTCAGATATCATTTGCTTTATTTGGGTGGAGTTATTTTTACTAATCACACAAATGGGGAGAAATGACTCTTACTGCATGTAAGCTAACATTTTGTACTAGTGAGAACATATTTTGGTAGGGAAAAGACAAGGGCTAAAAATAGAACCCTGGAAAAGTCATTTTTATCAGGCCAATGGAATTGAGAAAGGTCTAAAACTCTTGCTTTAATCTTAGATCTGTTTTTCCTTTCAGTCATCTTAAATAATAGAAAGAAATTGCTTTTTTGATATTGCTATTGGATATTAAGTAAGGTTTATGCTTTCAAAGTAAATAGAATTTTATCTATGGAATGGAAGGCCTGCTTTTAGAGAGAAAACTGGTTAATTTTGGCCTGTTTTCCTGGAATCACGATTTCCTATCTGACTGGAACGTGAGGAGCATAATTGTTTATACTTGAGAGAAGTCAGTGGGAAGAAGAGAAAACCGATTAGAGAGAGTGAGTTTTGACCTAGCTGACAGTCACATAATTCAGGATTTTAGAATCAGGATTTTAGGACATTGGAGGTATAGATTCTTGAGGCAAATGAAATATGAATATGAATTTTGTGAACACAAGATCTGTCTGATCTGTACCTGTCATTATTTCATGACAGAATAGATGCAGTGGCTTGCTGATCTCTTTGCCACTAGATTCAGCCTGGCCTTAATACATCCTGCAAATAGACACTGGTGTTACAATCACAATGACAGAGTATGTTTGTTTTCTCACAATCTAGTACCTGGCAGTAAATGATGAATAAAAGCATTTTTAAAAATGAAAGAATGAATGAATTTTCTAAAATAGGAAATTTAAAACTCCCTCTGCTTTAAGGTTCTGTTGGCTTGCTCTTGGTCACAGTAAAAGTCTAAGCCTCTAGGAGTGGCCTTTCCTATTAGTAGTCTTTTCACTGTGCTCTGTCACTGTATTGTACTTTTTTATACTTTTATTATCGTAAAAACTTTTGTATATGTATGAGTATTTTGCCTGCATATATGTAAGTGCATCTGTGCTTGCAATCTCCAGCCAGAGGCCAGAAGATGGTGTGAGATCCTCTGGAACTGAAATTACAGATGACTGTTAGTTGCCATGTGGGTGCTGGGAACCGAACCCAGGTCCTCTGAAAGAGCAGCTAGTGCTCTTAACTGGAGTGCTGAGCCATCTCTCCAGTCCATACTGTACTGTACTGTTTGTTGACACAGAATTTCAAACCTAAAGAACAAGTTTCATATGTATTTACATACTTGTAATCCTTAATATATTTCTTCATGTATATGTGCATATGAGTGTAGGAGTCCATGCCTGTGTGTATGAATGTGGAGGCCAGATGTCAATATTATCCTATTTTTTCCTTTTCAATGTATACTTTTTATTGAATTTTTGTGCATTTCATACAAAATATCTTAATCATATCTATATCCCCTTCTCCATCTGTATCTTCCCATATTCTCCCTACAATATTTCATGCATTCTGTCATATATATTAAGGCCTATAGAGTCAAGTTTTTGTACCCAGATGTTCCTCAGTGCAAGTTCATCCATTGGCGTCTAGTCAGCCTATCTAGAGTCTCTCCCTTGAAGAAGATCAACTCCCCTTCACCCAAGAGTAATAAGCTGCCAATAGTTCCTTGGCTAAGGCTGTATTAAGTGCACAAATTTTTAATTAAAAAAGCTAATCAAAAGATAAATTACAAAAAATAAATATTGACAAAAAATTAAAAAGTGAGGCCTTATAGGAAGCAGATGATTTGGAGCACGCCCTTGACATGATATTAGACCCTTCCTGTCTCTCTGCTTTTCAGCTGCTTTGAGGTGAGCAGCTTCTCTTCACCACATAATACTGTGATGCACTCACTGTCTTGTCACAGACTGGAAGGCAACAGGACCAGGTGATCATGGACCAAATCTTCGGAAACTGTAAACCAAAATAAACCTTTCTTCTTTTTAAGATATTTCAGATATTTGTTACAACAGTGGAAACTGACTGATATAGTTGGTTTTCATTAAATTTTTGTATTTTAAAACAACATTACTACATAATCCTGTTTACTTTATTCACACGCTGCCATTCAGCTCAAGAAGTATTTATTGGTACTTATGTATCTAACACTCTCTAAGATTTAACTCTCATCAACTTGTTTAATCAGTTGTCTTTAGAAACTTAGGTTGATTTTCATTTGCGTTTTTAAAAAATTTACCTTCTTGCCGGGCGTGGTGATGCACGTCTTTAATCCCAGCACTCGGGAGGCAAAGGCAGGCAGATCTCTGTGAGTTCAAGGCCAGCCTGGTCTACATAGTGAGTTCCAGGACAGCTGGGGCTGCAGGGAGACCCTGTCTCAAAAAGACCAAAAAGAAAAAAAATTTACCTTCTCTTACAAAGCAATATTTGAATGTTTTTAATCTTGTTATGTGAAACTTTTCACATTTTCACTCAACTTTTTTTGGAGGAGCTGGTTTTGGTTGAGCTTGTATGTTTAGTTCCATTATCTTAGCAACACGTTCAGTCAGTTGTATGATATAGTATCTATGGCAATAGATGTTTAATTTTCTTCTTATTGACACCTTTTTCTAGATAGTGCAAAAAGAAAGATGTGTACATTATATCAAAACAATTGCATCATTTAGTGATATATAAACAAGACGTACCATTTATTTAGTGTCTTTACGTATGCCAGACATTATGTTGAATCATAAAATTATGTTCTTTACTCTTCACCATAATCTTGCTCCAAGCAAAAGACTTGCTTACTTCCCTCATCAGCAAGTAGCAGCACAGGGAAGAGTCAAACTCTACTGCCTCTCAGTCTTGAGCTCAAATATTTTCACTACTCTTAGTGTTTCTTAACTTGAAACATGTACAGTCTCCTTGGAGAAACACACATGCATCCTAAGGATCTGCAATCTCCATTCTCAGCTCATGTAGTGGGCACTGTGATTCTTATTTTGAATCAGAAGTGAGACCTTGTTCACCCAGGGACTAGATTTGCTGGCTGCTAGGTTCAACTGTTGGTTCCTTTTTTGACTCCTTCTTGGAGGGAGTGTATTTCCCATGGCTGGTTGATTGTGGTGGAGGTAGGGGATTGGAGGGGTCATAGAGACCCTGCTGCTCACCTCAATTCAGTTTAGGTCTGCACCTCAAATGTCTGTTACAACCTCTTCAATTCTGAGAAACTGTTTCACAAGTTTTCTCATTCCTTCCTAGTGGATGAATCTATACCACACAAGTGTGGATTCAACTGATTTAGGTAAAATTAAACAATTCCCTACATACCACCACCATGAATGCTCTTACTTGGTTTTCTGAATTGACCTCATAAGAACAATCAACAGAAAATATCCTCAGTCTGTAACAAGTAGATGATCTAAAATAATAATACAATATTTAGGCTAACGGAGCTTAGCTGATGTTATGAGGATGCCAGGATAGTATAAATCGGGAATAGGAGATTCTCTGTGGCCAATGTGGGACTATGGGCCAATCTTTTTATCCTTTGGTAATCTTAAATGGGAACAATTTGTATCGAGTTCCAGTAACTGGAGGTGTGCCTAAATTACTGAGGAGGAAGAATGCAAGAAATGTACAGAAGGAATACAGAGTGACACCTGCTTATAATGGGAATTTACTTTCAGAACATGATTTTGTAAACATAAGATAGAAAAGAATGCAATATCATCATAAGACCTGTATAAATAATTAGAGTCCTAATCCATCTTAGGCTAGCCCATCTTGTTTCATTTTTTTTTTTTGCTTGTTAAAAGAACAACAAAATCCCCAGAATAACTGCCAAAGCTATACTCCTTTGAGTTTTTCAGGTAGAATAAAAAGTATTAGAGATAACATTTAGATATAAATACCTATATGCTTTTACTTTCTGAATTTAGTTCTAGGATATTCTAATATATAAGTAAAAGAAGAAATAAATAGTAAATATGTAGTCACCTAAGCAACAAAATAATTTTTAGTACCCAGTGTTCCCTGTGCCTGGAACACAAAGGTAACACAAAGCCTTTTCATTTCACCATACTGTGGCCAAAAGAAGTTGAGGCTACTAGTCAAGAAGGAAATTAGGAGTGTGACATACACAAGGTACAGCACATTGCTAATTATTATTACTGAATGGAAGAGAGAGAAACTCTCTTGGCTGGCTTAATATGTGGCAGCCAAGAAAAAATCCAGATGTAGATTCAGAAGATAATTTCTTTGCATAGTATTTGCTGACTATGTTTATAGAAGTAAATGTCAAGGTAAGCTTGGCAAGGGACAAAAGAGATGAGTCACATTTTTCTAGTCTCATTCCCAAGATATTATCTTTTACCTTTCTGAGTATGCACAATTCTGGCACTGCTGTCTGCTGGGAAACAGTATCCAAACACTCAACAGCAGAACAGTAATTTTTCATATAAGCTTTGTTTTCATCTAGGTGACTTGGACAGACCAAGTTTCCAAATGCAGAAATCAATGTAATTGCAACGTGAGTCCTTGCTTGTACTCTGGACTTTATAAAGCAATTAGTTTTAAAAATGTATTTGGGAGAAAGAAGGGGTGTAAAGTTTGAATTAAAACCCCTTTTTATCTGTGCCTTGCTTTCACATCAGAGAAATCCATATTTATTTAGAGAGTAGAAAAGTGTGAAGAACACTTGTCAGTCCCTTGTTTGTTTTGTGCTTTAACTATATTTTTGTTTCTGGGATTGTATATATGTTATAAAGAATTATGTCATAAAGCCATTAAGCCAACAGGTGTTCAGAAAAAAAAATTGTGCCAGTGCCTTTTAGAATAGGTTAAATTTTTTCCTTTAAATTTTTAAATTTGTATTTATTTTATGTGTATGAGTGTTTTGCCTGTATGTGTGTAAGTGTACCATGTGTGAGGTGCCAGTGGAGGCCAGAAGAGAGAGTCAGATTTCCTGGAACTGGAGTTATAGATGGTTGTCAGCCATCATGTAGGTACTGGAAACCGAACCTGGGTCCTCTGCAAGAGCAGCCAGTGCTCTTAATCACTGAGCTGTCTCTCCAGCTCCAGAATAAATTAATTTTATTTTATTTTTTTGATCTTTTTGAGACAAGGTCTCCCAGTAACCTCAGTTGGCTTGGAAATTGCTATGTAGACCAGGTTGGCCTTGATCTCACAGAGATCCACTTGTCACTGCTTCCCAAGTGCTGGGATTAATGGCATGCAGCACCATGCCCAATTTACAGAATATATTAAATTTTAAAGCAAGCCTGTCAATTAATTTGCTCATTAATTAATCGGATTATTTTCTCTTTTTTCATCTATTTTATAAATTTATTTATTTTGCATCTTTACCCTTTGTGGAGTGGATATCTACCAAGGACTTTCTGTTATTCTTTAGGTTGTCTCTCACTCTGTTGATCAATTCCTTTGCTCTGCAGAGCTCTTAAATTTTATGCAATCTCATTTCTCACTCTTATTTCCTAACCCTGTTCAGAATGTCCTTGCCTATGCCTACATCTCAAGTGTTTTCCTCCAGTAACTTCAAAGTTTTAGTTCTTACATTTAGGTCTTTGATATATTTTTGAGTTGATTTTTGTATAGGGTGAGAGATATAGATCTACTTTCATTCTTCTACATGGAGTGATCCAGCTTACATAGCCGTAATTGTTAGAGTCTACCTCAGTATATACTTTAGGTACCTTTGTCAAGAATAAGACAGCAATAGCTATATGAAATTGTTTCTGGGTCTTCTATTCAATTTCACTGGTCTATATGTATGTTTCTGTGCTAGTAGAATGCTGTTGTTATTACTATGGCTCTGTTTGAAGTCAGGTATTGTGATGTCTCCAGAATTGCTATTTTTGCTCAGGATTATTTCCTCTATTTGGAGGTTGTTTCTACTTTTACATGAATTTTAGGATTTTTTTCCTAGTTCTGTGAAGAATGCCACTGGAATGTTGACTGGGATTTCATTGAATCTGTAAGTGGTTTTTAGGTATATGGACATTTTATAGTGTTAATTTGGTCCATCCTGAACAGTGGGGATCTTTTTCAAATGTGAAATACAAATAGTCAATAAATACATGAAAAAGTTCAAAGTTTAATATTTTAGTCACCAGAGAAATACAAATCAAACTACACTGAGTTTCATTTCACTCCAGGGGGAATGGTTATTATTTCACACATACATACCCACCTGCACACACATAGAGTATTGGTAAGTATGTGAGGGAAAAGGAATACTGACACATGGCTGATTGGAATGTAGATTAATTTAGTGACTATGGAAATCATTATTGAGGTTCTTCAAAAATTAAACATAGAACTTTCATATTATCAATATTAAATAAATGATCAATAACTATATTATGTATGGGTGTACTCCCAAAGAACCAAAAACAGTTTACCATAGAGATACCTGAATATTCATGTTTATTGCTGCACTATTTACAATAGCAAAGCTATGGAATCAATCTAGTTGCCAAACAACAGATTGGTAGTGAAAACATGGTATAGCCACACCTATATGAACACACATATATAATTCATCTTTTCAGCTATAAAGAATAGAATTATGTTATTTGCAATAAGATAAGTGGAACTGAAGATCATCATGCTAAGTGAAATAAGCCAGTCTTACAAGTATTGCATACTGTTTCTAGAATGTGGAATGTAAGGGTAGAAGGGATATGACAATAAAAATGCATGCTAAGAGGATATTGAGTGGAAAGTGGGAAGAAGAAAAAGAGGGGGTGAGAAGATTAGGTATGCACGTACAGAAATGTCATAATGAGACCCCCTTCTTTTGGACAATTAATATGTACTAAAATGTTGACTCCATACTGCTAAAACATACCATTTTGCAGGTTACTTGTTGCTTTCTAATGAGGATGGTGCGATGCTTCTTCAACATCTTGAAACACTTGTTTTGTGTTTGTAATTTTTCCTTCACTTCTAAACTGTTTTACTAAATTTTCCCCTCCCGCTTCTTGGGAGATCCGAGCCTGTGCCCTCTGAGGCCCCAAGGCTGACAAACCGACATAAAACATTCTGTTTGGATTTTGCATAGTTTATACGACATTTGGGAGGGGGTGACTTACAAAGACATGGATTCTATAGGCTTTTCCTTTTCCATACTTGAAATGCACTGCTATTCGCTGGCTGTTTGCCCTGCTCAATATGGTGGCAGCTCCACCCCTTTTGCCCAGTGTGCTCCGCCTCATATACGCTGGCCCTGGATCAACTCCAGCTTTTCGTAAGAACATCGGGTTACATTAGCTTACCTAAACATTTGATAGATGTCATCTCTTTTACTCACTTGTCTTTATTTCCTTGTGCCTGAATTTCTGCCTCATCATTTTCAGGAAAATTTGACAGTCACCAATGACGTTTGAGGAAGGGTATGTAAAGATTTCTAAGACTGATTCATTGTTTTGACTTCCCTATAGCATCTGTCTTGTTCATCAACCACACTGCCTTGAAACTCTTCCTTGTTCCCTTCAATTCCATGCCTATATGAACTCAATTTTTAAAACAAGCATATCATCTCAGCTTTCCTTTTGGTAGGTTTAAAACTTTAAACTTATATTTGACGCATGTCTACTCATTCCTTCTTAAGCCTTGCCTATATTTCCTTTATAATAATTCATCTTATTCATTCTAAATCTCATTATTATGACTTTTGTCTAAGTTCTGTGGCATGCTTGTTTTTAACTGAGTTTTTAAATTCATTTTTTTTCTTCATTCCAATCATTACAAAGCTACTGTGGCATTTCATCCCCTCTCCCAACCACTATTTATTGAAGAACTCTGTGCTCAGAAGTGGCTGGATTCAAGCCATTTGGAAGCACATCTGTTCTGATTATATATTTGCCTTTAAATCAGGCAAACTTCCAGTGAAAATGTAGAGAAAACATATTAGCATTTGTTGGCTATAGATGCTGAGGCAGGCCAATTGGTAAAAAGCTCTGATTTGGATTGTAGAGGGCAGAGATCAGGACTGGGCATTCAAAAAGCAACCCGAAGAACTGGATATTGCAGTGGAACAAATGCAGAAATAATGTTGTAGAATATTGGAGACTCTAATTCAGAAAAGGCAGACCAATGTGAGGACAGAGGAAGTAGATACTGTTCAGGTGATCAAAGAAAATGGCTTATCAGTAGAGGAGGGCAAACAAATTCTGGTTGATATACTCCTAGAGGTGATATAGCTTTTACAAGGTTGTGGTCAAGCTGAGTTTTAGTTTCTGTTGTGATTTTTATCCTAAGAATAAAGTTGGACTGACTGGGTCAGAAGACTAACTGGTGAGGTTAATGTTTTCCCAGGCTGATTTTCCAGAGGTTCATTGCTCCATGAATTCCTTTCTATGAACCTGTTGTTTTAATTATCTGAATTAAGTAATTGATTTCGAATGTATTCCCACCCCTGCCATATTGCCTATCTAACATGTTATTATATGATCTTTTCTCTCCACTTAAAGGATTTCTACTGTTCCTTTGAAATTCAGTTCATGTGAATGGAAGCAAACATTAGCTAACTTAACACTTTCATTACACAGACATGCTCCTAAAGAAGTTGAGCAGTCAGAATGTACTTGAAGGCTTCCAGAATTTACCATTGGCTAGGGAACCATGCTAGCCCCAAGGAAGCTATGAAAGCCAGAAAACAGGAGGTACAAGTATATCAAAAAGAACCTGCTAAGGACTCTGTTACTGTCACTGCTGCTGCCATGGCCTTGACCTCCAACTACACCTGCCCTTGCATCTCCAATTCCTGCTATTGAACATCCAGTTGAATATCCATCACCTGTCCATGCCTTATTGGTCTCATTTGTGGAAAGCGTTTCTACTCCCATATTGCGTGAAGAACATTATGTTCAACTGATTCCACAGTTGGAGGATTTCCCAAGGATGAAAGTGGAATATTGCTTAAAAAGGAACCTCAGATCCTAGGCAGCCTCAAAATAACAAATTCCCATGAGCCACCTCCTCCATGAGTCATTATTGTGTATCCAAGCTCTTAGTGATTGCTGTTGCTCTTTAAGGTTTTATTCTTTACCATTACTTTGGGGTATGGTCACTAACATTCAATATTGTTTCTTATCTTTTTCCCTCAACAAAATGGAAAGGCCTTGAGGGCAAGGATGCTTATCTTTGTATCCTTGCATTCAAAAAAGGTCTTTCCATGCTGCCTGTACCTCATAATATTTTTCTTTTTAGTTGAAGTTTTTTGGGTTTCATACAGTATATTTTGATCATGTTTAGATTCCCCTCCACATTTTGCACTCCCTTTACTTCCCCCCACCAAATTTCCTGTGCTCTAACACATACATACACACACACACACACACACACACAAACACACACACACACACACAAACACACACACAGACACACACACGTAAGTGTATGTGTATTAAGACCTGTAGAGTTAAGGTTGTGTCTCCAATTGCCCTATGGTATAGGTTCATCCACTGGACACTGGTCAACTTATTAGGAGTCTCACCCTTAAATGAGACTGAATCTCACCTTCCCAGCAGCCATCAGTCAGCAAATAACTTTTAAAAGGACGATATTGACCTACTTACTACTCCATTTTAACGGTTTGGTATCCTATAACAATCAGTGGCTTTTTAAATTTGTTTTCATGTGGAATGAGGCAAAAAAAGGGCAATTGGCATTATTGCACACCTATCATTTGTTCAGGCACCATGAAGAGAATATTCTTCTGAAATGAGAATGAAAATAACAGTTGGGATTTATTTAGCTTTATTATGTATAATACTAGGTGGCTTATGTGCATTATTATATTTAATTCTTATAACAACCAATTAGAATAAGTCTTACTGTTTTTGTTGTTTTACAGAAATGGACATTATTAAGGGCTAGACAGATGGCCCAGAAGTTAAAAGCACTCATGGAGGACCAGTTCCAGAGGATCCAAGTTGGACTACCAGCACTCATGCTGGGGAGCTCACAACTAACTGTAATTCTAGTTCCAGGGAGTCCAATATTCTTTTCTGGCTTCAAAGGCACGTGCATAAATGTGATAGATACTCTCTAGACACATACACATAAGTAAAAACAAACAATTTTAAAGAAACGAATATTATTGATTAGAGAACTTATAGTAACTTTCTCAAAGTTTCACATCAGGTTAAGTGTAGAGCTGGAGTCCAATGTTCTTTCAATATTTTGTATTGCTTGAATAGCAGTAATAGGCCAGGGAGACTTTCATTCCCCTGAGAATTAAGTCCTCCCATTTTTCAGTATCATTCTTGAGCTTTTGAAAATGCAAAATTCTGATCCTACCACAGATCTACTAAGTCAGCATCTCTGGAGGCTAGGCCCAGAAATCTCAGCAAGCTCTATGCACATTAAGGTTTGAGAACTATTAACTGACATTCTGTCTCACAGTTGGTTTTCTCATATGGCTCCACATATTCATAAGTCATGCAAAACTCACTTTCTGATTATTTATTCTTTATATATATCCTCACTTATTTCTGTTGTGTAATATTTCCAAAATTCTACTTTAAATTTATCAAATGTATTCCTACAGGGTGTGTGTGTGTGTGTGTGTGTGTGTGTGTGTGTGTGTGTGTGTATGGGGAGGGAGTAACAGAATCTCACATGTAGCCCTTGGCTGCCCTGAAACTTGCTTTGATTATCAGACTAACCTTGAACTTATGGAGGTCTGCCTGCTTCTGCCTCCTTAGTAGTGGGACTAAGGGTCTGTGTCACCACAACCCAGCCTATGGGATGCAATTATTGAATAAGTTCTCATAAAAATTTAAAACATGTAAAAATATTTGGAGATGTGGAATCAAGGCCAGCCTGGTCTACATAGCGAGTTCCAGGCCAGCCGGAGCCACAGGGAGAACCTGCCCCCACAAAACAAAACAAAACAAAACACAACAAAACAAAACAAAACAAAAAATCCAAACCAAATAGCTTCATGTATAGCTAAGGGGTAGAATTCTTGTCCAGCAAGATCCTAGGGTCAATCTATAGGACCTCAAGATACATATATAATACACCCTACACAAACACACGCATACACACACACACACACACACACACACACACACACACACAGAGGCTTCAAGTCAGCTCACTCTGTGTCCTGATCACATTTTTATTTTCTGGAAAGAAATCAAAATAAGAAATGATACTTAATCCACCCTTCCAAGGTCTATCTCTGCTACTTTATATCTTTCCCCAGAGAGGCTAAAGGGTTTAATTCCTGGTATCATATTGCATTCTCTTTCAACTTTTGCTAGAATGTCAATAAAGGCATTAAAATTTCATTTATAAATCTAAGTTTTTTAGAACTTGCCTTGAATTCATTGAAAACATACTTAGATGATTATACTTGATCACTTATAAATTAAATATTCATTTTATAAGGAACATAAGCATTCCTGGCTGATTATTTTGGCCTCAGTACCTTTTTGGATTTACTGAGAGTTTAAAGAACTGAAAGTCCACTGCTGCCTTCCTTTCACCTGTCCACGAAGCTGAGTGAACAATATGGAGATGGTTTTAAAAATAACGACAAATTATCAGTGTTTTCCCCCATTTTCAATGGCAAAAAGAATAGTTTTTACCTCTTTTTATTTATTATTTTTCAGTTTTTGAGATCTACTTTTATATATGTGTATGTGTCTATGTCAGTGTCTGTGTGAGTATATGCCACATGTATGTAGGTGCCAGTGGAGGACAGAAGAGGGCTTTGGATTCCTTGGAGATGGATTTTCAGGAGTTACAACATGGAGATGTGAGCTACTCCACGTAGTGGGAACCAAACTTGGGTCCTCTGGAAGAGTATCAAGTGCTCATAACAGCTGGGCTATTTCTCCGGCCTATTTTTGCCTCTTTGTGTATCTCTTGATCCATTTATAATAAAAGTGCACGTTCACCTGAATCTTTAGTTCATGAGTGTTGATATTTAAATATAAAATACAGAAGTGATTAAACCAACGTTTTAATTGCAAAGATTAAATTTTAGTTATTTCTTGTACTTTTAAAAAATATTTTATTAATTATTTTTATTTTATGTGTATGAGTATATCGCCTGCATATATGTGAGTGCATCCGTGTCGTGCAATGCTGCGGAGGTCAGAAGAGGGCTTTGGATTCCCCTGGAACTGGAGTTAAGGACGGTTCGTAGCCACCATGTGGGTGCTGGGAATTGAACCCAGGTCCTCTGCAAGAGCAGTCAGTGCTCTTAACCGCTGAGCAATCTCTCCAGCCCTATTTCTTGTACTTTTGAGGAAAACCATTCTACTATTTCTCATTAGGATCTTGCATCTGTATTTAAGTTTTCCTTACTTAAAAAAGAAGACTCATTACCTTATTTTGTTATATAAAGTACTAGTCTAAAACCTGTTTTTCAGGCAGTGCTTAATCAGTATTTATTGAATTCTTGATTGAAATGTCTTTTATTCAATGAGCTATCATTTTATAGTCCCAGAATTTCAAAGCCTTAATTTTCTAATACCTATTAGAGAGGCTTATACATGAAATTTACTTGAAAATTGTTGTATCTTTGAAGAAACTAAAGTTTTCTTTCATTAGTTTCTCTAATATTTCATCACTCAACTTTTCAATTGTTTTATTATTTTGGTATCTAGGGTAAAATATTAAATGTTTTGTAGTCAAACAATCCTTCAGATCCCATTAGTCCAAGGTGGTGATAGACACATAGAACATTCCTGAACCCAGTTAGAGCTTGGAGCGAAACTAAGTCAAGTTTATACTACATCAGCTCACACATTGATAATACACATATGTGAGATCAAGAAAAAATATTTTTTTCAGAGCTACTGGATTTCTGCAGTGTTTATTAAAGAATCTTTGTGCAGCAAGGACTGATGAATACAATCTGGTTTCCATGCTCAGTTTCCTTTCCATTCTCCAGGTTACCATCTTCCTTTTTTCATTATTTTCCTGGACTACTGTTAGACCTTTGACAAGCCTTCCAATCTTTAGTTCACTTTCCACTTATTTCATGTACCCCATCAAACTTACCTTTCTAAAACATTCAATGGTTTCATGTCATTTTTCAATGGTGTGTAGATAAGTATTTGATCTTCGTTTAGTGAAATTTTATCTACTCTTTGATGTGCATCTCAAGTACCACCTTCTTTAGAAGCCACTATCATCTTATCTACTGATATGCTCTTATTTTCCTATGGACTCCTATATCTTTCGTATTTGTCAGTATCAACTATGAATTATGGTTTTAAAATATTTTATTACTTTCTACATCATGACTGTCTCACAAAAGGGATTATATCTGACTTTGGTAGTCTCTAGTTTTATTGTGACATCTAAAAGTCTTTCTTGGAAACATTGTTTCATATTGTCTGCTAAGCACAAAATTTCCTATAACATGTAAGAACTGCCTTCATTGAGTCTGCGTATTAACACTGCTAGCAGGGAAGGCAGGATCTGGTGGTCTGTTTTCTGGAAACATTCTCCTTTCTTTGCCTAGCAAAGCTTACAGTGATGGGCCTTGAGATCCATAGTGTTATGTTCATGTTTATGTTAATAACAATAAGTAGTTCCAGACTCACAGGCATTTGCCTCTGCTGGTTTCTCATCCTCTTGTGGCTCCATATAAATGTTTTCTGCTATATTTCTAATCATTTTCCAGATCATGAAGACATGTACAGCAAATACCTGTCCACCTCTCATCTTTTTTTAAATACATTTTATTTATTATTTTTATTTTATGTGTATGCGTGTATTGCCTGTGTGAAGGTAAGTGCACCCATGTCATGCAATGCCCACGGAGGACAGAAGAGGCTGTCAGATCCCCTGGAACTAGAGTTAGGACAGTTGTTAGCTGCCATGTGGGTGCTGGGATTAGAACCCTGGTCTTCTGCAAGAACAACCAGTGTTCTTAACCACTGAGCCATCTCTCCAGCCCTCATCCTCTTTATATGAAGTCTGCCTGCCAGCATCCACCCTCCTACAATTTATTGACCACACAGAGAATAATATGATACTTTTTTTTGATCTCATGAGATTTGCTTCATGCTGGCTGGGTTTTTTGTTTGTTTTTTGTTTTGTTTTGTTGTGACTGGGTCTCACTATGTAGCCCTGGCTAGGCTGGAACTTGTTATGTAGATCAGGCTGGCCTGGAACTTCAGAGATCGGCTTGCTTTTGCCTCCAGAGTAGTGGTAGGATTAAAGGCATGGTTGACCTCATGCTGTGTTTTTTATTTCTTGTACTAATCAGTTCCTAGTTTTCACTGCTTTTTCCACCCTATGTTCTTTGCTCTAAAATATTCCAAACATGTTTAGGCTTTAGCATTTGCTCTTTGCTCTACTTGGAACATATTTTTCTACAAACAGCTATAAACAAGGCTATAGGTCATTGGTCAAATTACCCCTACCAGAGAGGCCTTTCTTGATGATTCTGTTTAAAATTATTATCTTTACCTTACTCTAGCCTTTCCAGCTATCATATCATTATGCATTTTTTTCCTACAGTGTAATTTGTTGGCACCTGATAGTCTATATATTTTATGTAGTAATGTTTATTTCTTATGTCTTCCTGTCTCTCCTGCCATCTCATAGACAGTAAGTTCCACAACATTAAGGTTTTTATTTATTGTGTCTGCTATTGTATTCCCAGGAACTAGAATTTTGGCGGGCACATAATAATGAAAAATAAATATTTGTTGGCTAGGTTAATGTTTTAATTTATAGAAAACATGTACATGTTTGATTGACTTAATGAATAAGTTTTTACTAATATAGAGCATAAAACATCATCATTAGAATGTAATCAATAGGAAATATTTAACCTCTTTAATTTCATTCAATTAGGTCTGTTGTAGTTATCAAAAAGTCTTATGTGGTATTTATAATTAAATGTTAGTTGATACTATAATTTCATATTATTAATGAGTTTCTAGGTTAGCAAATGAAAAATACCAGAGTTGATGCTGTACTGAAAATTCAGTTACCACTTAGTTTTAGATGCTTCTAGCACAGTCCATTGTGAACAAGTGCTCATTTTCTTTTTACACAAGAAAGGACATTGATAGCAAGTTTCAAAAGGATCACTTTAACTGTTTAGATAGAACTTTGATGAACTTGAGAAATAGAATTGACCAAAATCTTTTGCCAAATTAAATAATTGGCACAAGACAAACCAGGACACTGATGTGGAGCTTAATGCTCAAGACTGAATCCATGTTTCAAACAATGATTAATGCTGACCAAATTTCTGCGAACTTATTTTTAATCCTGATTTTACAGATAAAGAAGCAGGTGGGGAAGAAATTAAATGGCTTGTTTAAAGCCACATAACATATTAACAGAAATCTGGGACTCTATGCAAGGCATGCATCCCATGTTTGAAAATTCATTACTGTCATGATTTACTGCTAGTGTAGACAATGGTATGTGGATTGAGGAACTGATAATTGATAATTGGTCTTCTGGCATGCTGTTGTAATTGGAAACTCCTGATTAAAATTTGGCCTCTGGGCTGAGACCTGGCTCATATTTATAAACCAATCTTTGACTATATTTGTGTCATCATTTTGGTTTCTCCCAACATTTAGATAGAGAACTTAAAAATAGGCTCAATGGAAAAGTAAAGAATGCCACATGTTCTGACGTTAGCATAAGGGCATATTATGGTTTATAAATAAATTTGAGATTAAGGTTTCTTTCTCAGAGAGATAGAGTGGTTAGATAACAGTTTTGTAGGCAATCAACATTTAGTTGTAGAGATGTAGAGAAGACTGTGATCAAAATGCATGATTTCTTCACAGGCAATAGAGGATTTTTATTGAGTCCTGCCTTTATTTTGGAAAGAAGGGCTAAAAAATAAAATTATACTTGTGATCAGTTGATAAGATTATTTTTCATTCTTTTATATTCTTAGTTTTCTCCTCAAATGGTCGTCGTGGTAGAACTAGTAAAGTTGCTGCAATAATCAGATGAATTGCTCTAGAGTGTTAAGCACAGTGCTTTACATATGACAAGCCACATAATTATCAGTGTTATCAATCCTCTCATCTTTTTCCTTCTTGCTTTTGAATAATGGCTATTAAATGAAGATGAAAGCAGTGTCCTCCAGATGAATAAGAATGGCTTTAGGGAGTGATGTTTTGTCACCCCCTGTACTCAAAGAATGACTTTGAGAGCTTTTGAGATCAGACAAGATAAGATTATTACCTACATTAGTAGTTCAATAGTTCAGTACTGAAAACCATTAGTTCAAACTACATTTTAAAATATTTTATTTATCATTTTTACTGTATGTGTAGGAGTGTATTGCCTGCATGTATGTAAGTGCACCAGTGTTGTACAATGCCCACGGAGATCAGAAGAGGACATTAGATTCCTTGGAACTGGAGTTATGGATGGTCGTCAGCTGCAATGTGGATGCCGGGGACTGAACTCAGATCCTCTGAAAGAGCAGCCAGGCCCTCAAATTACACTTTTAAGTACCAAAAGTCTTACTCTTTTAGAGTAAATACTTCCAAGAGTGCAATAACAGACTACAGAAGAACAACAGAATCAATGTCTACCGTAGTGGAAATCAGAATGAAGGCAGAAATGCAAAATTAATATTGATCATTGTGTTGTTAACACTGAAATGCGTTTTGACTAAGTGAATGTATGAAGTGTTGGATGGATGGTTAGGGAGTGAAGGAAGTGGTGATAGTTCCTACCCTAAGCACAGTGTCTGGACATGCTTTAGTGTAGTGAGCAGACATCTAGATTGTTTTACTTAGAAAATTGTCAGCCTCTTTTCAGGGAGGCCATTTGTACTGTAAAGACTGGAAATTGAAAATTCATATTTCCAGCTTCCCTATAGAGGGATGTCTGTCAGGTTTTTAAGCTTAATCTATCAAATGAATTTATACAAGACTTCAACTTGGACCTTGAATTATGCAATGTGGAGAAGACCACAGAGCATCTGTTTTGCTGTGCAGATGGCACAGAGTAGCTGGTACAGGGCTGGCCTTGAAGGTAGTTCCTTCTACAAGCAGATGACTTGGAAGCCCATTCCTGCAGTGGGACCTTGGCAATTGTTCTCTGTCTCCCTTATCAAGTTTATTAACTTAGCTTTTAATTATTCTGTAAACCTTTTAATACTTGGGAAACCTCGTTCTAGTCTTCTGCCCAGAGAGGGCAATATGAATATGAATCCTACCCTCTGTAACCAAGCTTTGACTAATAAACCAATTACTCCTGGTTAGAATTTCCAGTTTTGGAATTCCATGGAACATGGAATAAATTCCGATGTTTTTTTTTTTCTCATGTCCCTCTCACCCTGTTGTTTAAAAATCTTGCCTTGGTCAACTTCCACTCCCCACCTTAAATATTCCCTGATATTTCCTAATATGTTCTTTTTGATCCACTAGTTTTGTGATTTTTGAGTTTTTTTTTTAAGCACAGTCTACTTGATTTCAATTTTGTCTTCTTATTCACCAAACACACTTTCTTTGTGGGAGTATAATATTAAAGTGTACTTAAAGGCCTTTTTGAGTGTCCACAGTGTTTAGCACAATGTCCCAGGCACAGTGAATGCTTATGAATACTAGAGGAATTTAAACAGGGACAGTTTAGGAAAGCTGCCTTTACAAACTCTATGCCTAAGGGTAATTTACCTGGGGTTTGGACAATAGTACACGTGCTGATATTTGCTCAATCCCTTTTCCACTTAAGTCTCTCTCTTGAGCTTCAGACCCATCCTATCCATTATTCCCATGTATTTGGATTGGAATGTTCTGCTTATACATTAAGCCAAGCATTCTTCAAACCATCATTTACCAGTATCTTCAAGTCTGCTGTTAATGAATGGGAGCTATCACTCTCTTACCATGTAGTTTAAGGAATAAAAACTAGAGCCCAGTGTTGAACAGCAAGGATTCTAGAGCTAAGCTAAGTGGGCTGGGATCACCCTGGCTCTGTCATCTGGTGCTTTGGCCAAGCTACTTAATCTCTCTGTACTTCAGTCTCCTACATAAAATGTGACTAATAATTATACCTATCTCCTGTTGTAAGGAGTAAATAAGCGAGTATTCATAAAGTTCTCACAGTGGTGCTTAGCTCATAGAAAACATGCAGTGTTGGCGATTATTATTATCTGTTTATTTAACATTAGCATGTTTTTTGATTATCTAAATGATATGATGTTCTAAGATAGAAAAATTAACTTCTCTCAGAAAATATATGGACTTTTTGTATTTAGGCTATTTCTCCCCCACATGTATGAAATAAATATATACACAATATTTTTAAAGTTTTTATTTATTTACTTTTATTTTATGTGTATGAGTTTTTTTGCCTGAATGAATGTGTGCAGTGTCCAGAAGAGGGCACTGAATCCCCTGGAACTGGAGTTATGAATGGTTGTTAGCCTCCATGTTGGTGCTGGGAGTTGAACTTGGGTCTTCTGGAAGAGCAGTCAGTGCCCTTAACTGTGAGCCAACTCTCCAGTCCCTAGAATAATTTTTAAAAATCCATCTAATTTACTAGCTTTACCTCTAGAATGATGGTGTCTAAAGTTTGGAAAGTCCTGAAAACTATTAATAAAATGGTGGTCTGCTCTGCCATATTTGTAAGGAACTGGTAATATTTATACAGCTTTTCCAGATGTGTTGAAACTTGATTATCTTTTCATTCTTGTACGTTTTGTTTTTAAAGGTAGGAGTTGGTTATTTTCTGCCACATTTTCTGAGTTCTTACAGTATATCAAGTAGGATGGTGATTTCATGGGAAAAAAGCAAGACGTTTTCAACTGGGAATTGAAACGAAAGTAGGTTGTGGAATTTCATTGCTATTCTTATCTTTTAGCCTTATTTGTGACACTTCAATATCTATGGTGTTTTATATTCATTTTCTTACTTTAATAGAAAAGTGACTTAACAAGACTTGCTTTTTAGCCACTAAGATGTATCATGGAACACAGAAAATCATTTATTTATTGTCCCTTGCTGTTGAGGGTGGATGCTGAGACTTCTGGAAAACATTTCTCCCCCTACTCATGTCAGTCCTGGTAGGTGCTCAGTATACACTCAGTGAATGCACAAGAGGTATCTTCTCACACGCCAGGCAGATTTAGTTCACATGCCTTGTCAGTACTTCAGATAAAATCTCCTTAAAGTATATCAACCTTTTTCTACTTTTCCTTCTGATCATGTTCTTGGGACCACAGAGACTCAAAGAATTAACTACCGTTTAAGGTTTTTCATGTCAGTTTGACAAATGGACAGAAACAGGTCAACTTTAGGTCACTTTTATTCTACATAGAATCTGAAAAGTTCATAGTTATAAATTGTTTTACTATCAACAAATAGCAGAAACAACTTCATCTTTTAAAACCAGCAGCAGAATTCATTCTGAATAGGCTATGTATAAGAAGGGTTGAATGGCCACTCAGAGCAAGATGAACAGTATTCCCTTCTGTCTTCTCTGTCCTTGCTCCTGGAGCCATCAACATAGGACAAACTGAGATCAAGAGAGAGTTATCTTGTCTTCTTAGTACACAAAGGGAAGAAATTTGAGTTTCTGGAAGATGATTGAGAATGGAGTAGGAGACCAGGAGGTATGAGAAAGACTCAGATTAGCACTATCCAATAAAACATAATGAGCCATATGTAATTTTAATTTTATAATAGCCACAATAAAACTAAAAGAATAGTAAAATAAATGCTAGATTTATATTTTATATAAACAGTGTGGTGCTCAGGCACTGATTATAATCAGTGGCTAGTGTACTGGGCAGTGCAGACAGAGAAAGGAGCCTTAGCATCAAGGCCAGGTCTGGAGTTCTTCAAAGAATTATAAAGTTTTGAGTGGAGAAATGAGCAGGGTTTTTAAATTAATAGTTTCATTAATCCCCCCCCCTGTATCATCCATAAATCTAGGATATTTCCAGTGAAGCTTCTTTGAGTCTGTATTGGCAGGTATTAATTTTTTTTTTAAATAGTCACCCAAGCCATGAATGGAATGTTTTTTCTTCTTGCAGTCCAGGGAAGCCAGGTTCATTTGTTATATGGCATTATGTATCTGTCTCTTCTGTCCCTGTTTAGCTTTCGTTGCATTTGACATTCCTAAGAAATGGGGCTGTGATTTTTAGTTGGCTCACATGAGGCAGAGAAACTTAAGTCATCAGAAGTTAGGTGTGAGTGAGCTGGGAATCCAGCAGAAAGGACCAGGGAGGGCTGGGGATATGGTAGGGATGGCTGAGGAGGGTTTCCACTGTATATTGATGAGAGATTGGTTCATTTTTTGTAAATATTGAAACTAAATCAGGAGAACGTTGGTCTACTTAGGTTATGGGAAGGTGTATATGTGACAGCTGGGTAAGTTGGGCCACGATGAACTAAGCTAGCACTCTTCTACCTTTGGAAAATAATTGGTGACAAAAGCTGAGCTAACCTAACTAGGTATAAACATATGAATTGATGTAAAGCCATATATAGTTTTTCTTTCCACATACAATGTGAGTTTTCTTATAATTTGCTGCAAAAATATTAATGTCTGTGTGTGCTTCCTCAGGTCTCATTATGAGATGTTGTGCAACATAAGATAAAGGAACTTATTAACTTTCTGACATTCAAAAGATTCAGACTAAGCTATGATAGTCTTTTGGATTTAAAGTAATGTACTGTCAGCTTGAATTTGGATTTGGTCCTGATGGTGGATAGAAATAGCTTTTCTGGAAACCCTCAAAATCAGATCCTGGATGTCATTGCTGAAGCTGCCAGCCTATGTTTAAAGTGATCCTTGCAAATCTCACAGACACAGACACACCCATTAGATTAAACAAGAGTTCTTGCTTGCTTTCTCTAATCAGCTCTTTTTGTTTCTTCTTCTACCTCCTGTTCCATCAGACATATATATATATATATACATATATATATATATATAATTCTTGCATTGCATAACTTCAGAGGAAACTCTGGAGTTAAGAATACTGTTAGTCAAGGGTTTGCTTCAGAGTTTTGTTTTGTTTTTTTCTTTTTCTTAAAACATTTTTATTTAATTTTTGGATTTCATACACTTATTTTTGATTTTTTAAAATTTAATAACCACATGATTAGAAGAAGCATTTCATTACAGCTTTAACATACTCAATAACAGTTTCCAGAGCAAAGATACATCTCTTTCAAAAGTGGCTATAAAATGTTTAGGTTCACTGTTGAATTAATACAGTTATACAATATTAAAGTCAGTATAAACCCTGTAAGACATAAAATTGAATGAGTTTTTACCCTTTAAAGATCTCCATTTCATTTTAAGATATGCTGTGTCTTACATTTTTAATGCTACTAACGCTTACATGTTTGCACATGTGTCTTTAATCTCTGTGTATCTGATTATTACTAGCCACAGTTGGTAACACTCGGATCCTTAGTACCTGAGTATGGATATAAGGTCATCAGGTAGATTTCACTGGGAATGTTTATCAGCTGTACTGTTTAACATGATGTAAATTTAAAAATTTTTTAAATAACTATATGATTAGAAGAAGCCTTTCATTACAGCTTTAACATATTCAGAAATGCACTCCAGAGCAAGAGTACATCTCTTTCACAAGTGGATGAAAGTTTTTAGGTTCACAGTTATTTAATAGTTATACAATATTGAACTCAGTATAAGCCCTATAAGACATAAAATTAAATGAGGTTTTAAACTTCAAAAAAGATTTCCATTTCACTATCAAAATACACAGTTTCATACAGAAATGGAGATCTTAAAAAAAAAAGAAGTTAGCGGCTCTTCTTTT
>NW_008330777.1:4060895-4061850 GCF_000622305.1 Nannospalax galili
ATTTCTCCAGTTCTATGCTGGGCTACTATCTGGGAGTTCCTTGGACCCTGGCCAACAACTCAAAAGAAGGTATCTTCTATCTGGCATTATTGCTTGTTATGTAGCCTTTAGCTATCCATATGAGCTCTTAATAAATTATATTGGCCCCTTTAAGTTTTGGTTATACTTTCCTTTTGGGTGTTTAAGGCCATAGAGTTGGCCCAGATAAATCAATTTATTTTAACTCTTAAGGTCGTTTGATGATCTGTTCCTCAGGGGTCACATGGGCTTGAGAGGAGCCCCTGACTCCTTTCTTTTACCAGTTCCATCTATGTGAAGATAAGTCAAAGGTCCTGCTTGACCATGGCTGGCTTCACTTGGAAGCATGGAGGAAATGTTTTCTCTGTGTTGACCCTTCTCTTTGTGGACTGGACACTGGTTCAAGTCCATCTCGTGGGGTCTCCTCAGCCTCGATCAAAAGGACAGGTGACCCACCACAATTACAGGACATTTTGGGAGATGCTCATAGTCCCCTGGAACTAGTCGACCTCGGAGGGCAAGGAACAAAAACTGTCCTTTATTCCCTCTGACCAAATTATTATAGGCCTAAAGTATGTCTGTTAAACATCTCAAGGAGGTTAGTTCCACCAGTCTGGTATTTTTAATTACTGTGTGTCATGTAGATAAATCTTGGGCAAAGGCCAATTGTTCTTGATCTGCTATGTATAATTTGTCAGTGGGTTGTTGGAGTAATATGGTTCCCTCTGGTTTTTAAAACTAGCTAGGCATTATTATCTCTCACATTGTCTCACCCTTCTATCATGGTTTCCCCAATTAAGGTGTCCCCATTTCTCCCCCTTTCTCCCTTAATAATACCCTTCTATGGTCCTACCCCTCTTGAGCTCCTTCTTTCCCTTTATCCCCTAAGTTCTTTGTATACCCTTCCCTCCCACCTCCCTTAAACTAACCCAATTTT
>NW_008330777.1:4062048-4062652 GCF_000622305.1 Nannospalax galili
ACTTAATAGAAAAATTTCTAGTTCCATCCATTTACCTGCAAATTTCATGATTTCATCTTTCTTTACTGCTGAGTAAAATTCCATCATATAAATGAACCACATTTTCATTATCCACTCTCAGTTGAGGGACACTTAGGTTGCTTCCATCTCTTAGCTATTGTGAAGAGAGCAGCAACAAACGTGCATGTACAAGTGTCTGTGCAATAGGATGAGTTCTTTGGTATATGCCAAGGAGTGGTATAACTGGGTCAAATGGTCATTTGTAGTTTTTAAGAGTTCTCCACACTGCTTTCCCAGAGTGCTCCTGAGGACCCAAGAAGGAACTGAGGTGGTCTGGGGTTGAACAAGTTTGCAGCCCCACCAGCAGTGGATGAGCATTCCCCTTTCCCCACATCCTCTCCAACATTTGGTATCATTTGTTTTCTTGATCTTAGCTAGTCTGACTGGGGTACGATGAAATCTTAAAGTGGTTTTACTTTGCATTTCCTTAATTATTAGTGATGTTGAACATCTTTGAAGATGCTTCATAGCCATTTTTACTTCTTCTTTTGAGAACTCTCTGTTCAGCTCCTTAGCCCATCTTTTAATTGGGTTGCTTCTTGTT
>NW_008330777.1:4062677-4068910 GCF_000622305.1 Nannospalax galili
TTCTGGTTTTTCAACTTCTGTCAGATGTGTCACTGGTGAAGATTTTCTCCCATTCTGTGGATTTTCTGTTTGCTTCCTTGGCTGTCTCCTTTGATGTGCAGAAGCTTTTTAGTTTAATGAAGTCCCATCTGTTAATTCTTGCCCTTGTTTTCTGAGCAATTGATGTCTGGTTTAGAAAATCATTTCCTTCACCTATATCTTGTAGGTTTTTGCCAATGTTTAATCCATTAACGTAGTCTGTGTCTTTTGACTGGGGAGTTCAGTCCATTAATATTTAAAGCTATTAATGAAAGATGAGTATTAAATCCTATCATTTTTATTTCTGTTTACATTCTTGATATAGATGTACTTTTACACCGTTATACCTTCATTGAATTTCTTTCTGCAACCCCTTGGGTATAGTCATTTTGTATTGCTTCCAGAACCCTCTGAAGGGCTGGTTTTGTGGACATGATTTCCTTCAGCCTATTTATGTCATGGAAGATTTTTCTTTCCTCTTCGACTATAATAGACATTGTGGCTGGGTATATTTATCTGGGTTGGCATCTGTGATCATTTACAACTGGGAATACTTTGGTCCAGGCTCTTCTGACTTTCATAGTTTGCACTGAAAAGTCAGCTGTGATCCTAATGGGTTTCCTTTATATGCGACTTGTTTCTCTTTTGCAGCTTTCAAATTTTGTTGTGTACGTTTAGTGTTTTTACTATAATGTGCAGTGGAGAGTTTCTTTTCTGGTCCTGTCTGTTTGGTGTTCTATATGCTTCTTGTATTTGTATGGGCATGTCTTTCTTTAATTTTGGGAAATTTTCTTCCACAATTCTGTTGAAGATCTGGTCCATGCCATTATCTTGGGATTCTTCTCCTTCCTGTATGCTTATGATTTGTAAGTTTGGTCTTTTTATGGTGTCACACAATTCCTGCATATTCCATTCTTGCGATTTCTTAAATTTTTCATAATCTTTGCTTGAGTGTTCTAGTCTGTCCACTTTATCCTCCAGTCTTGATACTCTGTTTTCCATTTCGTTCATCCTATTGGTGAGGCTTTCTCCTGTCGCTTCTAATTGGCTTATGGAGTGTTTCACTTCGTTCTTTATTTCAGCCTGAGTATTCTTCAATATTTCTAGCTCTTTTCTGAATTCTGAATTCATTCAGAAGTTTATCCCTCTCTTCCTTCAGTTCTTTGATTTCATTTGTGTGTTCTTTGATTTCACTGAATTCTTTTCTCATGTTTATAATTGTTCTTTTGAGTTCCATGTCCTGCATTATCTCTAGGAGGTTCTCATTGTACTCCTCTAGAGGACTATTGGTATTTGGTGGCGATATGGTTTTTTGGTTTTTCATGTTATTATTTTTTCTCTGTGATTTTGACATGTGAATTTCTTTTGTAGTTTCTGATTTTTGTGTGAGTCTTAAGCCTTCAAGTTTTGATCTGCTTCTTTTTGTGAACTTTATGTGTCTTTGTGGTTTACTTTTTGGGCATGAAAAACTGGTTCCTCTTAGCTTCTGGTTCTCTCTTTTGATTTTATATTAGAGTGGCCAGGTTGCTTTTGTCTTCAGGAGTTCCCAGAGAGGCCCAAGTCAGATGAGGATCAGATGCTTTCAGGCTTTCTCCTAAGGTCTGGATCCCTCCAGGAAAGATTTAGGCCTCAGGAATTTGGGGGTTGGACTAGCCTGGGAACCAGGCCCAGGAAAGATGCTGGTCTAGGACAGCTGGTGGCCGTGTCACCCAGAGATGCAAAGGAAGATGGGGGTGGGAAGTGGCCCCAAGGGCTCTTGGGGACTGCACTAAAGAGCTGTGTTGGTCTGGATGCAAAGGATCAGGAAGTGGAAAGGTCAGCCCCAGTGTCCAGGAAAGAGACTTGTGGGTTTGAAGCCCAGGGAATCAGAGAGAGGTGAGGGCGGGGCCAGGTCCAGAGTGCTCCTGAGGACCCAAGAAGGAACTGAGGTGGTCTGGATGCAAAGGATCAGGAAGCAGTGGTGGTTCCCCCTGGGGCGCCTAGACAAGGAATGGGATAGGTTCCAGGCTAGGAGGCGAGACGGGCTGGGGAGATGGGAGGGTGAATGAGTCTGGGGGAGTCAAGGCGTGTCAGGGGGGATGATTGACTTACCCTGGACAGAGGCCTGCAGGTAATGCAGGCCCAGGGAAGCAGAGGGAGGTGAGAGCAGGGCCAGGCCCATGCTTCAGTTTTATGGTAGCAGAAGAGGGGGTATAGATTCAGGTCCATCACAGCAGATAGAATGTTAGTTGCTCCTGATGTCATGAAGGCAGAATGTGGGTGGTAAATTTGTACTCAAAGATGCTCAGCAGGTACTACTTTATTTATAGCATAGAGACTGATCATATTAGAAAGGTAAACTACTCTTGTACTGTGCTATTCAGGTGTGCTATTTCTATATGTACAAGTTCTTTCACACTAAAATATAAAATATTATTCTGGGATGGAATAATTTATACTAAAATATAAATAACTTGTCCTGAGATAGAAGTGTATATTTCTTGTGCATGTATTTAAATAGATCTAAAAATGCTCTGTCACTTTGTACCTTGCTCAGTAAGATATCTGATGGAAAACAGTCAATAAGTGTAAGAAGGAGTATGCTCACTTTTGAACAGAGTCCTGCACGACCAAAGGATTTTGTTCCCTGTAAATTCTCCAAATTTTTTTTTCTGTTTACCTTGCTGAGCCAAACTTCTTTAAAAATAATATCTGTTCTCTATGTGATATTCATTTAAAAATGCTTCTCTTTGTTTGTGGCTATGACAGAATAATGCGTTCCTTGTTGAACAGAATGCCAAGTAATTTCTTATCCAATTAAAAAGGAAAAAATAAAGCTGCACAAGAAAAACTTCCAAGTGGTCCTGCAAATAAAGCTGCAGAGGGCTACCCCAGTGGCTTGGCAGACCAAAAAGCACTTAGAACTCCCCCATCTCTGTCTATCTTCCATCTGGGCAGTAGGTGATGTGCCAGTCATCGGATTTTTTCAGTTTCTCAGACAACAAAAACTACAGTTGCTGGAGAAAGGCCTGCAGCCTTGTAGCATGCACTACAAAACCAGAAACAGGTTCACCGACATCACTGTGATTGGTTCACCATCAGGTTCTGGCCATACAGGGCATTCACTGTCCATCTTCTTTGGGTCATGGATGATGGCTGATGAGTAAGGACCTTTTTCCCAGATACACACAAACAACAGTTTTTTTTTTTAAATTTTGCAAAAACTTTATTGAGAATTTCATATATGCATATAAGGTGGTTTGAGCGGATCCATGCCCACTCTCTCCCCTACAGCATGCCCCCCGAAAAGGTAACCCTAAAGTCTTTTAAGGATTAGATACAAACTCCCAAATACTTTTGACATTTTTGACCTTTGGAACAGAATATGTTGCTAACAGGCCCAAGGACATTTTGACTTTTACCCAAGAAATTGGCTACAACTCTTTGCGGTCTTTTTACCCTAATGCCCTAGCCAGTTCCTACCTCCTATTCTTATCATGCCATCCTCTGAAGGGGTTACCCAAATTGCCAATAGGGAATAAGGATGCCAACTGCTCTGGCTTCTTCCATGCTGAACAGGGACTAAGGGTGAAGGAATTGGAGTGCCCCTTGGGTGGGTCTATCTAAAAGGCTCCCAAATTGTATAACTCTTGTCTCTAAGGGGAAAAGAAAGTCCTTGAATCATGAATAGGAGATGTGAAGGAGAAACAAAGGAAAGAGTAATTAGCGTTACAAGTTCTAGACAGGGAACTAGAAAAAAGTCAGAACAGGGCAATTTTCCAATGTTCATATGAGAGTCCATTGGAATTTCTTGAAAAGGGCTTCCAGAAGCATCCCTCTATTGGGTTCCTCCTCATTTTTCTTTTGTCTTCTAAGGCTGGACTCTAGAGTTATGAATTCAGGATTTGCTTTCATGTATTTTGATAGCTGTTGGAGTGGTTAGAATCAGTGTCAGTTACCTCTCAAAGGTTTTTAGATATGGGGAGAAAACAAATTTGGCAATCACTTTAGAAAAATAGCTGGTTGTCTCCTTTATCGAAGTCGTACAACAGTTTTATGTAATGTGACAACGCATGCAGATTCTCTGGGAATTTTATGTCTGTACCCAGTATGTCTAGAAAAACAGTAATAGGAAACAGTAAAAATAGATTTTTTTTAAAGTTGTTTATTTTAAAAGCCATATCTATAAATTATGCTACTCTCCAAGTGTGTATTAAAGAAACTACAAAGAAAAAAATTCAAAAAGTGCTTATTTAATTCTGGAATTGTTCATGGCTAATATAATAGAAATCACAATAGAATTAATTTCAAAAATCCTGGTGAGAAAAGATAGGCCCAAAGAAAGCACCTTGCGATTTCACTGAAGTGCAAAATACCACTTCATATGGAGACATTAAAAGAACAGAGTTAAATCTAAAAATATCAGTGGACATAGAACCCTCGTATTTACATTTGGACAAGTACTGCTCTCCTGGAGCACAGGGTCTTACTGTTTCTTATTGACTCCTTGCATGCTGTCAGTGGTTCAGAGTAGAAGAGACGATGGCGGCAGGAGGTGGGCAGCAGTAACAAGTCACTAGCCACTGTAAGTGTAAGTGGTTCTCCAGCTACAAGACATTTGAATATTGCCATCTGTCTACAGAGCCGTACAAGCCCAACAGTAACAGCTTCACTAGCCTAGAGCGCTGCAGTTCACTTCACAGGTGCCAGTCTAGTTAACATTCTCTACAACCAGGGATCTTAGTTAACTTTAGTTATTATTATCAGTCTTACTTTTCAGATGAGGAAATTAAGGTCAGAAATGTCAAATAACTACACCCCAAATTCAAATTATGAAAAGAATTGGGGCATAAAATTGTTTTCGAAGTCTTTTCTCTTTACTTCATCAAGAACAGCACATTTTCTATCAGACACCTTGCCAGTGAGAATTTGTGAAATTCAACCAACTTCTTCCAGGGCAGACAGGTCGGGGTTGCCTGAGCATGTTGGGCTCATGGTCAGAGAGAAGCTCTTCTCCAGAGAGAGCTTGGAGAAGAATAGTGGTTCATGGGCACTAGTAGTTTGGTAGTGAAGAACAGAGAACAGATCTCCTTATTTCTTGTTCTATTAGTGATCAACCCAAAATAGCACAGTTTGATAAGGAGAAACAAGTCTTTAGGAAAGTGGGGGCTGTTGGGGGGACACATGCCAAATCAGTTTAGTTTCATTCTTTGTTATTGAAGACCCTGAGATTTTTCCCTCCCAATTCCAGCTTGAAGCTGAAAGGTCAGAAGTCCTGGAACAAATAGTGACAAGAGCACAGTATGTTCTAAACTGAGTGACAAAGTAGATGCAAATAAATAACCGAACCTGAGAGCACCTATTCAAAAGAAATGAAAGAACTCAGGAGTAAAACAGAGTGTGGCTCTCTGGCAATTTATAGTTTCAGATGACCGTTGTATGTCCCTAAAATTTTAGAATAGGTAACAAACCCATTCCTTTCTTTCAAAAAAATCCAACCTTCACAGTTTTAGATTCATTGCAAAATCAGGAGGAAGGCATATGTGTGTGTGTGTGTGTGTGTGTGTGTGTGTGTATGGCTTTGCCATGTGTCATCCATCTTTGTCTTCTGGCTGCTATAGCAAAGTACCTACTCTGTGAGGTAGATAAACAACAAAAATTTGTTCCTCATGGTTCAGAAACTAGAAAAATGAAGATAAATATATAGGCAGATTTGGGGTCTGATAAGGGCCTGAATACTTATTCATAGACAGCTATCTTTTATAGCATTCTAACATGGCAAAAGAGGCAGGAAGCTGTACTGGGTCGTTTATCAGATCCTAATTTCATTAATGAAGGCATGGCACTCATGAGTTAATCATCTCTGGAAGCTCCCCCATCCCCCACAATCCACCGGGGCCTAGGATTTCAATGCAAGAATTCTGGGGAGACTGGTGAGTCCACAGCTTCCCCATCACCACACATGCAGAGCATCCTCCATTGTCAATATTCACCACCACTGTAATTCACTTACTACAACTGCTGAACCTACTCCAACACGTTGTAATCACCAAACTAATTGCCAAACTCTATAGTTCAATGTGAAGGCTTCTTAAACTTTTCATATTTTTGCTTGAGAAACTTTATATGACTGGGCTATGCAGATATATAAAACAGATTTAAAAATGAAACATTTATTAATAATAAATAAGAAACTAATTTAAAAACATTTTGGTATACATATGATTTTATCATTT
>NW_008330777.1:4068946-4089618 GCF_000622305.1 Nannospalax galili
GATTCACTTGTTTATTTTTACATGAAGGATTAAATATTGTCTGAATATTTGATACCATCAAATTTCTTCATAAAGCATCTTCATTGTATTTCAGAAATGAGCAATATTTTGATTTTTATAGTCATCAGTAATTTGACTATAGCTTCACATAAACATGTAATACAAAATGGCAGATTAAAAAAATTTTTTTTAATCTTTTTGAGATGGGGTGTCCCTGCAGCACCAGCTGGCCTGAACTCACTATGTAGACCAGGCTGGCTTCAATCTCCCAGATATGTGCCTGCATTTTCCTCTCAAGTGCTGGGACTAAAGACATACCCCACCATGGCCAGTGGTAGATGTGTATTTATGGTCATTTCAGAAATTGTTGGAAATTTGGTCCTAATTGCAAGTCAAAATTCACTTAAAAAAAAAAACCTTGTCAGTAACCCAAAGAGAAATTTTTAAAAAAATATTTATTTATTTATTATTTTTATTTTATGTGTATGCATGTTTTCTGCATGTGTGTAAGTACACCTCTGTCAAGCAATGCCCATGGAGGTCAGAAGAGGGGGTTTATTTCTCTGGATTCGAACCAGATCTTCTGCAAGAACAACCAGTGTTCTTAACCGCTGAGCCATCTCTCCAGCCCCAAAGAGAAAAATTTTAAATTAAGCATTCTAACACAGTATAATCCAAAGATACACTAATTTGATACATGGTGAAGCATGATGGTAGGATTATATTAAAAGTCTTTGCCTTCCATAATTAAATCATTATGATTCGGTAAGAGTGGAAAATGTTTACCAACAGTAAAACATGGCAATTCACAGCATAGCATGGTCTAGAATATGAGCTGAGGTGTTTCAATCAGTGTTCACTGGTGTTGCATGGCATGATGGTATAACACAGTGTGTGTGTGTGTGTGTGTGTGTGTGCGCTGTGTTCAGAACCAAAGCCCTTGGATTCATAATGCATTTGATTTTGAATTAATTTTGGTTGTTGTATGTTCAGAACCTTTTACTGTTGCTTGTGTTTTTATGCTCCCCAAACTCACATTTCCCTAAATGGGTCACAACCCACAATTCACAAAGCTGTGGATTATGTAGGGTTTCCTCTGAGTTTTATAACATTCTATGGGTTTGTGTAAATGCATAAGATGTATCCTACATAGTAAAACCATGTCCAGTGTTTTAACTATTCTAAAACTCCTCTGTGTTCTTCCTGTTCATTTCTGCTCATCTTCCTTCCACTTCTTGACTCTGGCAACCATGTATCTTTTTGTCTCCACGGTTTTGCCACATAGCTGAAATAACAGCGTGTATATATTTCAGATTGGCTCCTTTACTCAGTAACATGCACTCAAGCGGCCTGCACTCAATCCCAAAGTAGATGAAATCAGGTCTCATAAGTGACTGTACCCTTGTTTGACTTGCAAACGTAAGTGAAATTTAACCTTGGTTATTTCTTGTAAATGCCAATATTAAAGAAAAATGAAACTAAGTTCAACCAATAAAAGCCGCCAATTAACTTTTAATTATATAATAGAGTCTTGCATCAGGCAGACCAACCAATTAAGGTAACTATATAGTCATAACCAATCACAATTACTTGTGCTTTGCTTCCATGTTTGCCTAACAAAGTCCTCCCACTTGCATTTCCTGTTCTAGTGATGTCTGATGCATGAATCAGTATTTGTTCAAGTAAACTCTTTAAAATTTTATGGTACCTCAGTTTACCTTTAAACATTGAATAATACATTATTGTTTTAAATATGACAATTTATTAATTCATGCTCCTACTTTCAAATAATATTACTAAAATATTTATGGACTAAGTTTTGTGTGGTTTTTTTTTTTTTGTGAACTGAAGCTTTGAATTCCTCTGGGTAAGTACTGAGGAGTCTTATTCATATGGAAAAAGTACATTTAGATATGTTAGAATCAGCCAAACTGGGGTTAGGGTTGTAGCTCAGTTGGCAGAGTGCTAGTCTAGCATGTGAAAAGTGTGGTGGTGTATGTCTGTCATCCCAGCACTCTGGAGGTAGAGGCAGGAGGATGAGAAGATGAAAGTCATCCTTGGCTAGACAGTGAGTTTGGGGCCTATCTGGGCTACATGAGACCATGCCACAGAAACAAAACACCAACGGAAACCCCACTAAACTATCTTGCAAAGTGGCTGTACCATTCTGCATTCTCACCAGTGTTCTTGCTGCTCTGCACACTGCCTAGAACTTGATGTTGTCAGCATTCTGAATTGCTGTTATTCTAATTAGAAATGTATCACATTGTTTTAATTTGCATTTTCCTGATCACATGATGTGAGTTGTCTGTTCATATGCCTATTTGTCATCGGTGTGTCTTCTCTGGTGATGTGTCTTCATGTCTTTGACCGATTTAAAAAACAGATTCTTTGTTTTCTCGTTCTTGAGCTTTAAGAGTTTTTGTACATTTTGAATAATAGGCCTTCGTCATATGTGTGTTTTACAAATATTTCCTTCTGGTTTGGGACTTGTCCTCTTGTTTCCTTGACATTCCCTTTTCAGATTATTAGTGCTTTCATGCATCTTGCCATTTATGTTTTATCTTTAAAAGATCATTGCTATACCCAAGTCATCTACAATTTCTCCTTTGTTGGCTTGTAAGAGTTTCATAGTTTTGAATTTTAAACTTAGGTCTTTCATCTATTTTTGAGTCAATTTTTGTGAATGTCTGTTTCTGGATTTTTTTTTTCATGAGAATGTTCAATTTTTCTAGCACTGTTTGTTGGAAAGACTACCCTTTGCCAGAGATAAATTTGCTATGTTTATGAAAGTCTACTTTGGGTCACCTTTGTGCTCTATTGCTTTGTCTGTTCTTTCTTGACTGCCACTGTGTCTTGAATATTGTAATCCAACAGATAGTCTTGAAGTTGTGTCATTTCTTCAACTTTCTTCTTCTCTTTTAACATTGTGCTGGTTATTATGAGTCTTTTGCCTCTCCATATGGACGTTAGTATCAGCTTTTTGACATTCATAAGATGACTTGCCAGGATTTGCAGTTGGATTGCACTGAATTGATAGATCAAGTTGGGAAGCACTGACATTTTAACAGTTCCTGGACAGACACACCTTGCTTCCCTGAGGCACCTGAGTGCATGCAACAGTACCTCCTCCCTTTATCTCCACATCAGAGGGGTGGCAGAGGCCTGTGACTGTACTGCTCTGTGCCTTTCCTTACTCACCCTTGCTCCTCTAGTCATCTGTACGACTGATGTCCTGAATTAAGTTCTCTGTTAGGAAATTTTAAAACATTTATTATTTTTTTTATTTTATGTGTATGTGTGTATTGCCTGCAAGTAGGTAAGTGCACCCGTGTCGTGCAATGCCCACGGAGGACAGAAGAGGCTGTCAGATCCCCTGGAACCGGAGTTACAGACAGTTGTTAGCTGCCATGTGGGTGCTGGGATTTGAACTTGGGTCTTCTGCAAGAACAGTCAGTGTTCTTAACCACTGAACCATCTCTCTAGGCCCTCTGTTAGGAATTTTGAAGTGATTTCTGTTTCCCTGGTTGGTTTCACATTGATGTGTGCATATAAAATACTGAGAATAGTACCTGGACAATATTTTTTTCTTATTTGATGTATATAAACAAAAATTGAAGCAGAAATTAATAAATGTATAAAGATTTTAAGTCTGAGTACAGTACCACAGGCTCACAACCCTTTTTTCATAATTTCAAAATCTCTGAAGCTCTGAAGATGGAGTTTGAAATAAATATGTTTGTTGCAAACTCATTTGCTTACAAATTCTGACTTGAACTGATATGAAGCTACCTGTAGCATTCATATATGCCTCGCAGTGTGGTTTCAGTTGTAGGTTTTATTGCAGAATAATTAATGAGTTTATCTCAGAAGACAAGCAGACTCTACTTTGGAAGTAGTACAGTGAATAGAATTTACACATATAAACTCCAGATATCTTTGAATCCAAAAATCCATTGTACTCAAGTACTTAGTGTAGGGCTTGTATAGCTCTATAGCTCTATAATATTTCAGTTTAAAAAGAATTGTCTTTGAAATGAGACTTGTAGAATTGTTTGAATGGCATTTGGCTGGTTTAGTATGGCAATTTTGGAGATGGGGTACATTTAACAGGCTGCTTTAGTTGGACAGGCAAGTGACTCAAAATGGCCCAACATTGTGCCAAACAAAAGAATATAGAAATAGAGAATCTGGGGCTGGAGAGATGGCTCAGCAGTTGAGAACACTGACTGCTCTTGCAGAAGACCCGGGTTTGATTCGCAGCACTCACATGGTGGCTACGAACCATCCTTAACTCCAGTTCCAGTGGAATCCAAAGCCCTCTTCTGACCTCTGCGGCATTGCATGACACAGGTGTACTCGCATACATGCAGGCAATACACTCATACACATAAAATCAAAATAATAAATAAAATAGTTTTAACAATATAGAATCTATATGATATGACAATTGCCTGAATTGGGGGAAATGAAAGGTATCCTGGTTATTTAAGGTTTTGCCTGGAAACTGAAAGGAGTGCTATTAGCAGAGCTCTGCAAGGCAGGGGTATAAGTGGAAGGTAAAGTATTTAAGTTAGGACATATTGAAGGATTCAAATATGAAAGCCATCTGGAGCTGATGGAATATACATGAAGATGGCAAATAAATATCTGCTTCCCTAAAGTCATTTGTGGATTCATGAGGGTGTGAGAAAAGTGATTTCAAATACATTCTTCATTTGGAATCAGCATATGGAAATCTGACTTCAGAACTGATAGATTTGCTTTCATGAAGCTCTTCGAAACAAAAGTCCTGCCAATGCTAGCATTTAAATAGATTCCTATAACTAAGAATAGAAATCCCCATTTTCATATTAACAATTCACTTCCCTAGCACATATGCCACAGCTCCAGAATTACAAGCTGAGTGGATATACCATTATAAAAGGAAAATTCAAGATGACTTTATGGTTTAGACTTTATGATGAGTTTACATTACCATTCCAGGGTGGTATGAAAATCCTCATTCCTCAAAAGTGGTTCATTGGACATTTATCCCCTTCCTTTGTGCAGTCAGTCAGTCACAAAACCACAGACATATTTTTATCATTGCTCATTATTACTGAATCCGTACTGTCAGAGAAGTAGATGTGCCTCTAGTATTATAGAGACCGTGTGTTGCTTATAGGCAAACATGGTTTTCAAATTTACAAGTAACATCAAGTGGGTCTCTGTGTCTCTAGAGTGGGGTTACCTGTGAGATATGCATACCAGGTCATGTATTAGTTTGCTAGGGCTGCTGTGACAACCTACCACAAATTGAAGACATATACAACAGAAATGTACTGACTTGGTTTTGCAGGGTAGAAGCCTGAAACCAAGGTGTCAGGAGGCTGTTGGTGACATGGTAGGGTCTGTTCCGGGCCAATGTCCTTGGCTTGTGGGTGCTGTCTTTCTTTCCCTGTGTCTTTTCTCATCATTGCCTCTGTGTTTCTCAGTCTCTGTATGTAATTTTCTTTTATAAGAACACCAGCCACTTTATAACAGGGTCTACTTTGATGTTCTCATTTTAATTTTCTACTTTTATGAAGATCCTATCTCCAAATAAGATCACATTCTGAGGTACTCAAGGTTAAATATCCAACATCTTTCGGGGAGGACATAGTTGAAGCTATAACAACATATTATAAGGTATGCTCCTGTGACTTATGCATTCCTGGTCCCCATTGCAACATGCAGAAAAGCATGTTTCAGAACTGGATAGATCTGGTTGCTGTGGACACATAATGAACTTTGGGATGATGAGCTGATACTGGTAGAAAATGAATTACTAATTGAAAAACTATTATTTATTTGAATTCTCATGGCTATTTATTTGATTATTATTGACTGAATTCTCCTTTAGTGTACAATAATAATACTCTCCTGCACTTAGGGGAGATGGTTGCTGTGGACACATAATGAACTTTGGGATGATGAGCTGATACTGGTAGAAAATGAATTACTAATTGAAAAACTATTATTTATTTGAATTCTCATGGTTATTTATTTGATTATTATTGACTGAATTCTCCTTTAGTGTACAATAATAATACTCTCCTGCAATTAGGGGAGAGCTCAGTGAGAGCTTACCTAGCATGAGCACTTATCTAGCATGCATGAAACTGTGTTTGATTTCTAGTAGATTGAGTCTGGATATAACACAAATGGTTACCTATGAGTAAAATCAATAACTTAACTATGGAAAAATTGAAAAAAGGAATTTCATTTTACTTATTTTGTCATAATCACCTTTTAAAAATATACCATTTATTGAAGCCTTATCTTTAGTGGCAAAAATGAGACATACCTCTCTATTTATAGAATGGATGGATAAATACTGTACATCCCTTTATAATGGAAATATTGTTCTTACCATAATTTATTTTTATTTATGTAAGTTTCTGGTTGGTGAACTTTGTTTTATGCCTAACATGTAAGTTATTTAAATTAATGAACTGATGAACTTATAATTTATGAGACTCTTATTATTACATTATCATTTGAGGAAAAGAATAAGGAAGAGGAGACAACAATGGAGAGACAGAGTCCTTTCTAAATTACTAAAAAATATTGTAATATTAAGACCTAGACATGGGTGTAAGAAATCCAGTGCCTTCCTATACCACCCAACTGAGGCCCAAACATATCAACATTATTGAGTGCATCCTGCAGATTAAGAATCAGTCTGAACACTAATAGTATGGCAAATGAAAGACCAGGCACTGTGAATTTAAGTTTTTTTTTTTAACCCACTTCCCAGATAGCACCCTCCCATAGCCTCCCTCCCCCGACTAGAGCCCTTATACTCTGGTGCCCATGCTACTGTCTGCTGTGTTGTCAGCACCTCCAGCCATTCCCCACTACTTGCCCTTCTGGTGAATCTAGTCAGCCTATCTAGAGGTCTTTGTTTTAGGAGGGTCAGCTGTTCCTCATCTTGCAGTAATCAGCTGTCAATATTCTTTTGGATAAGATTGGGGTCTGCTATTCAATTTCCTGGTTCTACGCTGGGTTACTATCTAGGAATCTCTTTGGCCACCCTGGCCAACAACTCAAAAGAAGGTATCGCCTGTCTGGCACTGTTGCTTGTTAAGAGTTTTTGTTGTTGCTGTCCTTTACCCAGCAATCATTTAGATCTGTAGGCCAGTTGAGGCTTGGCTGATCTCAGCTGGGCTCTGCTGGGTGGTGATGTGGGGATCATCTGGGCTCCCTCACATGTCTGCAAGTCAGCTAATGTAGGCTGGTATTGCTTGGGTGACTTGGCTTTGCTCTCTGTGTCTCGTTCTTCACCTAGAATGCATGGGCCAACTTCAGTATGCTGTCATGGCAATAACAGAGGAACAAGAGAGCAAGTTCAAGTGCTTCAAGCACTTTCTGAGCTTTAGGTTATATTATGGGACTCATATTCCATGGATGAAGTCAAGGCTGAGGCCAAGGGGAAGAGGGAGAATACATTCTTTCTTTAGTGGGAGGGACTGTGAAGTCTCATGGCAAAGGCCATTGATAGAAGGGAGAGGCTGGGAAGAACTAGGATCGTAAGTTTACCACAATGGTCAACGATGGAAGTTAGGAGATAAAAGGGAGGGTTTGTAGGATTTCTTTCACTCCAAGAATATGGTACATGATTATTTGCTTAATGTAAAATTTACTGGACTCGAGTTTCTCTACCTATAAACATAGATTTGACAATATCTGTGTTGTAAAGACTAAAGAGATGTTATTTATAAAACACTAGTCCTGTAGAGTTTCTCGAATTTATGTTAGAACCTTTCCTTTTATCTTCCACAATACTATTTTGGGGTCAACATACCCAAACATAACAAGAACATTATTAAGTAAAAAAGCATATACTTACATTGTGCATGAATGCAGAGAGGGAAACATTCTACGCTGTGAAGAATTATTTAATGAATATTAATGAAAAGGATGGAGAAGATGTCCCGAGGGTAGATGGGGTTGGGTATAAAACCAAACATGAAAATGGTGTTGAGTGAATTAAGAAAATTATCTCATGATAATGATTTTCTCCTGTGTAGGAGATGTAAGGAAGAGGCCAGGAAAAAACTGAAAATATGCTTCTTTTTTCGTTTCTTCTGGTATCTTTTCTTATAGGATTCTCTAGAGATTTGTAAAACCAAAGAAGACCTAAGGAGGTTGGAATCAGATGTGTTTTGCTTCCATTTCTAGCTTTTGACTTTTCTTAACCATTTATTCTAACCCTTGCCAGAATATCCTTATATTCCTTATTCATTAAAGGCTTACCAAGGGCCACCTATGTGCAAAGAGCATCATACTTTGATGTAGATAGTGATGGTTTCATGAGTGCTCAGAGGCAAATGACAAAGGACGCTTTCAGAAAACTAGGTATTTTGCATTCTTTCCTAATAAATTCTATCCTGTTCTGCACTGACCTGCCTGTTCTGTACCTCAGGCTGCCTTCTAGGAACAGCTTCAGCTGAGCTCTGTGGCCTTTTGGCTTCAACTTGAGTTTAGTTAATGGAATGCAACATCAGGGGGACAGAGGCTGGCAAAAGCTTTGGTTACTGCCTTGCAGGCCTGACGATTGGAGTGAGTGAACTGTAGAAGCCATCGTCTACCCAGCAGTGAACAGAGCCATAGCTGCAGTTCCCCTGAGTTCTACTGTTTCTTCTCTTGTCACTCAAGGCCTGGAGGTCACACCTCCTTACTGCTGTTCATCCTGCAGAACTTCATCAGTACCCCACACATACATTTGAAGATGGTCCTTTCACCCAGCCTTCTTTAATTGTCATTGATTACACCATCTGTGTTTTGTTGGGATCCTGACTGGGATACCACCTACTATATAGCTAATAAATGTGTTGAGGGAAAAGTGTTGATAATATGTTTTCTTTCCAAATGCAGGATGATTTGGTGATACCCTATTTCATTTGTATAGTTTTATACGTTTGCTTTTGTTTGGAAAATGCCTTTTAGTCTGTGCTATTAGTTTTGTATGAGATGCCAAGGATAGCATGAATTGTACAGTCTACTAGCCCCACCCTGCCCTGCCCCTGTCCTGCCCTTCCTTCCTCTTCCTTTAAAACTCCCTGCTTCCCTCTTCTTTCTTTCCTCTCTCCCTTCTTCTTTCTCTCCCTCCTTTTCTTCTATTCTTCTTAATTGCTATATGCAGAAAGTCAAGAAAAACACTGTATGAGGTCCAAGGATGTTTGGGCAAAACTATAGAACTAGTGTTTATGAAAAGAATTGAAAGTTAAAGCAGCTAATGTGATGCCCATGGGTCATCATAAAATTTAAAGGGCTAGTATTTCCACTCATGCATTATACATCCCGATCCTTATGGTTCTTACCCAAATACCTCATTTTCAGGAACTTCCACGTCTCTTCCATGTCTCTCATGCAGTTTCTTTCCAAATCTTAGACGTTCTACTTCCCCATGACCTTAAGGATTTCTTCAATCTGTCCTATAATTTCCTTTTACAATGTCATTCTGTGGTGCATTTGAAATTGGCAAGACTGGATAGTCAAATGGCTTAATTTTATTATTTTTTCAAAAACTGAGCTTAGTTAATAAATCTCATGTAAAATTTGGTAGAAGCTCTTTATGTTAACCTGAAGATAATGCAGTTTTACTATCTCTTCCTGTGTGGAGTTAAGTCTCTTTAGAAGAATACCAGACAAGAGTCTCATCTGTTGTCTAAGCTCTGCTTACTTCTAAGTTCTGCTTACTTCTAAGCTTTGCTTACTGCGTTTGCTGACTCATCCTTTGATGGCCAGTCTCTGTTTACATGAAATCATGCTGACCCACTTGTTGTTCTTTAAACAGTGCTCTTGATGATTTTTGTGACTGTTTTCAGTGATGCAGCTCTTTCTGTTGAGTAAATCACATTTTCATTTCTCTTTTTATAACTTCTTTGCTTCAAATTAATGACTGCCTACTCCATTTGACCATATATATATGTGTGTGTGCATATATATAATATGTATTATATATACATGTATATATGAGTAGCCCTGAGTAAGTGAGATCATTTTCAAGCAAAGAAGGGGAGCTGAGGCTCAGAGATCGAATCACAAAACCAATGAACATGTAAGTTGTGGAGGCAGAATTGGAAAGAAAGCTACTGATTCCAAATCCTGTGTCTTATTGTTGATCAGCTTTGTGTTACTATATTGAAGTGCTTGAGATAATTAACTTATACAGATCAGTGAGTGAAGGGTGTGATTCTGGGGAAGTGCTGGAGAGAGGGAAATTGTCTGGAGATGGGGCTACAGTTGGGCTGTGAGGTGGCTGTGTAAAGGCTTAAATATTTAATTTTTATTTTTTGAAAGAATAATTAAAAGCATTTATTAAAGTCAAGAGTGGCATAATCAGATTTGAGTTTTAGAAGATCTTTTGAAACAGGACTGAGCGGACAGGATCAAGACTAGAAGGAGAGCAATAAACAGGTTCATTAAACGAGAGAAGAAACATTGAGAAACTAAATGAAAGCAGTAAAGGTAGTTATTATTTGTAGCAATATGTGCTTATAGTTGAGTTTTTAAAGTTTCCTATGCTAATTGTACAATTACGATTTTGTTCTTCAAGGAAGGGTTAAGGTTAAAGATGCCATCATCTTGTCTGCCTTTTAATATTTTGTCTTTAAGAGATGGACTGATAGTAAAGCACATACATCTTCACACCTCTGCCACATAATGCCTTATCTGATGAACTTTGCCTTCTTTGTTCTCAAACTATTAACAGCAGGAAACCTCAGCGTCTGTTTCACTTAGCACCTTAACACCCAGTTAGTAAGATAAGGAAAATGTCTGAGCAATTAAATTTAGATCCTAGTTACTCAAAATCCTCTTTCACAGGTATATAAACTCTTCAACACTTGTAAGGAGAAAAGGCCTCTACAGTGTGCGTGTTCATCTCATCCTACTGTATTTTATGCTTTTCACTTGTTGACTTAGTAACAACTTTTGACTCTGAGGTTTAAAAAAAAAATTGCAGTCTAATTTATTTAATGAAATAGATATCTTTGGAAGACAATTTGTCTGAGTGTAGACCAACCAGGCACAGGTCATGTTTCACTACTTAAATTGTGCTAATTTGTTTGGCATGGTAAGATTTAAAATAACAAAAATAATATATAAAAAGGATGAAAGTCTGAGGATGATAGCAGTTAATGTTCCCAACAGGTTTGTTCCATGCTTTCAACAACATGAAAGTATGAGATTCCAAAGACTGGAGCAAGGGCTGTAACAGGGTTGTCCCGGGAAAACGCAAGCTGCTTTGGGAGGTAGCAAGCAATTTTATTTTGGCAGTCATTCCCAGCTTACTTGGAGTTTATTGTTTAATAGATTTTTCTAAGTGTTTTCCTAGTAGGGCCTCATCCTCACAAAACTTATTGCCAAGCATCTTATCTTAGACATTAGTGTCTCTTCTTTCAGTTTACTTAGAAAGATGGTTTTGGTAGCCGTTTTTAAGTTTAGTGAGTAGAACCTTTTCTATGTAATCAGAAAAATGAGTGCTTCTGTATTCATTCATGAAGGTCCTGTTGTCTTTTTTCTCCCTTCTTTCCCCCTCCTTTATTTCCCTTCTTTTCTCTATCCTCAAAGTTCTAAATAACATTCCTAGGTTGATGAGTAAACTTATTGCACATTTTAAAGATCTAGAGCTACAGTCTCATTCACTCTGGACTTTTCTGTCAAGATTGCTCATTTTCTGTCTATCTGAATTATGCCATTTCAAGTTGCTCAGTTTCTGCAAATGGCACTGAATTTGAAGAGTGTGAGTAACTTTTGGTTCTTTTCGTTTCCTTTCTTGCGTTCTTGATGTCCCCATTTTCCTCTTCACGTCTATGTTCATTGTGACAGCCCTAGATTCTATGGTATGCTTCTCCATCTTCCTTCAGTTTTACGTTCTCCCGCCTCTCCTCATTCCTCTAATCTCTAATTTACCCTGGGGATTTTCATGAAATATAGAATGATTGTGTTATTCTTCTATTTTAAGAATAAATCATGAGTTGGAGATTTAGCTCAGTAGTAGAGTATGTATCTAGCAAAAGGAAAACCCTAGGTTCGGTCTCCAGCACTGAAAAAAAAAAAAAAAAAAAAAGGCAAAAGTCATTGTCTCAGGGCTAGAGAGATGACTCCATAGATAAAGTGCTTGTCTTACAAGCACAGGAACTAAGTTTGATCCCAGAAGCCACATTTTAAAAAATCAAGCACAGTGAGACATGCTTATAATTCCAACACTGGAGAAGTGAAGACAAATGGATTCTTGGAGTTTGTTGCCCAGGCAGGGAGCTCCAGGAAAGTGAGAGCCCTGTCTGAAGAGAAAGGTGGATGGTGCCTGAGGAGCAGTACCTGAGGTTGTTTCCCTAGCCTCCACATGCATATGCACACATGTACTTGTGCACCTGCTTATATACGTGCATTTACACATACACACACACACACACACACACACACACACACACCACAATCATGGTTACATAATAAAAACTTAATTATTTTTGTCTGCTGTTCTGTGTGTGCTTCCATCACCACATTAACACACACAGGCCATCTTCCTCAACTCTCATCTCATGATGTCTCCTTGTAGCCACACTTTTCCTTCTCCCTGTCCTTGGTAATCATTGATAATTTTACTATTCATGTAGTTTTGCCTTTTCAAGAACATGCCATAACTAGAATCATATCTGTTTCTGGTCTCTGTTCCATAGCATAAGGAATTTGAAGCTCATCCTTTTTAGTACATATGTCAATAGTTCATCCTTTTTTTATTGCTGAGTAAGAGTCCTTTGTATTTATCATCACATTTTTCTTATTTATTAACCCATTAAAGTTCTTTGTTTTTGTTTTTTATAGTCTGGGAAAGCCAAATATAATTCTGCTGCAAAACTTTACGTGTTCATTTGAACATGCTTTTATTTCTCTAGCGTGACTGCTAGAAGCAGAATTTCTGGGCTGTGTGGTACATGCGTGCTTCACTGTGTAAGAAACTGCCAAACTCTTCTGAATGCTTTTACTATTCAGTTCCAACAGCAATGTATGAACATCCATTTTTTGTTCAGTACCACTTCTGAAAAGCATTTTAATCTGTATGTGAGGATATTTCATTGTGATTTTAATTTGCATTTCTGTAATGACTTCTACAAAGTTGAAAATATTTTTGTGTGATTATATGCCTTTAGTATCTTTTTGGTGAACTTTCTACTCAAATCTACTTAAAATTTTTAGTGTGTTTTTTTCTTTTTTGCTGTTTGTTTTCTTACTCTTGAATTTAGAGAATTCCTTTGATATTTTGTATGCAATTCTTTTGTCAAATTTTCATTTTTTTCCTTTTATTCTGTAGCTTGTAATTTCATTCACTGCCTAGTCTTCTTCACAGAATAAAATATTTTTTTGATAATTTTTTTGGTTAATGCAAATTCATGAAGATTTTGCCCTTTTTCTTTCTCTAGTTTTTATATGTTTATATTTTAAAGTTAGCTGTATGATATGTTTTGGCTCATTTCTATGAGATGCCTCTGAAGGTAAGATTTTTTTGGTGATTATAGAGCTGACAGGATTAAGCACGCTTTAACTATTTACAGAGGTTCCTGAATCTAAGAAAGTCAATCGTTCCTTTTGTATGTCCTTAGGTTCTGGCACTAAGCTTGTTCCATAACCTGTGGTGACTGGGTGGCTGGTCACACATGGTCCTTCTTTAGTGGTCAGCAATGGAACCAGTGCCTTCCTGCCTGGTTCAGTCTGTGCCCTTGTCTGTAACATGATGAGGAATGAAGTGTTAATGTAACATCTGAAATGCAGATTTCTATCTTTTTTTTTTTTTTTTTTTAAAGACAATGTCCCTCTAGCTCCAGCTGGCTTGGAACTCATTATATAGATCAAGCTGGCCTCCATCTCATGGAGATCCTCTTGCCTCTGCTGGAGTTAAAGGCATCTGCCACCATACCTGGCTTCGGATGTCTATTTTAACAATGGGTGAATAAAGCTCATTAAATTGTGACTTTAGAAGAACGAAGGTTGATTTGAATACACAAAACAGAGTTTTCAATGATTTAGAGGTGGTTCCAATGTTTAAAAAAGATCTCCACTGCGTTGTCAAAACACACAATTTCATACAGAAAAATTCATTTCAGGGCTCTTGACATTGAGACGTTTTTACATGCATTTCTAATCTCTATATACATGACTATCACTGGTCACAGTCACCCACCTTCTGAGCTCCTCGGCATCTGAGCATGAATACAAACTTGTCAGGTAGACAGCCTTCCTCTACCACTAGAGCCTCCATACTCTGCTATCCCTGCCACTGTCCACTGTGCTGTCAGCACCCCCATCCATTCCCCCCTATCTGCCCTTCTGGTAAATCTAGTCAGCCAGAGGTCCCTGTTCCAGGAGGATCAGCTGTTCCTCATCTACGGCAATCCATTGTCAGTATTCCTTTGGATAGAATTGGGGTCTGCTGTTCATTTTTCCAGTAGTATGTTGGGTTACTGTCTTGAAGAGCCTTTATCCATCTTGGCCAAGAACTCGACTGAAGGTATCGCCTGTCTGGCTTTCCTGTTTGTCAAGTAACTTTTAGTTATATATATATATGTGTGCTCTTATGAAATTATATTGGCCCCTTTAATCTTTGGCCACACTTCCCTTTTGGGTGTTTAAGGACATACCATTGGACCAGATAAACTGATTTGTTTTCACTCTTGAGGTTGTTTGAGGATCTGTTGCAGAGACACTTGTAGAGGCAGATTTTTAATCAATACAAGTGGGCTTGCAGGTGACTAATAATATTTCCAATTGCTGACCACTTTTCATTAGAAGAGATGAAAACATTTTAGCTATGAGTGGCTAGCAAATGCAGCACTCGCAATTTTCTACCTTGCCATGATTTTTGGTGTTGAACAGTGACTGCTCATCCACTGATAGGAATATATCATTCAAAGAGGTTTGGTTGTAGAAGATATCAGATATCACTGTACTTACCGAAGCCCAAGTATACATACATATACAATGTGTTTTGCCAAACACTGATATTATTTTTAAAGAGTTTCCCTGAGAGTTCATTGATGTATCTAAAACAGCAGATATTTAACATGTACAGTTTGTTAACTGATTGGTTGTTTCTTTTTTATTTATTTAAATACTTTTAATAGAATTTTTGTGAATTTCATACACTGTATTTTGATTGTATTTAGGTGTCCTCCCTTATCTGCACAACCTTTACTAGCCTGCACCCATTTCATGTTCTTTGTTACACACACACATACACACACATGTGCGCGTGCATACTAAGGCCTATAGAGCCAAATTTGTTTCCCCAAATGCCCTTCTGCATCAATTCATCCATTGGAGCCTGGTCAAGGGTGTCACCCTTAAATAAGACTGACTCCCTTCCAGCAGCCATTGATTGCCAATAATTCCCCAGGCAGGATTGGGGCTTCTTACCCATGTCCCCATGTTTCTGCAGGAATTTTGTCTAGTTCGAGCTTACATGGGACTTGTGCATGCTGTCACCATTGCTGTGAGTTCATATAGGTAACTTCCCAGCTGTCTGGAGAACTCTGCTTCCTTGTAGTTATCCACCACCTCTGACTCTTACAATCTTTCCACCCACTCTTCCACAATAATTCCTGAACCTTGGGTGGCAGAAGTTTGATATAGGTGTTCTGTTTAAGGATAAGCAGTCTGCAGCCTCTTATTCTTTGTATGTTGGCCAGCTGTGGTTCTCTGTGTTAATCACTATCTGCTGCATAAGGAAGCTTCTCTGGTGAGAGCTGAGAGATGCTATTACCTGAAGGATGTTTCTCTGACCCTGTGATGACAAGTCATGGACCTGCCTTCTTCCCATCCTCTGTAAAGAAGCCACTCTCCTTCCCTCTTCCAACCAATCTGTTGACCATAGCCACTTGCAGGGGAGGGGCTAAGGGTATAAAAGTTGGGAAAATCATGAGGCTGGTCTCTCGCCATTTTATAAGATTGTCCAGAACCACAGGATTTATGTCCGAGTGTGGACTTTCAAGCACAGCCATGAGTGGTGGGGCGCCCACTTGTCTGTAAGTAAACTCACACCCCAAGCTCAGTTAGCAAGTCCAATAAACTCATTAAGATTCTTCCAACCGGAGTTTGGAGAATTTTTTCCTCAAGCTATCTCAAGGACCATGGGAGGAGAGGATTGGATGCCACTTGCACCTCCCAGCAGTGAATTTGACTTACAATTGGCGTAGCCCAGCAGGATACTGGCATGCCTGCTTAACCAGTGGGGGCTGCCGCATGAGTATGGAGAGGCCCTGAAAACAGCAGAAGGTCTGGAACAGATTCTGCGATTTGACTTACAGTTGTCATAGCCCAGCAGGATACAATGAAGCTGAGAATGAGTTTTGGAAGAGCATTGATACCAGGGAAAGAGATGTCAGAAAGCAGCTGCAGATGCTGCTTGGCCACTGCTATTAATAATAAGGGATCTATCCCAGGCGGAGGCCTTAGCCAAAAGGGAAACTGAAGGTGTTAGAGAGGAATTAGAATGGGAGAGTGATATGAGGTTGGCCTCTTCAGTACTGGCCTCTGACCTTGCCAGTAAATTAGAGTTAATGCAGTGGACAGTGAGATATGTAACTCGGTGGCAGCCATCTTATAGATGGTATCTGGAACAGATTCTGCAATCTCTGGGAGTAACACACCAGGTACAAAAATGTCAAAACGCAGCTGCAGAGGCCACTTGGACGCTGCTATTGATAATAGGAAACCTGTTCCAGGCAGAGGCCTTAGCCAGAAGGGAAACTGAAGAGAGAAATTAGAGTTAGAAATTAGAATGGGAGAGGGATATGAGGCTGGCCTCTTTGGTACTGGCCTCTGACCTTGCCAGCAAATTAGATAAGAGAGAAAAGGGGATGGAGGTGTTGACATGCCATTTTTTACATCTAGGAGGTCTAAAGGGAAAAAAATCCCAGATCAGAATGCTAATAAAAGGCCCATCCTGAGATCCTAAACCTGGAACCCCTGGGAAGAGTTGGGCAGTGAGGAAGAAGGAAGTGACCTAGAGATAGAGATGCTCCTCGGATCTGACCTTTAATTCAAAGAAAGGGAAACTCCATGGTCCAACATGTAGATGGAGGTCTTAACAATAGCCTGGTGCAGGAGATCATGGTACTCAGAGAATACTCAGCACCAGAACTATTAGAACTGGGAAAGACATTTAAACCTTGCCAGCAAATTAGATAAGAGAGAAAAGGGGATGGAGGTGTTGACATGCCGTTTTTTACATCTGGGAGGTCAAAAGGGAAAAAGAGCCCAGATCAGAATGATAATAAAAGGCCTATCCTGGGATCCTAAAACCTGGAACCCTTGGGAAGAGTTGAGTAGTGAGGAAGAAGGAAGTGACCTAGAGATAGTGGGAGATGCTGCTTGGTTCCAACTTTTAATTCAAAGAAAGGGAAAAATCCATGGTCCTCCATCCTGTTTGGCCTATCAGGAAGCCAGGTGGCTCCTGGAGAATGACTGTAGATTACTAGGAGTTAAATAAGGTGGTGCCTCCCATTCATGCAGTGGTTCACAACATTGCACTGCTAACTGATCAGCTGATGCAGGAAATGGGGTCCTTCCACTCTGTGGTGGACCTTGCTAATGCATTCTTTAGTATTCCCCTAGCTGCTGAATCTCAAGATCAATTTGCATTCACGTGGAATGGATGACAATGGACTTTCAGAGTACTTCGCCAAGGTTACTGTGGCCACCTGGCTTGTGAGGCTATGGGATATGGGGGCAGATGGAATCATTTTAAGTTCTACAGAAGCAGAAAAGTTAACATAACCACTCATCCCTCTTTGAGACAAAGACTTCACAATTTAAGACAACATGAAGGAAACCAGTCCATGATGGATTGGCTCATATGAGCCATTCGGGATACATGGGTATCTCCAGCTGAGATTCCCATGACTATTAGAGATTGGAAAACCATTGAGGAAGGACAGGGTCTGTTGAGGGAACTGGGCATGAGGGAAGCTGTATTTGATGCCCAGTTCATGGGCCCAGACAGGACTGTGTTACAGGAGATTAAGAAAGAAACTGATTCAGCAAGGCTCAAGACACTGGTATGGAGCTTTGGTGGCAGTGCTAAGCCCCATGGTCGAGCGTGACCTGTATGAGGCTGGTGAGGCTCTTGCAGATTTAAATAATTTAGACCAACATGTAAACAGGGTTTGAAAGGTGCTGAAGTGAGTAGACACAAGGGAGAACTCAGCAAAGGGGCCCCTCTGTGTCTCCCGAGCACAGATGTGGATGGATCTGTGCAGAGCAGGAATTGCTAGGGACAAGATAGACAGGCAGGCAAACGCTGTGCTGGTGAGCCTGTGGAGGGTTTTAAGACATGACCAGCAATTCACCACAGAAGTAAGAGAAACTGGGGACCAGGAGGTGTGGATAACTCCAATTGTACCCCCTGCTCCAGAGGAAGGCAGCCTCATTGGATGGGACCCCCCCCACAACCACTGCCTTGAAGGGGTGGCCAAGGTTGCCCACAGGTGAGGGCCATACTGGGTGACCAGAAGTCACATGTCAAATTGAGGATTTATTGGTCCCCCACTAATATACAAAACACATAAGCCCTAGTGGATACTGGGGCAGAGTGTACATTAATTCATGGCAATCCCCAAAAACATCAGGGCCAGTGGATAGCAATGGATGGGTATGGGATAAAACCATACAAGTAAAGCAGACTAGACTCATTCTGGGAATAGGCAATTATCCCCACCCCCCAGGAGTACAAGGTGTGCATCTCTCCCCTTCAAGAGAACATTTTAGGGGTGGATGCCCTGCTGGGTCACACCCTACATACTACTGTGGGAGAGTTTCAGCTGAGGGTGTGAACAGTAAAGGCGATTACTCGGGGGTGGGCAAGATGGGAGCCAAACTGCCCACCCCACGGAGGGTGGTGAATATCAAACAGTACTGGCTGCCTGTGGGTCGAGATGAAATTACTAAAACCATCTAGGAGCTTGAGTGAGTAGAAGTTATCAGCCCAGCCCAGAGCCCTTTCAATGGCCCCTTTTGGCCTATCAGGAAGCCAGATGGCTCCTGGAGAATGACTGTAGATTACTCAGAGTTAAATACTCCCATTGTTGAAATGGTGCCCAACATTGCACTGCTAACCAATCAGTTGGTGCAGGAAATGGGGTCCGTCCACACTGCAGTGGATGTTGTTAATGCATTCTTTAGTATTCCCCTAGCTGCTGAATCCCAAGATCAATTTGCATTCATGTGGAATGGACAATGGACTTTCAGAGAACTTCCCCAAGGTTACCTCCACAGCTCCATGGTTTGTCATGGGATGGTAACCCGGGACCTGGCCCTGTTACCTGCTTTCCTTCTGTAAGGAGGTTCCACTACATAGATGACATAATGCTAACTTCTGAGTGCCTTACAGATTTGGAAGCTCAATTGGGGAACATGCAAGTGCACCTGGAGGAGAGAGGATGGGAAATCAACCCACAGAAGGGCCTGATGCAATGGTAAAATTCCTATGAGCTTTATGGTCATGCAGAACTCACATGATACCCAGTACGGCGATTGAGAAAATCTTACAACAACCCATACCAATAAATGCTAAGCAGTTACAGGTATTTTGGGGACTTCTCGGGTATTGGCGAATTTTTATACCTCACCTTGCTCAGGTTACCCGCCCCCTGTATAATCTAATAAAAAGAGGTGCTACATGGGATTGGGATGTAAAGGCCCAAGAGGCTTTTGAACAGGCCAAGGTTGGGCAAGCTAAGCAGCTGTGTGCCCCAATACCTTGGTGTCCCTTCCTCTTGAAAGTCACTAGGAACTCTGAAGGTTATGGGTGGGGCTTGTGGCAACAACAACCTAAACAGATGGTCCCAGTTGGGTTCTGGTCTCAATCATGGAAAGGGGTGGAGTCCTGGTACACAGTGCTAGAACAGCAACTTCTGGCTGTGTACAAAGCATTTCAACAGGTAGAGTCCATTATGGGCCCCACCCCCATTACTGTAAAAACTGCATATCCCATAAAAGTATGGGTGGAGGGCCTGATAGCCAAGCCCCTGTCGGGGTGGCCCAAAACCAAATGCTGTAAAGATGGCATGCATATTTGCAACAGTGAGAGGTGGTGTCAGCAAGCCCGATCACCAATGCCATGCAAGCAGTACTAGGACTGGTGTCATTTCAAGGCACAGGGCCTCTCCCTCTACCTCCTATAGTTGATCCTCCAGAAAGTCCTGACTGAGTGCTAGAAGGGGCTCCCCCAATTCTGGCTGATGCCTGGTATACTGATGGCACTAACAGGGGTGCCAGACAAGAATGGGTAGCAGTGGCAATACAGATGAACACAAACACTATATGGCTAGAGAGGGGAGAAGGAGAAAGCAGTCAATGGGCTGAATTGAGAGACACACATGAGCTATTATTGCGGTTACTGTTTACATGTTCTTGCTTCTTGCTGTTTGTGTTTTTATAGTAGGTGGAATGCCACTAAATTGAGCCATCAGCCCATGACAAACAGGATGCAGAGACTTGAAGAGTCCAGTGCCCTATTACAATGGGAGAAAGGTTGCCTCAACCCTCTGAGGCTCAGGGATATTTGCAGAAGAGGCAGGAGGAAAGATTGTGAGAGCCAGAGGAAGGAGTGGAGAGTGTGAACCAAAAGACGTTCCTCTGACCCTGTG
>NW_008330777.1:4089643-4123519 GCF_000622305.1 Nannospalax galili
CTTCCCACACTCTGCAAAGAAGCCACTCCCCTTCCCTCGTTCAGCCAATCGGTTGACCATAGCTGCTTTTAGGGGAGGGGCTAAGGGTATAAAAGTTGGGAAAACCGTGAGGCTGATCTCTCGCCATTTCGTAAGGCTGTCTGGAACCACAGGATTTATGTCTGGGTATGGACTTTCGAACACAGCCATGAATGGGGGCTGGGGCTGGCGCTTGTCTGTAAGTAAACCCTCATCCCAAGTTCAGCCAATCGGTTGACCATAGCTGCTTTTAGGGGAGGGGCTAAGGGTATAAAAGTTGGGAAAACCGTGAGGCTGATCTCTCGCCATTTCGTAAGGCTGTCTGGAACCACAGGATTTATGTCTGGGTATGGACTTTCGAACACAGCCATGAATGGGGGCTGGGGCTGGCGCTTGTCTGTAAGTAAACCCTCATCCCAAGCTCAGTTTGCAAGTCCAATAAACTCGTTAAGATTCTTCCAACTGGGATTTGGAGGATTTTTCCCTCAGGCTGTTGCAAGGACCATGGGAGGAGGGAACTGGATGCCACTTGCACCGCCCAGCAGTGAATTTGACTTACAGATGCATTAATCAATGGAAATAACTATAAGTCATTAGGAGTCATGTTCAATACTATATCTGTTTAGTAGAATATTAATATAAGGCTCTCTCCTATGTCCTGTGACCTGTTCAGCCTCAGGTTTCTAGGCCTGATATCAAAATCAGGTATGAGCTCCATCCTATAAGGCAGACCTATTCAATTAGAAAGTCGGTTATTCCCATAATATTGGTGGCATTATTGAGCTGGTGGGCATACCTTGCCAGGTCAGTTGTTGTTCTAGCTCTCAGGATCCACAGCCAGGTAAGACTGATGAATAATTTTCTCTTCAGGTAACATGCATAGCCCCTTGCGGCACAGAAAGCTAACCAGCAGAGATGAGGTTTTGAAATCAGCACTAGTTTGATTTCTCCCTGTTTGTTCTACAGCTCGAATATGTAGATAAATTTTAATAGATAGACAAACCTACTAAAAACAATTGTAAGGGACAATTCCATAACCCATGAATGCTTTCTTGGGCCTCCCATCTTTTGTTTCAAAATTTTTATAAAAGTTTTTAGTTTCATAAATGTATTTTGATCATATTCACCCTCTCCCAACTCCTCCTAGAGCCATCCCCACCTCCTTACACACCCACCTTAATGGTCTTTTTTTCCCCCATTGGGTCCAATTTGTGTTGCCCAAATAGTCTTGAGAGTGGCAGCAACCCTGGAGCACTGTTTACCTAATAGGGGCACACCCTTAAGGAAAACTGACTTCCTCTCCCAGCAGCTGACATATGCCAATAGCTCCTTGGTTAGGGATAAAACTTCATGCCCACCTCCTCCCTCCACTCCATGTTGGGATTTTGTCTGTCTTGAGCTCGAATGGGTCTTGTGAAAAGAAAACTCATTCTTCCTCCCTGGGTAGCCATTGATTTGCCTTATATCACTATAGATTAGTTTATATTTTGTAGGACTTTGCAAAAATATGATAGCATGTTCTCTTTTTTGTTTGACTTATTTTATTCAGCATGCTTTTTGATTCATGTTCTAGAACACATCAATTAATTTATGTATTTAATGTACATAACTAACTATAATTAGTCACATTGCTCTGTAGCTTAAGAAAAGAGTGGTGTGAGGCCATAGACAGTTTGGCAGTTGTCAAGATACAGGAATGTGTAAGCAGGCATATGCTCAAGAGCATCAAGATTAATTCCAGATATCCTGCTATGAAAGCCAGGGTAGGCCTATAGGTATGTGTGAGTAGGGCTTGAAGTCGAAGATCTTTGGCTGGTTCTGGGGGGACTGGGACAGATAGACACTAAGAGGATACATTCCCTTTGTTGTCTTTTTTCAGTTGTGACTCTTCAGCATGCAGCCCCAGGATTCCTTAAGGACATTTCATTATGGCATCTACTTTTGACAGTTAGAGTTACTATGTCACAGTCTGTTGGTATGGGACTCAAGAAACATTTTAGAGAAATTTCCTGAGTGATTATTTTTGTAATTTAAAGCATTTATCTTATATAGTAGGTCCCCCTTTTATATAGTTATTGCATCTGGGAACAGATTAGTGTGCTTAGTAAGCAAAACTGTAATTATTACATTATAATTTATCCATGTACATATTAAATTTATACATATACATATAGTTATATTAATGAGTGAAAATACATGGCATGTTATCTTACACTTTCTTTGCCTTTGCTCATGTAGATCCTTGTTTGACTGAATCCAGCCATGAATTTTGGTATATTTCTCAAAGCTCTACATCAAGCAGATTCTACTTAATAAAGAGTTATTAGGGTAGATGAAATATATTTGTTTTTCCAGTGTTTAAATTCTGGCTTCATAAAAAAGTAAGTCCCTTCAATACTCTTCCTCTGTCATTCTTTCAGGGGGCAGAATAATAGATTTCTCAATATCTTTCATTTTGGCTAATGTAAGGAGTTGACAGAAAAGAAAGCCACCCTCTCTAACCTCTCTCAGAACCAAAAAAGTTTTGTGTCTTAAAGACTTCTACTTTCTCCCCTAGTTTTGGTGACAATTTTATAGAAAACAATAATTTGTTCTCTTTAAAAAAATTGTTCTTTAACAATTTCACATATGTATATAATATATATCAATCATATTCACCTCTATTGCTCTCTCATCTCCTTTCTCCTCCCTCTGAATCCCTTTATCTTTCCAGTAAGTCCCCCCTCATACTTTCATGTCTTTTGCTTAATGATTCATTGAGTTTAATTACGGTTGCTTGTATGAGCATGGATGAAGGGTTTATTACTGGAGCGTGTACAACTTAGTGTTGCAGCAAGTTTCATTGGCATTTCATTAGTGGATATATTACTGATGAAAATTATGTTCCTTTTTCTAGCAGCTATTACCTGCCAGTAGCTCCTCACTGGGAGGTGGGGCCTCATGAGCTCCTTCCTCATCCATGTTGGAATGTGGTTTTGTTCAGGTTTTGGCAGCTGCTGTGAGTTGGCTGAACCCTCACTTTTTGCCTCAAGGTTTCACACACTTCTCTCCAGTACCAGTCACTCTCCTCAACCAATCTCTTTGACAACTGATGGCCAAATTAATCATTCTAAAGTACTACTGTCTGTTCTGTATTAACCACCATCCCCAAATCATCAGTGGATATTCTTCCCTATTAAAACATAATCATAACACATTTCACTGTGAAGTTACCTCATGGGCCTGGTCTTCCGGGAAACTTTCCAAGCCTCCGCCCTGATTGTAGTTGACTTTTCCTTCTGTATCTTCCTCAATTGACGTTAAACTCTGACAGAAGAGTAATCTTGTGGAATATCACCTTATGTGTGGTAAGTTATTGACAAAAATGTTGTTACAGAATATGACTCTAGTGATGGTAGACTAAAGAAACAAAGAGAGTTGGGTAAAATCAAGAGAGCACAGAAACTCACTCATGAAGGCCCATAACTATATTGACAAGTGAGTCATGCTGTCAGCATTGGGCTTCCATCTGAACAAAACAAAGAGGTTACAGTAGCAGTTCACGGACTACTTTTCAAAATAGTCATGGGGCCATACTCTTTATGTGTTTCCTCCTGCACCCACTGCACATTGGCAATGTAGAAATGGCTTCCTTTCTATGAAGGGGAAATATTTTCCAAATTTAATTCACTATTTTTGCTTCCAAAAGAGTCCTTTCTCCTTGGTTCTCTAACAGGTTGTTAAAGGCTTGACTTTATGCTGAAATTTCAAACGGAAACCCTTGGGCTCATCTTGGTCGTCACAGTGTCTCCCCCACCAGGCCCATCTCTTTTCTTATTGCCATTCCTCTTGTTCTGCTCCTGAATTTCGGATGTCCTTTATATTTTTTTTTACCCTCAATTTTTTCTTCTGCCTTTTATTTCCTACTGTTTCAATGTCTCTAATATATCCCAATCAAATGCTTCTTCCCCAAGGGGAATGCTAATCACATTACTCACCCAAAAGCTTTGAGTGATGGCTCAGTGGGTAAAGGTACTTACTGCCAAGATTGATCTGAGTTCATGCCCCGGGACCCACATGGTGGAAGGAGAGAACTGACTCCCACAAATTGTTCTCTGACCTCTGCATCTGTGCCCTGGCAGATATGTGTACATGCATACACACAACAAAGATAAATATGAAATAATAAAAATATTTTTGAGTGTTTTCTCATTTCATTTCAAACAAAGGAAAAATGCCCAATAGTTATTCTAATCTCATTCTTTATTTTCAGACTCGTTCCCTGCTCCTGAACACAGCACTAGTCTAAGTGCTGTCCCTAGGGCTCTATTCTATTTTGCTTCTTGCTTGTTTAGAGTGGTGTCATCTTCCTTTTTATATTCCATGTTACAAAGAGTGTGGTGCTTTGCTATGGTAGAGTTCAGTGAGAAACCAAGAGCTTTGATTCCTGAGAATTCAAAGCTCATGGAGTGCTGCCCTCTTTTGGTTACAATAGCCAGAGTCCCAACCTCCAAATAGGGAATTCTGTTGATGACTCATCTTTTCCTTTCCTTACAACCCTCATGGAAACAAACAAGGCAGGGTGAAATAATTCCACTCTCTTTTTTCATTTCATCTGACTTCAAAGATTATTTATTTAGGAAGATAGAAGATAAAATCTGTATAGGAAACTTAGAATTTTCCTGATTCATATAGTAAGTATAAACTCAGAGCTCCGGTAAAACCAATAGTTACTAGGAACACATCCAGTACTCCAAAGATCTTCAGATCTAACATAGACTTTTGTATAAAAGTTTTAGGTTGAGGATGGTCAAAGAAAAAATTTCCTAAAGACTCTTTCAGATTAAGAACAGCTTCCTGATTTAGGGACTACCAAGGCAAGTACAAGGTTATTTTTCAGACTGACATTAAGCATTTGTGCAAGTAAGGAATATAGAGGCTGACCTAGAAAATAAAGTATCTTATTTTCAGACCTCCTGGCTTTCTAGTTTGTGTCTCTGCCTGCACTATTCTTGAAAATCTAGCAGAAGCAAAGAGGAAGAATGACTTGGAGCCCAGGAAGAATGACTTTCATATTTTTAACAAAGGATGGCAGATGAAATGTTGACAGGAAAGAGAACCCTAGTGAATGAGGGCTCTCATATGACATGAGTATTCTACAGGTATTAATTTTAGAAAGCCATGGCCACGTCTGTGTTCTCATATGATATGAGTGTTCTAGGAGTGGTAATTTTAGATTGCTTTAACTGTGTCTTTGTTATGAATCTCCTTGAACGTCAGTAGGTACGAAGACAATGAATAGCAGACAGGCGTGTGCTATTAATAACAGGAAAGCTCAATTAAGACAGGCCTTGAGCTTTATCTCACATGCCAATAAAACCCAACTTCCTTGGATCTGAAAGGGAAAGGCATTCTAAAACTGAAACTCAGCGGGTGACAGGATGCTCCACACCTCTTGGAGGAGGACGGAAAGGTTTGTGGGCTGGTGCCTGATGCAGTCTTGGCACCATCTTTGATTAGGAGCTAATGTTAGCAGAAAGATCAGGTGTCAGTCATGAGCAGAGTTGTTCTCTACTGTCCTGAGGTCACCAGATTGCTACCCCTTCCTTTTGAAACTGGATCTAGGGTCCACAAACAGCCACAATGAATTGGATCACTGCCATGTGCTCTAAATTGGGCTAAGAAGGCTGACTCTGTGCCAGGACTTGATACAGGATGTAGCTTGAAATATTAAGCCGGGGAGATGGTTGGGGCTTCTTCATTTTCAATAATGCTATTTGAGGAGATAGGATTGTATGGAGACATCAAAGAGTGAATTAAGTGTGATTTGTCATGCACTGGAGTGGAGGAGATTCACAAATGTCTGAAACCTTCTTGTGTTTAATTTTAGTTCTTGTAGATTACTTAGCTGTGTCAGGAAGCTGGTCTTTTAAAAGAGGTTGGCCTCTTAAAACATTATACATGTGAACTTACATTAAAGGTACATGAGAAACAAAGGAAATCAGTCTTTCAAGCAAGGATATGAGCGCATATATAAATACAATTTATTTTACTTGCGTGTGAATTTGCAAGCAGCACCTCACTAGCTGAACTTTTGCTGTATAAATAAAACCATCTGGTGTATCCAAAGAATTTCAGTCTCTAGAGAACAGGATCATAAACAATCGATCCTCCACAGGCTTGTCAGTGTTTTAGTTTGAGAGAGCTTTCCCACAGCACTGTTCTAACTGTTTTAGCTGTTTTTAATTTTCAGAATATTTTCTGATTTGGCTTTTCCAGTCCAATGTTTTTGTCTGTCCATCATTTTTTGGCAGTGTGACCAAAGGACAAGGCATCCTTTCAGGTGCTTTCATTAATGAGTTTTGATTAAGTAGACACACAGGCATATTATAGAGTGTCTGGAAGAACTGAATAATTCAAGTTTTCTGATGGGAAAATGGGATACAGAGTGACAAGTTCAAAGTCTCATGTCCCACAACTAGAAGTTGCTAAACATGATCCAGATTTTGTGAATCCCAGTTGAATAATCTTTTTTTTGCTCATACTGTCTTTAACTTAATGTTTATTTTCTTTTAAGCATTGTAGCAAGCATGCTTCTGGATAAAAGAGAGAATCTAGTCTCTGACTATGACCAGTAAGATCCAACATGTAGGAAATTGGTTAATTCTCATGAGATTGGATTTCTTTTTTTCTTTAAGTTCTCCTGACTCATTATTAGCAAAAATATCTCAGTATTAATCTGCATTTTAGAAAAGAAATTCTGAAACTAGACTATATTTGCCTGGGAGACCAAAATGGACTGTTTGCAGGACTCAAATCATTGAATGTGGGCCAAAGAATATCCCCATCTGTGGAAGGGTTACGCAGTGAGAGAGAGAGAGAGAGAGAGAGAGAGAGAGAGAGAGAGAGAGAGGAGTGATAAATAATGCCTAGTTAGTTAAAAAAAGACAGAGGGAACCATATTAGTCCAACAACCTACTGACAAATTATACATAATCTCTATATGAGTCCATGTGTATAGCTAAAGGCTATATAACAAGAAACAGTGCCAGACAGGAGATACCTTCCTTTGAATTGTTGGCCAGGGTGGTTCAAGAAACTCCCAGAATTACTCAGGCTATTGCCACAGCCCTTGATGGCCTCCCAGAACTTGAAGGTAAGACCCTACTGCTGAAGAGAGAAGATACTTTGGACACAGGATTTGGAACAATAGAACTGCAACTGACCAGCAACCACTTCCTCTGAAGGTGAGCTCTCATAGCTTTGGAGAGTGCTATGACGGTACCAAGGGTAAACATCAATGGATGATCCAAACCAGCTTCAAGATCAAATAACCACATCAGTGGCCAGCACAGCACACATCATTGGTGCAGTAGTGGCACTTTTATCTTGGAAGCAATCAACAGCTACCTAATTGGACTAAAAGTCCACTCAATGGGAGGAAACATAGATCTAGAGAAAAACCCCAAGACTGTCACATTGCTAGACTGTGACTTCTTACTATGTGCAAAATATGTATCCTTATATTTACAGAAAAATATCCCAGTCACCACTCATCAAAGAAGCTCATTTTGCACCAGTCAGAGACTATTACCAAGTACTACAACTGATCACCCATGGACATTGTCTATGAATTTCCCAGGCCTTAGTGACACATCTACAATGCAACCTCTCCATCTAAGGCTCATAGAGCATAGAACAGGGGTAAGAAGAGGACACTAATGAATCTCTCAGTTCTCAATAATGAAACTCCCTCATTCAGCAAAGGGCGGGAACACAAAAGGTCGCAAACAACCAAAGCATAGAGATCAAGAGGATGCTGAATGATGGTCCTTGGGACTCCTTTATGAAACTTCACTTACCCAAGGCTCAGGGACCATTGCAGAAGAGTGGGTGAATATATAGTAAGAGCCAGGGAAGAGGTGTATGGCCATATGGAAACAGAGTCCTTCAAGCTCCTGGGAACCTGTTCATATGATTCTTTGGCAATGGTGTCAGCATACACAAGTCCCATCCAAACTCAGGTAGACAATAACCCAGCATTGAACTAGGAAAATGAACAGTAGACCCCAATCTTATCTAAAGAAATATTGGCAACTGATTTCTGTTAGGTGAAGAGCTGATCTTCCTTAAGCAAGGGACTCTAGATAGGCTGACTAGAACTCAGTGGATGGACTTGCACTGGGGATTGACTGGGGACACTGAGGACACAGTGGGCCTTAACAGGGATGACAGAGTATATGGGCTTCAGTGGGGGGGGGGCCTCTGGGAGGGTACCAGTGGGTATGGGGGTATAAAGGTGTTTAAGATTGTTTGAGATATTCTGTACTAAATACACAAAAAATTCAATAAAAAAAAATTTTTTTAAAGAATATCCCCAACCAAGAACTGGGATGAGAGTCAGCTGGGAAAGTTCAAAAACAGAATTCAAATACTTGGATTTTTTACCTATAAAGATGGATTTCACCGGTCTGGTCAGGGTTCTGTAAGATGATTTGAAATGTGTAGGCTAGGTTTTTTTTTTTATTTACTGCATCTGAACTAGTTATTCATAGGGAAAGCAGGGACAGGTGTTTCTGTCTCTGTCTTATCTTTGCTCAGCAATAATTTGAAGTGACAAATATATCAGATAGTGATAAAGAAGGCAGTTCTTGAGGGAAAGAGTACAGCTAAAATAATGGACTGCTTACCCCAAAACTGCTTTCTACTTTCTCTGGCGCTTGACTAGATTTCCAATATAGTGTTAGTGAGTGTCAGGAAGCAGGTTATGGAGGCTTCTGATCTGCATTTTTATCTGGACATAGAACAATGCTCTTATTTTTATGATTTATGTTGGCACATAATGACATTCATGGTAATTATTTTTGTTGAAAATCTCTCTGGATGTTACTTATTAGGCTTCCATATGCATGCACTAATAATTGATGAGCCATTTCTTTGGGAACAGTATATGTCCTGAATCTTAATGTACATAAGGAAAGAGCAGATTCAACTAATACAATATTAAAACAATTTAAAGCTGCAGAGTAATAAAAGGAGATTCAAAGAAGCCCAACAAACAATTAGAGCCAATGGTCTACCTTTTCCTTTAGTATCAAGGTCCCGTTGTTAGCTAGATAGTGTGTAGCTTTCTTTGGGAAGATCTATTCATGACTTTAGCTTTTGCCAAAACCATAGGCAGAGTAAGTCATTGCATCTCAGCTCGAGAGGGAATCCAAGTTTTGTTTAGTGGTAATATCAGTGGTTCCTTTTTAAAAAGAGCTCTTCCTTTATTTTGTAGTTTATGCGTTTCCCAGGCTAGTGTGGTAAGCCTTGGTAAACCTGCAGCTAACAGGAAAAATCAACCTGCCCACTCGGGGAGGCTGCTTCTGTTCGGCAAACTGTCCCCTCCTGTAGGAGACTGGGAAGGGACGAATGATGTATGCAGTTCACAGGCCTTAGTCTGTTGTCTCCTTTGTCTCCTTACTTTCCAGAGTTAGTCAAACCTTGCCAGAAGACATCTTGAAGTTTGTTTTTATATTGTGACTCTAAAGTTATTGGATTGTGCCCAGATACTGTTTTGGAACAAGACAGGAAGAGCTAAGTGGGACTTTAAAACCACTTAATGCTACTTAATATATTCCTGTTAACTCAAAGGAAACCAAATATGGTTTTATTTTATAAAGTTTTGTTCTTTTTGTTATTTGTCCTTTAAAAATGTAACATTTGAATGGTTGACCTGTTACTGAGATAGGCTATTGAGATTTTATTGACATCTGGTTCTGTGCAGATTTTGATGCTTTCTAGTTAGATAACGATTATACTGTAATAGAGTGATGACTGAAAGTCATCAAGAGTCTTGTCTTTGTTATAGCTCTGTGACTTCCAAAGAGGCAAGTGATCATTTCAGGACATGTTATAGGAGGACATAGGGGGACTATGTTGCATTCAGTGAGATTTTCATTTAATCATTTAAGTGAAATCTCATTCAGATTTGCTTTGAAATACTTCATTTCCAAATTTAAGTTATTCCGTTAGTTATCCCTTAGAGGACCCACAAGTTCTTCTCAATAAAACAATAGTTAAAAATTTGTTTGTGAAAGAGACTTCAGGACTCACCCTGGTATTTCCTCCTTTTGTTCTTTTCTTTTTCTTTCACTTTTGTCTTGCTTCTTCTATGGAAATATCTACTTCCCTGGCCTCTGTGCCTGGCACATTGGGATTCTCTATTTTTCACTCTTGGATACACACACACAGGGCATATGTCTTGATACACACAGGACATATGATGAACTGTTTTGATGAGACAGAATGACAAATGAGACTCTAGAGCAAAACTTTCTGCTCATGGATGGTTTGCATTTTCATAGAGACCTTGTTATGATGTTGGGTTTCTACTTCCCACAGAACTGGAACAGTGTCAGGATGGCTTTAACCTTCTTGTCCAGCCAGAGTTGACTGCACTGCCCTGACCCAGGTTGCTGCAGCCCAGTGTCTACCAGGGATCCCCTCTTCTCGCTGAGGAAATATTTCTCAGCTGCTTATTCCAAACCCTTCCTTCTCTCCTCTCACTACAGGACACTACTTTTTCACAGGATTTTGTGAGAAAGTAGAGGTGTGGGTGCTCCATTGGTTACTTGTCAATTTCCATGCTGGAAACATTACTGTCACTAGAATGCAGTCTTAGATTTTACATAAAAAGCAAGTTTCTCCAAGATGCTGGTTAGGGATTACAAAACCTCAATTCGGTTACCAAAAATAAAAATATCATGCCCTTTTGACAAGCAGAATGTTTTGAAGGAAAATGCTTTTTAATTTTAAGATAGAAATAACGTATATTTTTGTCTTATGTTTGATTATTTTTTAACAAGGTAAACTATCAAAAAGCAAAGCTTCTGGTAGTTGTTAAAAATAATTAAAACGTAGAAAGTATTTTTTAAAAACATACTTTTTTGGGTATATATGTGTTTGTGTGACAGAGGCCACAGGTTAACTCCAAGTGTCATTCTCAGTTGCTTTCCACCTTATTTGTTGAGACAGAGTCTGTCTCCGAACCTAGATATCGCCAATTCGGCTCTTCTGGCAGTGAGCTCCTGGATCCTCCTATCTCAGTCTGCCCAAAGCTGGGATTATGGACGTACCAGTTTTTTATATGGGTATGGAGGATCCGAACTCAGATTCCTGTGCTCATGTTGTAAGTGCTTGCCTACTCGGGCCATCTCTCCAGCCCCTTATATTTAATTTTTTTAAGCCATAAAACTGAGAAGTAAATACAGTGAGCATAGAGTACATACCTAAATATTTCATGACCCCCCACCCCCACGTTATTACTTAACAGTTCAGTTGGGAGATGGGGGAAATATCTTCATTTTTACACATAATGGACATATTCAAGCTATTTTTAAATGAGATTTATAAAACTGTTAGCAGAATTATAGTAAGAATTGGAGAACTGTAAGGTATATCTGAGAAGCCCCCTAACCCCTTTTAACTGAAGAATACAAAATGTCCTCTAGATGGAGCACCAGGCTTTTCTTTGGGATAAATATCTTTGTGAAAGCAACTTCAAGACTTCATTTTAAAACAGAAAACAATGTAAAGAACTGCACTCTTCACTGTAACATATAGTGCTGCAAATGTCTATGTTTTAATGAAAGAAATGTTATATTTTATATGGTATGACTTATCCTTGTAGGCATTGCAGTAAAGTGTATTTGAGTTTAAATTCTCCAGGTGAGATCTGTCTGGAGACTTTGAGGTTTCAGGTGCAAGAACCAGGGAAGCTACAGGTGCTTGCTGAGGACTTGAATTCTCCTGAGAGGAAGGGATGGTGAGAACTGGGTACTACGGTTGTGAGGAAAGATCCTTTCGTCTAGTTGGTAGCATTTCCAAAGACGTTTTCAGGGTCTGCCAGTTACATTGTTGAATGTGAAAAGTAGGGTGCTTGAAGTCATCTATTACAACCTCATTTTACATAAGAAATGGTGACTAAGTGAGGGCTCTCTTTTCTCTCTCTCTCTTTTTTACCTTGATGGTGTTGATGGCATAGAATAGAATAACAACTGCGCGTGGAGTCGTCATTGCTTTAGCTGCCTCCTCCTACAGACACGGATGTTTTTTGGGAACTACATTTCTCCAAGTATGTGGAATCTTGGAAAGCCAGTAAAGGAATCTGAGAGGTCCCTAGAGACTTCTTATGCCTGTCCAAAGGCTAGGCATGTGATCACTTAGTCACATGAGGGACTTCAAATCTTCAGCAGTTTGAAAAGAAGTATGTTGCTATTAGAATTCTTCCATCACAGGTGATTCCCTAACCTCACTGGGGGTTCTCTAATAATTTTGTGACAATTTCCCTTTGTTCTTAAACTGGCCAAAGTTAATGTCTGATAGTCTTGTAACCAAAGTACCTAAGTATTGTCTGCATCTACCATCTATTTCAACAATGAAGCAAGATCTGTTATTGTAAACAAAGCTCAACTAAGTCACCGTAAGTCAACAAGAGTAGTTCAAGACTGAGTTATACAGGAAAATTAGAATGTCCTTTTCTAATAACCCAAATATAAAACATGATCACAGTATTATGTTCTAGATCTTTTTAGATAGGTTAAGACAAATTTTTGTTATATAACATTATACCACAGAATATGTTAAAATTATATCTCAGTATAGCTTTTACATTGATTTTTCTGATCATAAAGATAATATTTATTATACTCTATTTTTTCCTAACTCATAAAAATATGAAAAGAATAAACTAGTTTGTTATCCATAGGAAATGAGTGAAAAACAAATTCCAAACTGACAAAGTACTGTAGGCAAACCAAGAAATACACGATGGTTGAGTCAGACTAGAAAGAAATAATAAGGAATGTTTTCCTCTTTCAGATTTCTTCTCACAAACATGGAGCTTAACCCTGCTATGTAGAAAACAACTTACAAAACCTCATATTCTCTTTTTAACATAATTTATTTTCATGGATCCCCTTCGAATAATTCAGGATTCCATTTTTTAAAAGGAGCTTCATACTTATAAAAGTTTCTTTAGGGTATTATGACTAGTTTTTGGAATATCACAGCATAATGATTTATGGGCTGACAAGTCTTCTGTATTAACAATGAAATCTCCTACAAGAAGTCAGACCATTCTTATCTTAATGGTATTTTAAGCCAGAGTTTGCTGTTAGGCCCAGCTTAGCAAAGCAGGGCCTGAAATGTATAGAACTCAAGCACATACATTAACTTTCCAAAGTAACCAGCAGAGGGCTTTTCTATACTTGGCAACAAGTAACTTACTAATGGTCAATATTTAGCACAATTGAAGAAAAACTACTATATAAAATATAAGCTCTGGCTAAAGGGATATCAGTTTCCAGACATAAGCATATTTGAATAAAAAATAAATCAGAAAGGTTGGTTAGCTGAATGAAGTTTATGTGACTTAGTGAAGTTTAATGCTTGACTTGTTAAGCATTAAGATCACAATGTATATTACTTAGACAAAAAGTGTAGGTAAAAATGCAACAGTTTGTGGGGTCCACTTAAATTAGATTTTGGTGTAGACAATGCTCTACTAATGTTGTTTAACTAGCTCGTACTGGTATGCTGGACCTAGCTTTTACTGGTTTTGAGACCTGATTATTTGCATAATTTTATGAGCTAGTTGAAATTATATTATAGGTCAAGTTGGCCAAGTTGGGAAGATTTAGCTCATGGAAACCTGCAGATGCTACAAACTGCAGCCCTTAACTTTCCTTAGTGCTGGCTGCCTAGCATTTATTGGCATATTCACATAACAATAAGGGGAAGCTTTTGCCATCTCCTGCCACAAGTATATTCTCTTGACTGTTCATGGCCACTGTATCCAAACAGAATGAGAACACAGTTTCCTTGGATGGTATAACTCTGGCCCTTCAAAAATGTTTAGAGCTTGGGTTGGCTCTTTCTCTACAGTCCGGTGAGCTGGGGTCTGGAGGTGGACTCTGGAACTACCCTGGTCTTTGATGTGCAGGGTAATGATGAGGTGTGGGGGATTAGATGGTGAGGAGCCCATGAGCCCTGAGCACTTGATGTGCCTGTGAGTACTGAGCTGAAGTTAGCCTGAGTTTCCCTTGCTTATTGTATCATTTCCATTTGTTCACAGGATACAGTAATGATTTTTGCCATGGATGGTTAACTTGTGTCTCATCCTGTCTTCTAAAATACTATAGCCCAGGCTGGCTCAGCAATTAAGAACACTGGCTGCTCTAATAGGGGACCTAGATTTGGTTTCCAGCATCCATATGGTGGCTAACAACCATTCGTAACTCCAGTTCCATGGAATTCAATGCCTTCTTCTGACCTCCATGGCCATTGTATGATATGAGTGCACTTACATACACATTAAAAAAATACTGTGGCCTTTCCATAAGGTACTTCATATGGAATCTGACATGGTTGATTTAATAATTCTGTTGTTTATTAATGAAGTAGAGTCTCAGATTTATTAACACCACACTCAGGCATGTAATAATTTTTTTCTGTATTTGATCTTAGACCACCCCCTCCATTGTTCTGTCTGGATGAGCTGCCTAAATGTCTTTCAGATTCCAGTCCCTTTCCCTGCTAGCTTGTAGATGTGGGTGTTGGAGATGGCTCATTGTCTTTGATTGTATCTAAGAGGTAGAATCTTAGGTCTGGGTGTAGCATTCACTGGAGGCACATTGGTCCCTGCAGGTAGAGGCTGGTCTACGGTTCCCCTTGAGCTGGTGATCTCTGTTATACGATTGGCCTTAGCCTGATGCTCTCCTGATGGCTGCAACTGCTGATGAAATAGACTGTCCTTCTGATTTATTCTGGCTGTTTTTGTTGATGGTTTAGGGCTCTACACCAGTTCTCCTTGGTTTGGGGAACCTCCTGAAGTCTGTAAATTCCCAGCTAGGCAATCCATGGGCTTCTGCTATGGAGATGATTCTTTCTTAGACACCAAGCAACTCTTAGCCTTAAAAAGCCTGATTCCCAGCCCACTTCCATGTTTTATTCTTTGAAGTTTCACATCCTCCAACATTTTAGTCATAATAATCACTTTAGAACTTATGCTAACAAATATTATCACATTTGTGATTGTTTAGCTTTTTCCATATGCTTCTAAGAATCTTGTCTTCTCTTATCTACGTGAAGAGGGGAAGTACTCTAGCTCGACCAGGAAGTAAGTCAGATGTTGGATTCTGAAACAAAGCATTCTGATGTCAGCTATTTCTTCCCTTTTTATTTACTAAGAGATGAACAGTAGCATTTAAAATGAATGTCAGTTGCCTGCAGCCTCACACCCGCTCTGTTGAGCAGTAAGCACAGCATTTCCCTGATCCTGGACTTCGTCACTCCTTTCTAGCCTTACTTTTATCACATTCCACCTCATGTTCTGATCCTTCTCCTCAAGTTCTGCAAGTATTTCAACACAAGGAGATGATCACAGCTTCGTCGTTATTATCACCATCGTTATCACTACTTCCACTGTCTTTTAAGCATCAGTTTATGCCAAATCCTTTGGGAGGGTCTGTGAGAACTTACAGATTTTTCTGGTTCTGACTCTTGAGAACAGAAGTGGGAGTGGGCCTCAGCAGAATGTTTGGTGGCACTGACACATTTACTGTATTTTGTTTCTAGTTCTTTTGGCTGCTTTGCTTAAATCTTGGATCTCTCCTTTTTCTTAAAAAAAAGTAACATCCTTAACACATAAAACCACCATTTCTTTTTTCAGTTTTGTCCCTGTCTAAATGGATGATTTGGGGGACCTTTGAATAAAGTACCCCATTTATCATACAAAGCTTTGATAGGATTCGAGTGTGTCATGAAAAGTTTGGTGTGTTGGTAATATCGAGATGCACCAAGGGGAATCAATTGCTTTTACTTTCAGCCTAAAGATCTATGAGCTAACTGTACTTCTTTTAGAAATAAGGACTCCAGTCTTAGATATTTTGTTACAGCAACTGAAAATAGACTAAGACATACTCCTTAGAGAAGGCTATTTTATTGGTTAATGTTGTACAGATAAATGTAATCAGAGAGAGAGAGACACATACAAGCACTACACACACACACACACACACACACACACGCATATTTATGTATGATATATATGAAGTTTGCTCATGGAAGCTGAGAAGTCTAAAGATCTTCAACTGCAAGCTGAAGACCGAAGAGATCCAAGATTTAACCTCAGCCTGAGTCTGCAGCTCTGACAACATATTTTCTCTAATTCAACCTTTTTTTTCTCTTCAGGACTTCAGGGGAAGAGACGAGGCCCACCTGCATTTCGAAGGACAACATATTTTATTCAATCTACTGAGTCAATGCTGCTGTCACCTAGAAACTCCTTAAAACTCAGGAAGTAAACAACTCAAAAGCTTCAGTAAATCCCCATTGACCAGATTCACTAGACTTATAGAAGCAGTAAGGACTTCTGAGAGATGCTCTGAGACAAACTGAACTTCTGAGCAGAAGAGCTCTGAGCAGCCAAGCTTCCGGGAAGAGGCAGAGCAGCTGAACTGCGGAGAAGAGGCAGTGACCAGTGGACCTGCCTGCAAGAGGATCAGACTATCTGATCTGTCTGGAAGAGGCACTCGCCAACCTGTTGAATTGCCTGCCGGCAAGTCATTCAGTGAGCTCAAAGGTTCCAGCTTTAATGAGCTGTCACCATGCTGTCACCATGGCTTTTGATGATGGAGCCGTCTTTGAATCATTTTTGCTCCAGTAAGTAACCCCTCACCCATACTTCTGTAAGTAACCCTAATAAAATTCATTGTTTCATCAAATTGGACTTTGATGATATCCTTACTTTGGTTAGTCATTGATTCCTTATCTGAGGTGAGTAGATGTCCAATCATGTCTCCCTAGGAAGTGTCACATAGTAAATATGAACCATTGCCTGCCAAGGCATAAAATCCTAACCAAGTGAATTCAAGTAAAAAGAAAGTTATTGAACAGTTGAAGATACAGAAGCTACTTATTTCTTTACTTCTTTCTGAGCAACTGCCCCATTTTCCTACTTCTCACTAACAAATAGCTGATAAGTTTTTGTGTATTTAATAGCATGCACATGCAAAGAAAATAGCTGCCACCATCAATTCTGCCTAGGCCCATAGGATCAGGGCCTACAACCTTAGGATAACACATAACTTTTGTCTCTATAATTCATATTTTGGTATCTGATAAAGATAATTGGATCAGTTCTAGGACTAACCACATATTTTTACTTAAAACCAACTGCCTATCTTTGGTGGTCAGAAGATTGAGAGTGCACTTGTTTCCTTTGTTGCTGTAACAAATTACCACAAACTTAGTGGCTTAATACAACAGAAATGTGAGAGGCCTGGTTATCAGAAGTCTGAAATGGGTTTCACTGGGTTAACAAGACACTGGCAAAATTGCATTCTTCTCTGAAGAGCAGGAAGAAATTCCATTCCTTTGCTTTTTGCAGCTTCTGGAAGATGTCTGGTTCTTCCATTTTTGAGTTTTTCGCCCTGACTCTTCTCCCTGTTTATCATGGTTACACAGAGCTCGCAGGTATAGTCAAGGATAATCTCCCTATCTTAAAAAAATCCCAATTATATCTTTAAAAAAATATATGTTTCTATGTCAAATAAATTCCCTAGATTCTGAGAATTAGGACGTGGACATTTTTGCCCTGGAGTTGGAGAGAAAGCAGCACATGGCACCTTTCCAGTGGAGGGTGTGTTGTCAATGGAGCAGAGGCTGTGAGTGGGTAGAATTCCTTGGATAAGGGATCTGAAATGAGAAGGAAAATTAAACAACATGTCCATGTCATCTTTCCAGACAATAAACTACTCCGTAGTGGATAGGGAGGTTGATCTTCAACCGCCACTTAATTTTTTTTTTTTTCAACCTTCTGCTTCTTTGCCCTTCGGAGGAATTTATCAACTCTACTGCATTTGTGATTTGCCTCCATCTCTTTTTCCTACTTGTTCAGTATTCAATTCCCTCAAAGCTAGATACTTTTGTGATCAAAATACAGATGCCTAATGCCCTTAGACTCAATCAGAAAACATGAGCTGTAGGGAAGGTGGGCTTGGGAATTTGTGCATCTAATGCGCTCTCTAGGTAATTCTTGCATCACCGGCTAGACAATCGCCACTGTATTCTAAGTAAAGCTGATAAATTTATCTTGTTAGAAGAGAATATTGAAGAAAACCTTCCAAGGGAACTAGGAAATGTCACTGCAACTTTTGGGAGACGATGATAAGGATTTTGCGTGTAACTCAGTAAGATTCTAATTCAGGCTGAGAGTCGGGAGGAGGTTATGCCAAGATTAAGGGGGCATTTCTTCCTTTTGACTCTAAAATCATAATGAAGGGCTTAGTTTCTTTTGTTGTTTTCATGCTGAACTGTGCTTTGCTGAAAATCACAATAATGTCATATTTTCAAAGATGGTTCCATATCAACGTTCAGAGAAGTACATGATAAACTGAGGTCTGCCACTCCTTAGTGGGGTAAGTGTGAGAAATCAGGCTGTTGCTGTTTGAATAGGAATCTTGATGTTGCAGGAAAACATCTAATCATGGCATCAGGGAATCTGATTGGTTTGGTTTTATAATTTATGCACTTTGATCCAAGGATGATTTGTTTTAATGTGCTTTCTTCTTTAAAAAACTTAAATTTTTTTATTATTTTATGTGATTGAGTGTATTGCCTGCCTGTATGTAAGTGCACCCATGCCTGCAGAGGTCAGAGGAGGGCATCAGATTCCTCTGGAACTGGAGTTACAGACAATTGTTAGCTGCCATGCGGTTGCTGAGATTTGAACCTGGGTCCTCCATAAGAGCAGCCAGTGCTCTTTACTACTGAGCCGTCTCCTTAGCCCTGCAAATTAATTTTTTTTCAGAAAGCACATTAAAGGGCTGGAGAGATGGCTCAGTACTTAAGACCACTAACTGCTCTTACAAGGGACCCAGGTTCAACTCCCAGCTCCCACATGATGGCTAATAACTGTCTGTAACTCCAGTTCCAGGGCATCTGATGCCCTCTTCTGACCTCTGCAAGCACTGCATGACATGGGTGAACTTACATGTATGCAGGCAATATATGCATACACATAAAATAAAAGCAATAAAATATTTTAAAAAGATAAATTTGAAGTTGTTTTAAGTAACTTTAACTTATAATTAAGCTGAGAAAGTAAGCTGTAATTAAGCTGATAAAAAGAAAATATTTAAAATACCTGTAAAGAAAAATATGTCTTTGATTTCTTTTTTTTTTGCAATATGGTGACTATATGATATAAAATTTGCCAATTATAAAGTACTTAGAAATATCAAATAAAATAGTCATCCACAAAAAAATAATCATTTAATGTGTTCACATATATGTAAGGGGTATTACCAGAAGCAAAAATGAAACAGAACTGGATTTGAACTTCCTTCACTTTGAATTCAGGATTTGAATTCATACTTTATGGTCTAAGAACCTTTAAACTGAGAAATTAACAAGAAATTCTGGAGTACTTGGCAGGCCTAGACACAAAATCCTTTTTGATGCAACCTCAACCCTGATGTTAAAAGATTCTCATAGGAAAATGCCTTGCCCGCCATAGACACACATTCAAAACCGTAAAACCCTTAAGGAAATCCACCTTGAGAGAAGCAACACAACCAACAGTGGGGTTAGAACCACCACCGCTCCTCCTCAAGATAATAAAATACTATTCTCTCTCTCTCTCTCTCTCAGCAGTTCTAAAATAGGTAGATACAAATGATGAAGGTATAAACAGGATCATAGACATGAGAAGCTAACTCCATTCTTATTATTTAATGCCACACACAATGCACCATGTAATGTAAAACTGCAGTAGCAGTTCAATGAATGAAGAGAAGTACTGAAGTAATGTGTTCTATCTTGTATCACGTGCTAAGATGTTGACAAGAGCAAACTAGCTGGAGGAACATTACTCCTTTACACATTGTATAGAGCAAATCAATCGGACCACAGCAACCTGAGAAATGAATGTCCCCAGGACGTATAACACAATAACTTCTGATTCTAAACTTTAAATTGAAATCATGACCAATACAGATACTACCTGTGAAAACATCATGTCCTTATTCAGAAAAGCTAAGCTAGATCTCACATCTAAATTGAATTACATGTAACATTCTAGAATTGCCGAATAACACATAGCCTAAGAACATAAATACAATTCTGCAAGCTAACTTATATTAAGATAGTGGAATTCAGAGTGCAAAATTCATTTTAAAGATACGAGTCTCCTTCTGGTCAAATTATAAAACAACTTCTGGACAAAATCACGGTGCCTGTTAGGGGATATGTTAGATTTAGCAAAGCAAGTGAAGAAGAATTGGATTTCACTAGTAGATTGTGATGTTATAGGAGTCAGACGTTAACCACTTTAGATTTGATCTCAATTCTTGTAAATGAGTGTTATGTAAATTGTCAAAGAAATAAACTTCTCTTAAAGATGACAGATTTTGTTACAGTATCCCTTTATCATTGACATATATACCATGAGGTCAGAATTTTCTCATTCTTGCAGTTACTTTGAATGTGTTGCATTGAGGCCAAGAGGTTGTTAGGTGTCAGCTTTCTGAAGATCATATTCCATGTGGGAAAATGCAGTGTGCTTTTGTGGCAGAAAGGGAACTGTTTATTGCTTGAATCTGTGCTTGCCTCAGACTCCTTATGAACTTAATATCTCTTCATAAACTGGTGGATGACTCACAGCTTAACCAAAGTTCCCTTGTCAGGGTAGAAAGAAATATAAAAGCTGTCATTTCGACAGTAATAATCATACTTTGCCATAGTCATAAATTCCTTTTTTGTGTCTCTGGGCCTAATCTTTCATCTAGACTCTGTTCTATTGTAGCTATTCATGGAAGTCTATTTTGCTTATTTTCATGCTGACTACCATTTCAGGGAACAACTTCATAATGTAGTTAGTTGAAAGAGAACTTGGAATTTTCATTATTGCTTTCTTTGCCATAGTTCCTTCTTTATACCTTCCCCTCCAGTTTTGTCCACTGAAATCCTAAAACAGCTCCAAGAGTCAGAGTTGAGAATATTACAGGCTTTGAGTATTTGTGGGAAAAGAAAGAGCAAACCAATTGAGATGTGAAATTCATGCAAAATGCAAATTGTTTTTCTACAAAAGACATTGTATGGTATATGAGATTAAAATTAAGTTACTATATGTCATTAATTTCATATGCTATCAAATTTTATATTGGATTTCTCTAGTAGAGTGTGAAATACACATATTTCACATGGCTTTCTATTTGTTATTTACTAACCTTTCCTCAGCAAATTTCAGACATATTAGACAAAACTAAAAGTATAGCCAAATAATTTTATTGAATCATGAAACTGGCTTTGATTTCAATTTGAGATTTTTCTATATATGTATCATTTATTGAAAATTTTAAATTCTGAAAAAAAAGTCATTCTGCTGTACAGATGGAGAAAAACAATTCTGAAGTATAATTTATACACTTGCTATAGGCCGACTTACGTGGAATGTGATGGAATCAAGAGGAGCTGTTGTAAATTAGCTAAGGGGTAGGGTAATGATGTATGCAACATTTTCTATAAAAATTGCTTTTCTTAGTATAAGAAAATTCTTTGGTGGATGGTTATTATGTTCTACATGCAGTACAACACTAATTTTTCAGCCTATCCTATATTCACATCTTAAAAGCCTAGACTATTTTGTAGTTTTGACTATGACCCACTAGATACATATTTCTGAACTAATATTCAGAATATAAATATAAATCAAGTGAATTGTCTGTTGTAGACTTAGATAATTGTTTAATTAGTCCAAGAGTAATAGACTACTAACTTTTCGGTAAAAATTACTAAACACATCAAAATGAGGCTGCCTGTGTGCATGTGTATTGTAGAAAGGCATGCAGCTACTTTATGATTTTAGTGATGTCGGTGTGTGTGTTTCTGCTTAATCTTTTTTTTTTCTGAATAGGCATATGTCTTTTGTTGTTTCATGGAATTAGCTGTTATTTATCAATGGAAAAAGAAAAACTAAGACCCTGCAGAGCAAGGGTAAGTGAGCATTGAACTTGGGACAGTAACAGAAAGCTGTTTATGTACTGGATATTAGACTAGACAACATGCTTGGATGTCTAGGACACCTTGTAGAGAAGACTTGGAAGTCATTGAAAAAGTAGTATCTGGGTAACACAAGACAGTAATAATTACTGCGTGGTCCCTCTGTAATCAGACATTTCTTACTACTGAGAGACAACAGTGAAGGTAGCTCACGAATCTGCTGTAGGAAGTGTGCTCCCATTATGTAGGCATGGTTTTCATTCCTTTGTGGCTTAGATAATCTCTGTGGGGTTCATTATGAAAGATGAGCCCTTTTCTCTGATGTTGGTCTAGGCAGTCAATTGCTTCCAGAGAAGAGTGCCCCTACTGCTGGAATAAGAGATCATTCTTTGTTGTATAACTGGGTACTTGTCATAGAGGATGGAAATTTTGGATGTGAAGGAAAAGTTTTCAGGACCAGGTGGGCTGTTTTATTTTCTATCTTAAAGCCAGGTATTAGAATAACATCTTTTTCTTTTTAATATCTACATTTGTTCTAGAATGTTTTACAGGGTAATGGACAAGTGGAAATGCCAACTTAAACTATATCATAGTAAGATTCGAGTTGAAAACACATGGCCCTAACTTTAATTTACTTTGTAATTCTTTAAGAAAAAAAAAATGAGAACATGTATATAGTCTAGGAAAGTTGGTTGGATTTCATTTCATCTGTTTTCAAAGGATACTAATTTGTGAATAAAAGCCTAAAACACAGAGAGCAGATCAACACTCAGGAATAATGGCTCTCTGGTGACATTAAAGTATTTAAACACATATTGTTTTGATGCTCCAATCTTTCAGAGTTATCCAAAGCTGATATAGGCCAAAAGGGTGTATAGTGGGCAGGCGTGCAGCAGGGTGTAACTGACACTGGCTCTGGTAAGAAGCTGCCATGCATTGCTAATGAGAGACTCAGCCAAAGGGTTGACTGCAAGCTCTCAAGCCTCAGATGGTCTAGCAGTTAGAAAGCCTGGGATTCTTCTTTCAGTTTATCCCATAAATGTATTTATTTGAATTTGAGCACACGACAGATATTCAGGCTTCTAAGATGCCATCGTAGTGAGACCAACAGTGTGCGAATTTCATTTCAGGGAGAAAGGCTGCACTGAAATGAGCATTGTGAGAAAACTCAATTTAATGGTACCTTGGAGTGCTTTCTTGTTTCATGTGCTGCTGTTTGCATTACAAGGTGAGGACTTAAAGTTTTACCTTCATTTGTCATGCTTCAGTCTCTCTTGGAATTGATACAGTTCCTCTTCTTTCTAATTATCAATCATTTTGAAGTTGGTGGGATGAATATATACTAAGTACTATTCAGACAATGCTACTGAAAATTCTTAGGCATGTAGAATATTTGGACCCTTGGTAATTTTTTTTTTTTAGACTTCTTTAGAGGCTATTTAAAAATCACGCTTTTTTCATGGTGGGCTGTGTCAAACTTTCTCTCCTTTAAGACATGACTTAAATTTTTTCCTATGTGTAAGTTAATAATTTGAAATTTTATAATAAAGACAAATTAAATGCTTAAACTTTTCTTCATCTCATCAAAACCTAAAGAGGTAAAAAGTTTTTTTAATCTAACTTTAACATACAAGGCTATGAATTAACTTTCAATTACTTTTATAACAATTTTACCTATAAATTTATTTTTGTTATATATTTTTGTAGATATGACACTTATTTTCACCTAATTTTTAATGTTTGATCCCTTAAAAAGGTTATGTTTTGGACCTTATAAGAGAAATGGGAGGAACTGCTGAAGTGTAAAAGATAAGAGATGCCAAAGTCATGATCCTCTAATTATAGTAGCAACTTAAAGCTCAAGGAGAATGATGTCACAAAACACTGAGCTGGTGGGGACACTGGAGAGTGACTCGGCCAGCATGATGATTTGGGTCTTGTTTGGCATCATACTTAAGGTTGGCAAATGCTAGGTGGTCGTGCCACAAATAAAAGAGTTCTGATTCCAAGTCTAACTCTCATTCTGTTTTATCAGGGCACTTTGTGAATCTATGTGAATTGGATAATTGGTCTCCTTAGTGTCTCATGGAGTATTTGCTGGTTACAGTCCTCTAAAAAGTACAAAATCACTAACAGCAAATATCATCTTAATTTTAGAATTTAGATCAAAATTATTTACTAAGTAACAAAACATAGACCTAGTTCTTTGTATATTTTACATTCTTACCTGTCTGTATTGATCTCTGGCAGGAAATATTTGGGCATCGTCTATCCTGGGAGAAACATCAGAGTGAGTACTTCTTATTCTTTATGTCCTGTGAAACATGCAACGAATGAGAATGAGCCAAGTTCATTAGAAATTTCTGTCCGGTTTTGAAAATAGCAAGTGAAATGTTTATAAAGTCATGAGATATAGTTAGTCAAAATATTTCTAAAAATTAAAAATGGCAAGGCATTTATTTCCTTATCTACGAGGAGTTCCTGGTAGTGTCCACTGATTGCAGGTTTTAAAGAGACAATTACTTCATCCAAAATATTTCTGAAGAAGTTACATTCCGTAACACATCCCTTTACATTTTTACTATTCACACACAGTATTGATTGCAAATGTATCATGTCGTTAACAAAGTAAAATAGCTTTTAGTGATTAAAAGAATAAAATGATTCTAGCAGTAAATAACAAGAATCATTTTGTTACCTTAATTGCATAATGAAAAGCAGAATATATATTTCATTTGAATTTTAAATAATGTCTTTATTGATAAATAGAACACAAAAATGTGAAAGCCCATAAAACAAATGTATAGCGTAATGAATTAACAGTTCGATTTGGATGAATGGCAATTAGCTGTCCTTACATTTGTATTAACCTGTTCTTTACTCATGGAATGATGAAAATTGAATATGGTGTCTGGAAAAGGGAAATGCACCCTTGATAAATGCCTACTTTGCCAGACTCATGAAGTCCTATAAAGAAAATATTATGCCTATTGGTGTAACAATGGTACACTGTTTTATTTCCCAATCTCAAAGTTCCTTCCTAAAATTCAGTTTATATCAGAGACTGGAGAGATTTGGGGACATGCCTGAATTTTGTAAAATGAGACAGCTCCGCCACCCAAATCTCACCCCTCCAAAGAGGGGAGGGGAACCTTTTAAATGCTAAACCAATAAAGACCTCTTTGATAAAGTGATGGAAATCAGGAGGAAAACACCAGCTCCCTCTTGGGAAAGGCTGTTCAGGTTGCCCAGGGGCCTCTGACTACACAAGTTCTTTGTGTTTTCTTCCAGAAATGAGTTTAATGAAAATGGACAGAAAAGAGCTCTTTTAGCAGTGCAGGTAGGTTATGCCTCTGATCGAGAGAGGCAGAGAAATAATTCATTCTGCTTTGGACTCTGCTGTCATTTCAACAATGAGACCTTTGTGGAGGGGAACAAAGTGCTAAACACAAGACAGAAGGAGCAGGAAGAGGTGAAGGCACTTCTCTGCAGCTTGTTTTGTGGTCCTCAAATATATGCTCAGTTCACATTGACTTATTTGAAATGAAACATTTTTTATCTTTCTCCTGTTCATCTCAGTAACACGCACATAGACTTAAAGTATTGATGGGGACTGAATCCCATCTACTTGCTAGAATATGGGAATGTATTAGAAATTAAACACAATATTATGTAGGATAATAGCAACAATAAAAGCACACATAAGAAGAGACAGAGAAAAATGGAGATGATATAAGTTAAATACTACAACATATCCTGGTGTTCTGACAGACAGCCTCCATGCTTTCTAAAAATCTAACGTGTTTCTGAAGAGTTGATGCAACTGAATTTCAGAACTTATTGCCTGGTCTCTTATATGAATCCTGTATGACAGGATTGCGTTATCATTCAGTTATGGTTGGAATGTTCAAATGAACTAACTTCAGAAGCTATTTCTATATAAGAGATAGATGACAAGCTAGAGATTCACTGTAGGAAAGACATTTCTTTGGGAAGTTATATAGTCTGAATTTTTATATGCTAACAGTTCAAATGTTCAAGGAAGCTTTTGACAGATGCTGAAATACAGTTTTTACAAGCACTTCCTGACAGGTATCTGAATTTATATATATTTTATATTGTATTAAACTGAAGAAGATGAGTAAATGAAGAGAGATGTAATATGTCTTGTGACAGTTTAGAAGACAAACATGATTCATTTTTGTTGAGATTGGAGACCCTTTTGTATGTGTATGTATATGTGGTGGTGGTGGTGGTGTGTGTGTGTGTGTGTGTGTGTGTGTGTGTGTGTGTGTATGCCTGTGCATGTGGAGGCTAGTGGTCAAAATTGGGTATCTTTTTCGACTGCTCTCTACTTCAGTTTTGAGGCAGTCTCTTACTGAACCTGGAGCTTGCTGGATGTGGAGCCCCCAGGAGCCTCCTGTTCTCTCCCCAGTGCTGGGATTATAGGCATGCGTCTCTGTACCTAGCTTTTTATATGGGTACTGAGGATCCAAATGCAGGTCCTCATATATGTAAGTATAGCATTTTACCAACTGAGTTATCATCCTACCCCTATAGACTTTGGTGGGGGGGGGTTACCAGAATGACAACGGATTGAGCATTTTCAGCTTAAGGAGTGTTTTGCATTTGGGAAACTAAGGCAGGAGGATGTTAAGTTTCAGACCAGCTTCAGCTATATGGTGATACCCTATCTTGAAACAAAAATGAAGAGAGTGCTTTGTGTACATAAATTCCTATATGTCATGTGAAGTGGTTCAAATGATTTTTCTAAGGTCATGCTTTCCAATAGACTATACTAACTAAAAAAGGCCATCTGTGTAACTCAGTAGAAAATCTGGATGAGCCAATGAGTTGTCTTCCAAGGGGCATATAAAGGGCACTATGGATGAAACTATACCACCATGCATTTCCATGTCATCAGAATTTGTGTAATTTACTCCTTGGGAGGTAGGTTAATACCTCTTTTTGTTAATAGTTGGGGGACATACTTGTCTTGCTTTGTTTTCCATTTTAGGGAATGGAAAGAAGGAGACTTGCACTTCTATTTCCTATAGCCAGGAAATATGTATCAAGATCATTTAATGTCTGATTAAGTTTCAAAGAAGAAATGTAAAACAGTTGTGCAATGCCCTGCTTAGGTTGGAGTCTCATGGGCTTGAAGGCCATTCATGCTCAAATTCATTTCTCTGTTGTGAGCCAACAACACTGATTGATAGATAACTGTCCTAGAACTATCTGCCAATGATGTGAGCAAGGAAAGGCTAGACACAGACTTCTGTAAATGGTGTATGTATGAGTGTCTGATCTCCCCGTAACAGGGCATGTAGTGTGGTGCTGCCCACCCTCCTGTGGAGCTGTAATCAGGAAGGAGGAAGAATGGCTATCTTCTTTCTTGGGTGATGTGAATATGTGCACTCACTGCCTGGCATTTTTTGCTTTACATTTCAGTAATTCTTTTCCTGAAAGCAGGCACTGAGACCTAGATTTAAGTGCATGCTTTAGAGAAAGTACACAAAGAAGGGACAGACAAAATGAGAGGAGAAAGGGAGAAAATGAAATATAGGGTGTGTTACTGAGAGGTTTGGTGATAAAGGTATCTGGGACTTTTACTGGGGACATGATCAGGAGCTATAGTATCTCTCTTAGAGTCGTTTCTCCAAGGGATGAGGAGGAAACTGGGGAAACGGTGAGAAACAGAATCACAAGGATTAAGTGATATAAGTGACACACTAAGGGTACTGCCAGATGTCTAATAAGGATGATAAACAGGTTTCTCCCAATTTCCGTTTCTCACGGATCAAGGGGAGGAATTGTGTGACTTAAATTCCCCAAAGGTCTTCCTTCAATTTTATCTGGAAGAGAGAGAAAGAAGGCTTGGCTTGACATTGGAGGCTCTCCATGTCCACAGAAACCCAGGTAAATTTGAGATGGAATGGAAGGGCCATTACTAGAGTCTGCCATAGTCACTGCTCTAAACACTCGTGAGAGGCAGACTCCTGCTTGAATAATGTCTTTTTCCAGTTCAGTTGGTACTTTCTGGTGATGTACCAGAAGATATGCTATTTCTCTCTCTCTCTCTCTCTCTCTCTCTCTCTCTCTCTCTCTCTGAATAACAGTGCTTGTAATTTAGAAGCTCAATGTCTCCTAGAAGAAGATCTGCAAAGAAGTCATTTCTGTGCAAATAGTTCACTGAATCTGAGTCACGACAAATTATTCGCTATTACGTACATAAAATAAAAATGCTCCCAATGATCAAAATGACATACCACTATGTTCCAAAGATTAAAGCTCAACGTTAATCTTTGCACTGGAGAAATGTATTATGGTGTTGTGTAAACAGGATGGATGCCAGGGTTACCAGGAAGTTGGTGTGCAAGTGGTCACTGGAATTTTTGTAGAGGAGATCAGAGTGGAGTGGAGCAAGAAGAGAAAATGATACACATTTACCTTAGTCTATGTCATCCAATGTATTCAGTTTTATTACATTTATTATTTATTTATTTAGTGTGCATGTATGTTTGTGTGTGTGCATGTGCATGAGTCAACTTAGGTTGCATATTGAGTTCAGAGGATAACTTGTGGATCCTGGGGATCAAATTCAGGTCTTTAAAGTTGGCAGCAAGAGCCTTTACCTGCTGAGCCATCTTGCTGGCTCCTGTATTGAATTTTTGCCTACTAATAAAAGGTAGCATGTTTATCACCTTATTGTATGCATGGCACTCTTCTTATTGTGTTACTTATTTCACTTTGTCCTCATGACTCTGTAAGGGATATACTGCTATTCCTTTTTTAAATAGATTGGGAACTGAGGCTAAGGCTAAATAATTTGTTCAAGGTTTTAAATCATTGTGAGGCAGTTGAGAGTCACTACATATTTGTCCATATCAAGGATGATGGATCAATTTCTACTACAAGGAGTGGCTGTTCAGAGCCAGTGTAAGAAGATGGGTCGGTCAGTAAGCACTCAGGTGTCCATTTGATTTAGGCAGCTGGAAACAATATGGTGGAAGAGAGAATTAGACTTTCTGCCATGGCGGTATCATGGTCATAAACTATTATGAATCTAATTTATTTTAAGGCAGAGGCAAAGACAGAGGAAACTGAGCAGTGGAGATAACATCATGGGATAATTTGTGAGGAGGGAATAAAGAGCTTGTAGCCATGTGTGGAAAAAGGAGTTGAGAAATAAGTCTTCAACTAGTGAGAGAATGTGAATAGCTTCATTTAGCATGGAGTGTTTTTGTGTTAAAGTATAGAGGATGGCAGGGAGATGGACTAATATGAAAAATGTCTGCCTCACAAACACAAAGAACTGAGTTCAGGATCCTAGCACCTATGTAAAAAGCTGGTCATGGCCAAGAGTGTCTATAATCCCAGCATAGGGAGGCAGAGACAAGAGGCAACAAGACGGAGTTCAGTTTCACCAAATCCCTTAGCTTAGAATTCAGTGAAGATGCCATGTCTCAAAAAGTAAGGTGGAGAGTGATGGAGGAAGACACAAAATGTGGACTTCTGACCTTCACAGGTGCACATATGGGCAAATACCCCTGCCTATGTGCACACACATGAACGGGTACACACACAGACACAGACGGACAGACAGGGACACACACACACACACACACACACACACACACACCACAAGACAAAAAGTACTGAGGTAGAAAACACTGAGATCAAACTTTCCATGTGAATGGCTGGAATCTGTGGAGAAAGGGTTTTGTTGCTCATGCCCATCCCTCATCTCCCTTCCTGCTTGTCCATGCCCTGCTCCAGTTTTCCTGACATCATCAGCTACTTACTACGGCAACGATGTGTCAAATTTTGGGTGTGTGTCTTCCAGTGAACATAAAGTGTTATCAGTAAGGATATGACCACAGACTATACATGTGATTGGCAAAGCTGGACTAATAATCTGTAGTTGTTTAGTAATTCATAATTATTTGCAGGAAGTCTTAAATCTGTTTTAAAAGGATTGTTTAGACCAATATAAATTTCTTTATTGCTAATTTATATGGAAGGTACTGCTCTGAAATCTTAGTATATAACATTTCCGTTCACCATCATAACTATGTGATGGAGGAAGTACCATTACTGTTCCCATTTCACAGATGCATAGATGGAGACATTAAACTGTTAGGAAATTCGCCTAACTAGAAGCAATGACAGAGTCAGAAGGCGTTTCTGTGGGCAGTGTCTTCACAGATTGGTGTGTAGGCAGGTAATCACTGTCTGTTAGTCATCAGTCCTGTGTATTTATTTTCCCCAGATCCATCTATATCTGGAAATGCCAGAGAATTTACGCTTTTGCTTGAAAAGAACCAGTTAATCCAAGCACTGGGATCCAACTAGACTCCTTTGACAAAGGGGTGATGGACAGGGGAGGAACAAGAAAAGGGGCGGGGACAGAGAGCAGAATTAGCAAATGAGTGTCAGTCACTGAAGAGGTAAAACAAAGGCTTGAATCCAGGTCTTCTAACCTCACCACAAAGGAACTCTTTCTGCCTCACTCAGATGTTCTCAGCCATCAGAGGATACATGGCCACTACTGTACAATTTCTGTGTTTGTAGCAGGTTTCCAGACTCCTCTGTATGCATGTTTAGTTTACACTGAATGATTTAACTAATTTGAATTCTTATTTCTTTGTTTTAAAGTCTGAAGCATCTTCTCCAAGATACTTTTTCCATGAGTCTATTAATTGGGGTGAGAGCAAAATAAAAGGTCAGTGCTGGCTCCTGTGCTTTCGTGTTTGCTTCCTGAAAAGATCCCTTGGGGGTGTGTGGACTCAGTTCTTGATTGCTTCCATAAATATTCTGGAAGATATTTAGCCAAGGTGCTAATAACTTAAACCATTTAAGTTCACTTCCTATACAAATCTAAATCACTTTTGGAAACGCCAGAACTAAACATTTAGAAAAAGTTGGCAATTATATGACCTGAGATGATATCACTGTGTATGCAAATTCCTCGATTTTGTGACATCCTTATTTTGTCTTAATAATTTCCAATTCCATTAAGCAGAATGCTGATGAGTGGTGACTATAAACAGAAATTCCGTTTATCAACAAGATTGTATGTGATTTTTATTTTTATTTATTTTTTTTAATTTTCAAATTTTATTTTCGAGTTTTTGTTTTTAATCTTATTTTTATTTTATGTATATGAGTATATTGTCTGCATGTGTATAAGTGCACCCATGTCATGCAATACCTGAGAAGGTCAGAAGAGGGCACTGGACTCCCCTGGAAGGGAAGTTATGGACAGTTGCTAGCCACCATATGGGTGCTGGGACTCGAACCTAGGTCCTCTGCAAGAGAGTGTTCTTAACAGCTGAACCACCTCTCCAGTCCCCTATTTAGTTTTTCAATATATATTTTTATTAAATTTTGTGCATTTTGTACAATACATCTTAATCATATTTAGACCCCCTCCCATATCTGTACCTCCTCCACAGCCTGCCCACTGGATTTCATGCTTTCTGACAAATGTGATTGGCAAAGCTGGACTAATCATCTGTAGTTGTTTAGTAATTCATAATTATTTGCAGTAAGTCTTAAATCTGTTTTAAAAGGATTATGTTAAGGCTTATCAGGTCAAGCTTGTGTCCTCAGATTTCCCCCGGCTGAGTTCATCCACTGAAGCCTGTTCAGCCTATCTAGCATCACTCCTTTAAGGAAGATCAACCCTCCCTCACCCAGCAGTGATCAGCTGCCAGTATCTCCTCTGCTAAGGTTTGGGCCTACTACCCATTCCCTGGGTCTGTGCTGGTTTTTGTCTGATTGAGTTTGCATGGCTCTTGTGCATGCTGTCAACATTGCTCTAAGTTCATATAAGCAAGTTTCCAGAAGCTCAGAAGACTGTTTGATTATGGTCATACACCACCTCTGGCTCTCACAATCTTTCCACCCCCTGTTCCACAATGGTGGGTGAGATTTAATACAAATCCTATCTAGGGACACACACTCTGCAGTCTCTTATTCTCTAATTTTAGCCAGTTGTGGCCTCCTGCTGAGCCATCTCTCGAGTCCTGAAACATAAATTCTTATCATTATTTTTAAAGTCACTATGATGCTTTCCAGATTTGGTTTGATATTTGTTTTCAGGAGAATAAACAGCAGTGTAAATAAAGATGTATTTGTTTATCTAAGTATTTAGGCACCTACCCACTGGAAAGATGTAAGACTACTTCATCCAAAATAAAGATTAAAGATAGCATCCCTTAAGGGAAAACTAAACTGCTTATTACGTTTATAAAAGATGTCAGTTTCACCTATATTTATGGTTTATGTTAAAACAGCTCATTTTTTCCCCTCAATTAAAAGTTACTTGAGATTTCTAGGTTTCTGAATATAAAGAGACATCAATGGAATGTAAGGAGAATAGTTAACAATAGGGCTTTCTTGTTCTTATTTTTGGCATACTGTGGAGAAGTTACAGTTAGATAAGTTTCTTACGCAAAGTTGACATATTCCAGACAAGACTAGCTTATTTAGCAACACTTTATGGTGACTCAGAGATGTTCTCTGTGCTCTTGATGTGTTAGTTAAGTCCTTCCTGCTTGAGTTTTGCCAGTTGCTGTGTGTCCTCTCCTTAACAGAAGAAAAGATTTCACTGCGATTCATTTGCATTCTTAAATTCCCTTGGAAGATGCAGGCAAAATTAGGGTAAAGCTTGTGACTATTTGATTCATCTTTTTAATGTTCTTTTGGAGGCAATCTTTTTCTGTGAAAGAATAATTTTTTTGGACAGCCAGCAGTGAGTTTGATTTCTGCCTCATCCATGTCAAGCACAGATTCCAAAGACTGCGTTATTTATAACTGAGCTTGGGTATTAACAGGCAAACTTCAAATGAAATGTGTCACGGTTTTCAGAGAAGGTAGGAGTTTCCTTTTGAGTTTTACACTTCTCGTGAGCCCTCCCTGAAGTGAATGAGGTCTGAACTTTTCTTCAATACAGACCTTTCTCCCGGAGACCGGGGAGCATTGGTCAGATGTGCTTCAAACTCCATCCAGGGAATCATCTATGGCTTAGGAATTCTGCTTCTCCTCATCTGAGACAGGGATTCCTTACATGGGAAAGTGACCTTTCAATTGCTTGAAGGAGGCTAACCCTTACCTCAAAGTACTTTGAGATGTGAAAGCCTGTCTATTGTGCTTCACAGCACACATAATGAAATGAATGGATAGAAATTTGATGGCTTAATGCTTTAGCACTGCAAGGCAAAAGGCCCAGGGTTCTGTTTAAGTTAATAGCTGTTATAGTTAGCCTAAGTAGATCTTGACATATTATGTTTACAAGAACTGATCCATGCCAGAAGATGAGTTATTATTTTGTCCCTCAGGTTCTTGCCCTCATGAATGCCTTAACGGAGCTTTCTGTTCTAAGACTGGTACATGTGACTGTGAAATATTTCAAGCTCTTGGGACAAGGTGCCAGATTGGTAAGTTTTGGGGATCTTTATGAGATATGAAAAAGAGCATTAAGCCATATTTGCTACAGTAGTGTTCATCCATTGGGAGTTGGGACAATAATATTGCATATTAACTTGAGAGCTCACAACTCATTTTCAGTAATTTGAATTAATTTAGAAACAATGTAAAAGAAAATCGATGTGTGTACTTTCCCTCTCCCTGATCTCTATTTCCTCAGGTATTTTTTTCAACTTTATATAGCTCTAGCCCATTAGGACCAGATTTTCATTTATGTCTCACTTAGTAAATTAGATTCATTATTTGAATTCACTCATTCTTTTTGTCTTGGAATTAGCTGGACATTCTGTGTATAGAATAGAAATAGTATTGAGAGTTCTTCAGGATCATGGGATTATA
>NW_008330777.1:4123595-4145148 GCF_000622305.1 Nannospalax galili
GGGATTATATTTATTTTAAGAAAATATTTTATTTATTATCTTTATTTTATATATATGAGTGTATTGTCTGCATGTATGTACCTTGTCATGCAATGCCCACAGAGGTTAGAAGAGGATGTTGGATCCCCTGGAACTGGAGTTACAGACAGTTGTTAGCCATCAGGTGGGTGCTGGGAATTGAACCCAAGTCCTCTGCAAGAGCAGTCAGTGCTCTTAACCGCTGAGCCATCTCTCCAGCCCCGGAGATTATTTTTCTTTTAAATACTTTTGTCTACAGTCCAAGATAGGATCTTACATTAATACTTATCTACAGATATTAATTTGCTTAACTGATATTAAGCATTTGCGGGACTGTATATGCTAGGCACCAGGAGGGCATATTTGTGAGGGCATAGCTTCCTACAACCTAGAGAAGGGAAACAATGCATAAGAGGTAAGCAATAGTTAAACTTGTGACGTGTGTGAAAGGAAAGTGCAAGATGTAAGATATGTTGTTAGGGAAGACTGTCTATAAAATGAACCATTCTGTGTCTTTTCCTGAATGGACCAAAGTTGGCCAAAGCTAATATATTTAGGTAAACATTTCAAGAAGGAGGAAAAAAAAACCACTAAGATTGCTTCTTATCTTTTGTTCTCCCCAGAGTATATAAAAAACTCAGCCACTGACTACTTAGCAAATGTTACTGGTTTCTACTATTATAAAGTGAAGCATTTAAAAAATAAAAATTGAAGGGCTGGTGTGATGGTTAAGCAGAGCCCTTGCCATAAAGCCTGATGATATGAGTTTCATTCCCAGAACTCATGCAAAGGTGGAAGGAGAGGAACAACTCCACAAAATTGTCCTTTGACACTTTTGTGTCATGGCAGCAACCCCCCCCCCATATCACATACACACAATAATTATAAAATAAATAAAAAGTAAATAAAAAGTGAAAAATGAATAGAAGGTTATCTCTAGGGAAGCATGATGATAATGGATGGAGTTGTGTGACTGAAGATGAATATTTTTCTATGTTTCGCCAGTTTGAGGTCATGATTTCCTAGGTTCCTGGAAACTGAATACGTAGCGCTTCAAGTCCCTATTTCTGGGCATGTAAACACAGAAATGTCTATATCATGTGTGCTATCGAATCAACTCTCATCAATATCCCTGGTCCTTGGGTTTTATTGGATAATTCTGAAGACAGAAATATCAGACAATATTCATTTCTAAAGGACGTGCAGGAACTAGCGCATTCTTGTGCTGCCTATGCTAGTTTGTAGGCCACTCTGTGGTAACATCTGTTTCCACTCCGGGTCATTCATGTGCTTTATCCACGTCTTCGCCTGTCGTCTTCCTTACTCTTCCTTTCACTGAACGGTCTTTTGGAAACAAAATAAGGAAGTTTCTAATGTAAGACATTTCTTCCTAGAAACTTGGAGACCTGATCTTTCTTCAAGAAGTTGGATAGTTTTGAGAGCACCTGATAATTCTATGCTAGCTATGTATTCCAGTGCCATGAACCACCCCAAAAGAAAATACTTGAATGGAAATTAGAATCACTTAACATGACTATACAGTATCAGAGATAGATGCAATTTATTTTATACTTCTAAATATAATTCTGTTTCTTTTCAGTTCCAAACATGGGCAATGGCAGAGATGGGATTTGCAAAACCTGGGGACAGTATCACTTTGAAACGTTTGATGGACTCTACTATTACTTCCCAGGAAGTTGTTCTTATATATTTGCAAAGGACTGTGGTAATTTGGAACCTCAGTACACAGTATGGGTAGGTGGTATTAGGATGTAATCAAGTTCAAAAATTACCTCTGGGAAAGGGTATATTTTAAAAGTATTATGAAAATGATGGGAAATAGACTAATTGTAGAATACCTAGGGCTCCACTCTTAATGGAATTTTCCATTTGTGCGAAGATGGCATAAAATTCTATTGAGATGATGACTGAGACATTTGCAACAGGGTTTGAATCCATGTGAGAAGGTCTTACAGGCACACATTTAGAAATGTCTATATCATGAGTGCTATTGAATCAATGCTCATCAATATCCCTGCTCCTTAGGTTTTATTGGATAATTTTGAAGAGAGAAACATCAGACAATAGTTGTATTATTCATACTTAATTCCTTCTTTATATTTTGATTGAGATGCTCGCTTGTTTTAATTTTTCAAAAATGGAACCTCTGGGCTAGGAAATACAGCTCGGTGGTAGAGTGAATGCTTAGCATGCACAAGGTTCTGGTTTTAATCCTCATCTCCAAAAGTAAATAAGGAAATAAAAATACAAAATAAAATAAAATGGCATCTTTCCTGTATGCCAGAGGTTGACACGTATGGAAGGGACAACATGAACTACGTAAATGTTAGGTAGATTAATAATGTATGATTGAAATCAGAGACTCAGTTCTTAGTTCTGTAATTCCCGGGTTCAATGAATTCTTAAGAAAAATTTCAAAATTCAGGGTGCAGAATAAATAGCACTAGCTGAAGCAGGGAAGTCAAGGACCTACCTTGTTTCCCGCCTACCATCCCTTCCTGAGTTGCTCGACATCTCAAAGCACAACCAGGGAAGCACTGCACCGTCCCATTTAAAAGCTAACTATAGCCAAAATGTTTCAGTTGTAGTGTTTTTTCCCTTCTAACTTATGTCGCAGTTCTCCAAATTTCACTGCTCTCCCCCGCCCCCCACCCAGGGTGACAGAAATATCAAAAACAGGACCCAAAACTTTGCTCTGTATTCTGGGTCTGTGGCCCATAAAGCAGTGTGGTATATTGAAAGTTAAATTTTGGACAGTAGGATAACACTGAAGTCTCTTGAGACTGGATAGTTCAGGAGGTACATCTTGAGTGCTCCCAGGGTTCTTTGTTTTTTCATTGTCCTTTACCATCTCCAACCTCCACTCTCCCGGGACTCTGGTCACTTGAACTCCTTGTTTTAAAGATTTCATCAAGACATGAGTAGCAAAAGCAGCTCTGTGTCCTTCATTTCCCAGGGCAACTGAGGTCTGGCTTCCTCAAAGTAATTGCTCTAACTTTTTGATCTTTCTTCTGGCTTTTATCTTACATTAAAATATGGTTATTTTGGGACTGGAGAGATGGCTCAGTTTAAGGGCACTACCTGCTATTGCAGAGAACCAAGGTTCAGTTCCTAGCACCCACATGGGGGCCAACAACCATTCCTAACTCCACTTCCACAGGGTCTGATGCCCTTTGCTCTCCTCCACAGGCATTCCATGACACCGGCACACATACAAACATGCAGGCAAAACACATAAAATAAAAAAATAAACAAAAATGTGATTATATTTTCAGTTTTCAAAGTTATACAATATCTGTTCACTTCTTCCTGAAGAAAATGAGGCGCCATCTTGATTATATGATTTTTGCTTAGTAACACACACACACACACAGACACACACACAGACATACACGTACACACAAACTCATACACATGCACGTAAACACATAGACATATACGAATAACCCTAGCTCTTCCCTTCTTCCATTAGTTATAATAATATTTTTGGTCAAATCAATCTGTGAATTTAATGACATTGTCACTATGCAAACAGGTTAGACCCAAGTACAGTAATTTATAATGATTTCATTTTTCTCATGCATTTTCTTAAGGTAAACAATTAGCCTATTTGTTTGTTTGTTTTCTGCATTTTCTTTACTACACTCACAGTTTTTGTTTTCCTCTAACTCTTCTTGACGCTGCACCTGTGGGTTTCCCTTCTCCCGTGGGGCATCCTCTTCCTCCACTTTTCCTTCTGCTCCCATCAGACTGGCTGCTTCTTAGGCCTCTCTACACAACACTTGGGGTTTCTTCTCGCTGTCCTGGAGAATTCTCTTCTTTTCATTCTTGTTTCTTCGATCCAAGCAAAGGTCTTGCGATCTGGGAACTTTGTTTATATTTGAGATTAGCTCTGAGCACATGGCCAGGGTTTGTAGTGATATTTTAGAGGCCTAGCCAGCCCTGCTTTTTAGACTTGCTCAAGTTCAATTCACTCTGATTTTTGAGCATTTTCATACAAGCTTTTCCCTGCTTCTCCTTAAAAAATGTTTAGATCTTTTCCTTACCTCATGGGGCTGAGATGACATGGTTAAGTGAGATTTATTTATTTATTTTCCTGTTGTACCTGAATCCTTTACAAGCCCTTCTGTTTTGGAGCAATATTCTTCTTGTTCTTCAAAACTGGGTTGTTTAGGTAGCAGAGCTCCCAAACTGAGGGATCTCTGAATTGTCTTATTGATTCTTGCCTGTTTTCCATCTTTTTGCTTTATTGATCTTCATTTTAGGAGATTTATTTTCAACTCATACATCTTCCTACCTTCTGATTATTTAATTTCTTCTAATCATTCTGTCAGTGTTCATCCATTTGTTTTTATTCTTAGAATTTTCTTTCTTTCAAAGCGTTTTATAGTGTTTTTATATATTTCATGCACTCATTTTTCTTTCCAAGATATTAATTGTACTTTTTAAATTTTATTTTTTTACTTCTCCATATTATTTTTTAATTCAGCATTTGATTATATTGAGCACTTACTATTTACCAAAACCAAAACCAAAAAACGAAAAAAGTTCTTGTTGCTTTGATTTTCTTTTTATTGTTTGTTTCTTTGATTTTTGTCTTTCATGGTATAGACTTTCTTCAAATGATAAATAATTCATGAATATTTGTTCATACTTGAGAATAAGGTTTATCTAGAAGCTGGTGGGGATCTACTGACATGTGGAGCAGGCTTGTTTGGTTGACCTGAGGTTGAGCGGTGTTCTCTGGTTTCTTTAGAGAGGTCTCCAGTATTAGTGAGTGTTTTCCCTTTGCCCCTTAACATTCCAATGGGACTGGATTCCTGGATATTGAGAGCATTTTTAGGGAACTCGTGCCTTGAGCTTTTGTACTTGTTGCCTGCTTGGCTAATAGGCTTCTAGGTCTCCCAAGTGACTTGCCCTCATCCTCCATCTCTTCCATAATTTCTCTGTCTCAGAGAAGTCTTCCTTGGCCAGGCGTCTAAAATCTCTACCTCACCAAGTCTTGACGTGTGTTACCTATCTCTCTCTTTATTTAATATTTCTCCTTAACGCTATCAAACACGAAGTATTTTATTTTTAGTTGTGTATTTTACCTCTCTCGCTATAGTGGATTACAAATTTAAGGAAGGTAGATATTTTTGTCTGTTTTATTGACAGCTGTATCCATAGAATGCATAGCAGTACTTGATACATAAGAAGTGATCAATAAAATTTATCAAATATACATTTGTATCAGTAAATTGCTACAGCCTGTAAAATCTCTTGTTATTGGTGATTTTCTTATCCCTTTTATGATTGAAAGAATTTTTGTTTATATAGTTACCTATTTTTCAGTTATTTTTTTATTTTGTTACTTATACTTTAGTTTTGGGCCCACTAAATTTAATTTTGAGGTAGGTTAGGAGAATGTAACACTCCTCTTTGCTTTTCTTTCTTTCCTTTTCTAATCTTCTTTGCTCTTTTTCCTAATAAACTAAATTCTTTTCTCCTTTAAAGGAAATAAAAAATCAATTCTGTTTTTAGATGTCACAGTCACTTTGCCAACCTATAAATTTTATTTGGTATAGAGCCCATTCAAAGGTCCCTCATGATATTATACAGGTATCAAAATATGGATATCATGATTACAAGTGTGTTTGCTTGTGACATTTGCAGTTTTTCTATCCATCTAACTTTTTCCAGTATATACCATGTAGCTTTGTAGTATTAGAATCTGACATGTAAAGGTTAAGAAGAAGTTACAGACATGTTAAAGCAATTCGTATTTCAGGAAGTTACTTCTGTTGTTGCTTCTGAGGTAAATATTTTCTCTCGAAACTTCTTACTTTGTAAAGTGTCACAGAACTCATGCTGTGGACCTGTAGACACAGTGGTTTTAGTCAGTGACGGGTCCTGCTTCGCTGCTTCTCAGGTTTCCTTCATGTTTTTCTCCCTTTAAGGTTCATAACAGCCCTAAGTGCATTGGTTCAGTGTACTTCTGTTATCGGTCTATCAGCTTATTCTTTTCAAACCAAGAGGAAATTCGAATTTATGGTCATCAAATAAAAAAGAATGGAATCAGGTAAGGTGAAAAAATGGGAAAATGAAAATGATTCCACAAATTCATTGAATTTTCAAGTATTTCACACTAGAAATGAAATCACAGAGTGCAGGAAGAGAGGACTTGTTTTTCGGCGGAACTCTCATCACCAACGCTAAACCTTCGGTAGTCAAGCAGGTTCCACTTTGCACTGCCTGTGTGTGGTACAGATAAGTTTACACAGGTTCTTAGGGGATGATCACACTCTTTTTACTGAGGAGAAACTCAAGAAGTATTTTTATGTAGCTCAACTCTGATTATTTTCACCCTCTGTCTTGAATGTTTCCTCTTTTTCTTTAAAGCTGGGCTTACAAAAATCTATTTTCTTTTGTTTTGGAAAGAATTCTGGAAGTTTGTGAGAATGAAGTTTGGGTGACACTTGAGATTTCCCATTGAGGCTTTGACAAAGGCTCAGAGCCAGTAAATAACTGTCCTTGAATAGATCAGAGCAGCCGCTGTGGCTTCCCGCCTGCTAAGAATATGACCTGAGAGTTTAGGGAAAGGATGTTTATGTGTGACAGAGATTTTTTACAGTTAGTACTAGGAATCCTGTGGAATAATCGGACTTCCAATCTAATCACAAAGAAACTCAGTTTTACACATTTCCCAGGTGAGCTATGCCAGAAAAAGTAAACTGTGGGCTGGAACAGCTTTAGTCATAGTTCAGAATTCACTATCAGGTGTTTGAACCACAGGAATATTGTCCTGTGCAATGGTGTAAGAACCCATGATGCTTTTCCTCAGTGTAGATTCGGCAAAGGGCTGGAAGGAGTCTAAAAAAGGCCTTTGGGCAAAGCCTCAGGGGAGCAACCAGGAACAGCCGCTCCATGTGTCTGGGGCTTGCTTTATTTTTTAATGTTTTGTTTATTTTTTCTTGATACAGGGTCTTGCTATGCTGACCTGCTGGCTTGATACTTGCTATGGAGCCCAGGCTAGCCTAGAACTCACAGCAATCTTCCTGTCTCAGGCCCCGAGTCCTGGGAAAACTGGCATGTACCACAGGGCCTAAATTTCTGGGCTCATTTTTCTTTATCACTTTTTATTCAAGTAAAATTGGAGGTTTTTTTTTTAAAGTTTTAGGTTTTAGTACAGATTTAATAGAGAGTAAAAGAATGGCGGAGGACATGCCCTAGAGTCTTCTTGGGGAGAGAGAGAGAGAGAGGGAGAGTGAGAGGGAGAGAGAGAGAGAGAGAGAGAGAGAGAGAGAGAGAGAGAGAGAATTTTCTTAAAAAACAGAAAAAGCTTAGTATTTGAATGAGAAAATAATGCAGTTAAGCATGTATTTCTTAGAGCCAAACTTACATGTTAATTTAGGAATTTTCATTTGGGATTTTGGGTAGGGAAACTTACATGATTATATTTTGTAAAACAGATTTCCTTCAGATAATTTTTCAAGAGTATTAAGCCTTTGTTAAATAGGGGACATAATTGATTTTAAGGGTAAAAGAGCATTTCTGTGAGGAATTCCTGGTGCATGATAGATAAAGGGTGAATGTCTTATTGTTTGGTAACGCTTGTTACGCTGATGCTTTTTTTCGGCCTAGTAAGCACTCAGGCAATGACTGAATCTCCTCAAACATGTGCAGCTCTTACCTTTCTGGATTTCAGTTCTCTGAACTGTGAAATGAGGAGTCTGGGTACAAATGAACCCCTGAATACTTTCTTAACATTCATCTATGTGTCTATGTCAGCTTACATTTTACTGTTTCCAACTGTAAACTAAAATCAAAACTCCACACACACATTTTGCCTAGAGTATGACTTAGGCTTATTGAATTTCATCTCTTTCTATCATCCCCCACCTCTATTACCATCCTTCTATGTTATAAACTTCAAGACAATCATGAATACCTAATTTTCTCTTAAAAAATGTTAAGTTAATTAAATTTACAGTGAAAGAGAGCAAATGGCTGACAGAGGAGCAAAGCACATTACCTTCACTAGAACTACCCTCCCCCTTCAGTAGAAGTGCCTCACCCAAATTAGCATCCCATTACTATAAAATACGTTTATAATTCGATACTCTGAAATCTAGTTCTTTATAAACTTGTAACATCAAACAAGTAATATTTTTCAGTTATTTCATACTGACTTTTACTGTGACACCGTCACATTTATCTTTTAATTGGAACATTTTTTAGTTAGCTAGGCCTTCATTTTCCTATTAAAAATGATCAGTTATTTTTCTATGCTCATAGCTACTCTTCTATAAATATTTATTTGTAAACAGTCTTCGTGTAAAAGGTTGCAGATATTCTGTAGCGTTTTTTTGATAGATCATTTCTTTGCTTGTTTGCTTAGTTTTATAGTTTTTGTTGGATAGAACTATGCTCTTTCTGTAACAGAAATCACTAATTTGAAATACTTGAGAGAAAGGAATGAATATATCTATGAACTGCCCATCTTGCATCACAATTTATTGTCTTATTTTTATATGACTACCTTAGTAAACATGAGCATTTCAAGTTTCTTTTATTATTAGAACCTGTTCTTTACTGCACTGTTCATGGATGTAGGGGGAACAGTGTTCTTTTGAATGATTTCTTACTTATTTATTATGCTTTATCTATGTCCATTTGTTTAGCTCTTCTTGGTTGGAAGTGAAATTAAACAAAATCAGGACTCAATGATATCTGATATTTTGGCATTGCTTGTCTGTACTTTAGAATTATTGAGCTGAAATTTTAGGTTCTTTTAATTTCATTCTTCTAAATACAAAAGGTTAATTTCCACATTTGAAAAATTATGTATAATTAGCAGGTGTGCATTTTTGGTTGGTTGTAACAACTACCAATTTGTAAGTATTAACTCTACATCAGTGTCAGGAAAGTGTCGTTTTCTTTATGTTTTAGTTTGAATATTAAATTGGTACAGAATATTGAAATTTCCTATAGAATGAAAACTTTAGGGCTCTTCCTGCACAGTTTACTCAATAACTTTGTGTAAAAATTCTTTTTAAATTATCATTTAAGTCATTTGGAGAACACAGTAATATAGTTGATCCTTGGTCACCATTCTTAACATTGTTTATTCTGTTTTTCTAGTTTAACATTGCCACAGATGATTGGTCAGGTGCTCATTGAGAAATTGGCTGACTATATACTTGTGAAAACAAACTTTGGCTTTTTGTTGGCTTGGGATGGAATATCAGGAATTTATATCAAACTGTCTGAGGAGCATAGAGGGAAATCATGTGGCCTGTGTGGAAACTATAATGGTGTTCAATCAGATGATTTTGTGATTCTGCAAGGTAAGCAAGTGCAGCAGGAAACCAATGGGTCCTTTATAGCATCTTCTTCCAGCCAATAGCTGTCACTAGCCAGAAGTAAAGAGGGGATGAAATTCCTGGCTATCATTTGTTTGTGCCAGCAATGTAAAATGGAGGTCAAGTAGGAAAACACTTTCTGGTCACTCTAAAAAACCATGAACTAGTTTATAATTGCTAAATTAAGATGTAGCACTTATTCACATAGCAAATGTTAACTGAGCATGTACTTGTATCAGGGGCTTCAGGTACAGCTGTACCTATTGCTGTAAGGAACTTGGGCTACTGCAGTGAATGAAATGAAGAAGTCCCTGTTCTTGGAATTCATAGTCCAGTGATTTAAAAACTTTTCAATCAAATGTGATTGTGACAAAAATGATTTTGTATCCGGTCTTGACAGGGATAAATTAAAAGACCGACAAATAATAATTTTGTAAAGAAAATGAATAAGAACAGGATTACACAAGTTGAATAGCAGCTTGGAAAGATTTTCATACATTTTTTTCATCATTTACTGATCTCAGTGAGTTACTAGTAATAACGTTGTTCCTGGTACCAGTGGAACTGGCTTCAAACTTTTTTCCTTTCTTACTAATTCAGAAACTGGGTCATTGAATCTTTCTGATTACATCAATCAGGAACATAATTTAACTCTGGACTTGCAGAGTAATCAGTAATAATAAAAATGTACCCTATAATTGTTTATCATAATATTTAATATGAGCATATAGCTATATTATTCCTAACTCCCACATAATCCTGTGAGATGAATAGTATTTACTTACATCAAACTGTCTGAGGATGATGAAGTCACAAGGTCATGGACCCAATATAATAAAGTTTTCAAATGATTCTGTTGAATTAGATGTTATTATGCTTAGATACAATTAGATACAATTGTTAGTAATTGCCTTTAAGCTAGAATTTGCTACAAATTATTTTTGTTTAGTATTATAAAATTATAGTAGTTCTTTATATGATGTGTTTTAAGGGATGGTAAAATAACTGTCTAGAATACATACTCTGAGAGTCAAAATATGGGATTCAAAATCTGCTTTACTATTTATTACATTTTATAAGTTTAATGATATGATGACACTATTTTCAGGTTAAAAAGATTAAGTGAGGGGGCTGGAGAGATGGCTCAGTGGTTAAGAACACTGACTGTTCTTGCAGAAGACCCAGGTTTGAATACAGCACCCACGTGGCAGCTAACAACTGTCTGTAACTCCAGTTCCAGGGGATCCAACACCGACAGCCTCTTCTGTCCTCTGCGGGCATTGCACGACATGGATGCACTTACCTACATGCAGGCAATACACACATACACATAAAATAAAAATAATAAATAAAATAAGGTAAAAAAAGATTAGATAAGACAATCCATGTAAATGTGTAGAGTACCCAGAATATAGATACTACTCAATTCACTTTAATTTATAATAATCTCTAAGTATTTTTCGGTAAGCATATAATAGAGCTGAAATACTGCTTTGTATAGTTTTAAGAAGCCTTTATTAAAATGCAAACATTTTCCCATGAAAGATGGACAATGTACTATCAGGACTAGTTTATGAAGAACTAAATTAGAGAGCTTGGCTCCAAGGAGTCAATTTCCTCATAAGTAGGATGGAGATAGTAGTAACGACTCTCAATACCTCTCAGTCTGTAAATATCTAATGAGAAAATGTAAATGAAGGTGCTCAAAAGTTTGTGAAAAGAGTACAGTATTGAAACCATCATGAAGTGGTACTTCGCATCCAACTGGAGATAGAGAATGAGAGGGCTCACAAGTTTGGAATTTTGAAACTGTGTTAGGAAGAAGTGTTTGGGACTTAGGCAGAATCAGTCAGATGGCAATTGCTGCTTTCTTTTACTTCTGTGTCAAAGCTTCATGAGAAACACAACACTCAGTGCAGCCTCAGTGTTAGAGTTGGGCAAGATTTCTTTGAGCAATTTCCACCAGGACACCCAGGGAACCTGATGTGGACGTGAGGATAGAAAAAAGGCATCTGCTCTTGTTAAACGCAGGGGGGCTGATTATGACCTGTGTGAAGGTGCGGGCTGAATCAGATAATCTGGAACATAGAGTGGTTGATGAAAGTGAGGTAAGTGGGAGAAGCAAGTGAAAGGCTGCTGGAGAATCAGCAGTAGGGGAGACTTGCAAAAGGCTGAACTGAATTATGTCTGAACTGTCAGTAAAGAAAAATGACTCTTGAAAGTATGTGAGAGAAACCCAAGGAAAGACCATTAGCTTCTTCCCAATTTATACATAATGCAAGGCAGAATAACTTTAAAAAATCCAATTTAAAACAACATGTGGGGATTTAAAAAGAAACTGCTGGGGCTGGAGAGGTGGTTCAATGGTTAAGAGCATTGACTGCTCTTGCAGAGGACCTGGGTTTGGATCCCAGCACCCACATGTCAGATAACAACTCCAGTTCCAGGGGATCTGATACCCTCTTCTGACCTCTGTGGGCATTGCTCACGATACAGGCAGGTGTACACTTACATAAATTCAGGCAATACGTTCATACACATAAAAAAAGAAAAAAAAAACAAAGAAAGAAACTGCCCTTCTATTTCTTCCCATATTGTAAAAATACAATAAAATTTCCAGAGCAATATCATCTTTGTTTCTAAGATATCCAGTATTTTCTTGAAACAGCCTGTGCTTTCCTGATCAGACCAAGAGTTGGATAATTTTAATAATATTGAATATGCAGCTTCCTAAAAGTGATTAAAACCATATTTCTCTTTGCATTTCTACTTATCCTTCAGGGGTGACTTCACAAAGAAATGAGACTTCAGAATTTCTGTACAAGGAGGACAATTTTAATTTGTTGTCTAGTTGAAAGTTCTGTTTTCATAATTCATATCTGGGTCTCACTTTGTGCCAACACTAAGTTCCTCTCATTTTCCCAGACATGATAATTAATATGCCTCTTCTTCACTATCAAAAGTGAATGCCCCAACATGATCAGTAAATTATTTTAACTACAGCATCTTTCATTGTCAGCATTGCAATTTTAATTTAGTTTACTTTGATAGATATGCATTTAAAATATTGTAATTAGCTACCAGTATGACTCTTTTCTTAATACAATGTAATAAAAACAGTTAAATGTTTGTTTCAAAAGTTTGTCCAGACTGTTTTATAAGACTAAAATGTTGAAATAAATGAGACTTGGGGAGATATTTTTGCTCTTCAAGCTTTAAAATTTAATATTTTCAGATGAGAGTGGTGGTATACACCTTTAAATTTCCACACTAGGGAGGCAGAGGCAAGTGGATCTCTGTAAGTTCAAGGCCAGCTTGGTATATATAGCAAGTTTCAGGCCAGTTAAGATCACATAGTGGGACCCCGTTTCCCCCAAAAGCATATATATATATATATATTTATATTATATCATATATATGAAACATGGCTATAACATTACTTAAAAAGAACAACAGCTTTTCAACTTTTAAATAAGAACTTTAGAGTAGAGCATGTTCACTGTGTAACATTTCTAAAAATACTGGAGACTACAAAGTAGTCTAGACAAATTTAAAAAAAAGATCAAAAATATAATTTAATAAATATTGAAAATTCCCCTTATTTTTTTATTCATGTATTCAATATATTTTGAGCAAGAGCTATACATTAGAAACTGAACTGAGGATACAGGAAAAAAAATAAATAGCAAAGGCAATCTCTCATTGTTTTAGAAGATAAAAAGACAAATTAAAATATAATCTTTGTGAAAAATAATACCCTTGAAAGTGGGAAATGAGATAAGAGCAATAAAACAACACAGGTTGGCATTAATCTAGAAGTTATTTCTCGGGAGGTCACATTAAGAAGGAAGTCCTAGATGAAATAGGAGAAGAAACAGGAAAGAATGTTCTTTAAAAATTATTGATTTTTCTACTAGGGTCGAACCCAGGACCTTGTATATGTTAGACAAGAGCTATGATACTGAGCTACAGCCCAACTGTATTAACTTAGTTTTGAGACAGAGTCTCACTAAGTTGCCAGGCTGACCTTGAGCTTAGTCTGTAGCCAGGGGATGCCTTGATCTTGAGATCTTCCTGCCTAAGCATCTGAGAAGAGTGGTTTTGACAGAAGAAGAGAGCAAGAATGCTGAGGTGGAAATGCACTTAGGTGTCTGAAGAGCAGCCAAAAGCCCAGTTGACTGGAGAAGGCTGTGCAAGATCTGGTGTGAGAGCCTGAGAATAAATGTGGGTGGGGAAGGGCGTATAGGAGGGCAGATGCAGGCCATGGGCGGTCTTCCAGGCTACTAGAAAGTTTGGGATTTTACACAAGGAGAGCAAAGCATTCTTGTAAGATAATGAATTGAAGTAGCCTTCCCAGTGTTTGTTAGTAGCCCACAGACATTACCTTCCTGTCTTCAAAGTAGTCAAGGAGAGTGGTAAAACATTGTACTTGACATTTTGTATTCAATGGTGAAGTAATTGGCACCAGTGACCAAATCTAGAGAACCCAAAACTCTGTTCTGAACTCTTTGTCTTAGACGGAACTTTGAGATATCATTTTGCTTGCTTTTGTCACTTCCAAGGGATTTGAGATTCAGCCTTCATCTGAATGAGGAGTAGGATAAGTTTCCATATAGGTCCTGAATTTATTAAAAGGCTAGGTGATGAGTCAATTTAAACCCAACTTGTCACTTAGTCAGGACTGCTTACCACCAAATTGTTGGCTCATACGTGAGCTCCTAACTCTTGCTTTTGAATATTACTTGGATTTTGGGTCAGCTTAGGCTTTTTAGTTAGTACTGGGCTCTTTTTAATTTTTTAAATTATTCATTTATTTATTTTATATTTTATTTATTATTTTTATTTTATGTGCATCCATATATTGTCTGTGTATAGATGAGTGCACTCCTGTCATGAAATGCCAGCAGAGGATAGAAGAGGTTGTCAGATCCCCTGGAACTGGAGTTACTGACAGTTGTTAGCTGCCATATGGGTGCTGGGATTAGAACCCGGGTCTTCAACAACCAGTGTTCTTAACTGCTGAGCCATCTCTCCAATCCCTATTTTTAATTCTTAGGCACAGTCTCCTTGTAGCCCAGATGGTCAGAACTTACAATGTAGACCTGGCTTTCCATGATCTCACAGAGATTTGCCTGCCTCTGCCTCTGGAGTTCTGGGATTAAGAGGCATGCACCACCATGCTAGGCTAACACTGGACTCTTAAAAATATGTTTCAGTCTACAGGTTATCATATTTATACAAAATATACTCATCTCTTAGGATTGTTTTCCTTAGGTTCTTTTTTAGTCTTTCATTGCTTATATTAATGTTTTCTGAAATGTCTTTATGGGCTCAATAAATTTTTTATTGTTTGCTTTCAATTGAAACTTTTAATTGTATGTGTATATGTCTGTGTGAATGTGTTCATTTATATGTGTGTGCAGAAGCATGTGCATGTGTATGTGTGTGTGTGTGTGTGTGTGTACGCGCACACACACTTATGTGTTACTTACATGTGGAAGCCAGAGGGCAGCTTTGGGTGTCATCCTCAGGTCCATGATCCTGAAACAGGGTCTCTTACTGACCTGGAGCTCACCAACTAGGCTACAGCAGCTTGCCAGTGAGCCTCAGAGATCTGCTTGTCTCTGCCTCAGCAATGGAATTACAAGCGGGCACCTCCATGTTCGGCATTTTTGTATAGTTGAGGTGATCAAATTCACATCCTCTTGCTTATGCAGCAAGAAATTGCTGACAGACATGTCTCTCCAGTCCTGGAAGGGCAATTTTAGTAAGGTTCTGACTAATGTAAAATATGATGAGAGATGCCTGGAAAAAAATCTTCTACTTTATTTATTTATTTATTTATTTATTTATTTATTTTTATTTATTTATACCTGTACCTGTTTTTCTCCTCTAAGACAACTGAATGCTAGTTAGTTAATATTTCTGGTTACACATGCTTTAAGTACTTTGCCATTACATTTCAACAGTTTTTTTTTTTCCTCTAGTGGTACTGACTTTTATTTGGTACCTGTACTATGTTCCATTTATTTTTAATGTGTTAAAGTAATGTCATATCTTGGTATCACATTGATAATTATAACTTTATTGAGTTTAACTTTTTGAACAGAGGGTTAATGTTGATTAACATTGTCTGTTTGTGGAAAATGATACTGTCACACCTATTTGTGTGTATGTTTGTCTGCAAAGAGGACTACACAGAGGACATTGCTATGTTTGCAAATAGCTGGGTGGTGCAAACTCCAGATGACACCAAATGTGTACCCACTCCCTCCAATTTTCCAAACCCATGTTCCAGTGGAATGCCAGCATTTGAGGTAAAATTTCTAAGAAATTTTGAGCATGTTGGACTTAATATACATATGCACATTTAACATTAAGCACTTCTTTGTGAAAATACAAAATAACTAAATTATTAAATCCAGATCATGTAATTGCAATGGGGAATGACTTTAAGCTTAGTTCAGAAATAGTGGATATAATAATTTATAAACTTAGTAACTCATCATGAAAATATCCTGGTAAGAACAAAAAGTTCTCAAATAGTTAAGTACAAAGTGGAAATGAGCAGTCACATATACACATGAATTTGTTCTGGTGACTGACATCTGTTTTTGCACAGGCGATCTTCTTCAAGTGCCAGATACTATTGCAGTTTCCTTTCCTCAGCTGCCATGAATACATCGACCCATATTTATATATTGCCAGCTGTGTTAATGATCTTTGCAAGTAAGTGAAATAATTAGTATTTGTCATAAATTTTTTATGCAAAAAAGAGCAAACTGTATTTCTGAGGCTTAGCCATTTCAGTAGCTTTGAAAATGCATTTCTAAATGTAAAACATAAGCTGTACTAACAGCTATTTATTAACAGTTGTCTGTGTAACAGGCATCATCAGATGTTTTACATAGCATTATGAACAGAGTCCAGTGATTCTTAGACATTTGTCTACTGATCTTTTTGTGATTCTGGAGATGTCTGCAGAAAATTCTTTAAAACTATGTTTAAAAGTCACAAAATAAAAAAATAAGATTGTAAAAGAAACTAATGAAAGTCATCAAAATAGTGAAAAACGGGTTTCTAGCATACATGTGTGCTTTTAGATATATAATATATACCTTATATATGCATTATGTATATTTCATTTTCATAGCTATTGAAATTTGACAGAAAGGAGTATAAACAATCATTTGCAATGTCTGCTACAACTGAATGGGGAATGAAAGTGAGAATATATGAAAAATAACCTTGAGACATGTTGTTGAAAAAAACCACAGATTGCTAAGAACATTTTGATTTGTTTGTACAATCAAAGGAAATGCTGTACATTTCAATTAGAGATCACTAGAAATAAGCGTTTAATAGTTTTTCTACCCATGGTCACAGATTGCTGTGTGCTGCCCCAGGTTAACACCACCTGGAATGGGAAGCTGCCTAGGCAACAAATTAATCATACTCTGCTCATCATAAAATTTATGATAAAACCCATTGTTGAAGTAGGTTTTAATTTTGTTTTTGTAATTACCAAGAATATGTAATTAGACATCTTGAAGTTTCAAGAACAGCTTAGGGATTTTAGTATATTTTATGAGTTTCAAGAAACAATTGAATATTTTTGGTTTTGGTTGTGTAAAGTTATTTGAGTCTTCGGTAGCTTGTTAAGATTTTTACATTTATCAAAGGTGAGACCAAAGAAAGAAGGTTGAAGGAGTATTGAAATTACGTTACCTATACTCTTCTTTAGATACACTATTTATTATAAAAGCATATTGAATGTAATGCTGTTTTCCAAATAATAAACAGATTTATCTGCTAACTTAGAGTAGAGTGCAGTCGTACTTTGATTTATATGCACAGCTTCCTAGTTTCAGGGATTCCTGAACAAGTGTACAAGGCAAGATTCAAATTTTCTTGTCTTCTGCCTAAAATAGTGGGTAGTGACATTACCGTGTATTAAAAAAAAACTTTGAAAAATGGTAGCCCAAAGGACTCACAGACAGTAACCCAGAATAAAGCTGGGAAAATGAACAGCAGACCCCAATCTTATCTAAAGGAATATTGACAACTGATTGCTGCTAGATGAGGAAGAGCTGATCTTCCTAAAACAAGGATCTCTAGAAAGGCTGACTAGATTCAGCAGATGGACAAGCACTGGGGAATGGCTGGGGCCCCGACAACGCAGTGGACAGTAACAGGGATGGCAGAGTATATGGGCTCCAGTGTGGGGGCTTATGGGAGGGTGCCATTTGGGAAGTGGGTATACAGATGAATAAGATTGTGAGGGATGTTCTGTATGAGATGCACACACAAAAAAATCAACAAATTAAAAAGAAAAGACTTTTAAAAATGCTATATCTTTGTACTTTGCCTCAATTTTTTTTCTTTGATGGTTCCCAAAGTAAGGGTCTGGCCCTTACTCCCCCATTTACACAGAATTAAAAAATTACTCTTTCCCTAGAGTGCTGTGCATTGTCCAGAAGTCTTCTCAGTTGCTTTGACATTGGTGTCTTTGACACCAATTTCTTCTGTAGGCTGAGATGAAGTATCATTTAGTAGATTCAAGAAAATCATCTTTTATTTATTAATTTAGGATATTATTTGGCTGTGTAAATAGCCAAAATAACAGTGGATTGGCCTAAATTGGATGTTGATACTTCTCTCATTTAAAAGAACAATCTGGTAATTTCTCTTGGATTGATATCACGGCCTTGTTCCATAAGCTCCTTGTTCCATACCGCAGTGCCTCTGCAGCAATCATGTTGACACACCATGAACCTCATTATTCTCAGTTTCAAGGACCAAACTCGTTCACCACCATCATGTTCCCATGTTAGCTGTCAGAAAGCGAGGCATTTTTGACCTGAAAGAGTCACATATACTCTCATTCTCAACATTTTGGGTGAGAATTTAGAAATGTGGTTCTTTCTAGAAACAAGGAAAGTTAGTTGTTGGAAATGCATCTATTTAGGATATATGCAATGTACTTGTACTATACTGAAAAGAAGAGGGAACTAGAGAGAAACCAGTCTCTCCCACATCTACTTCGTGCGAAATTTCATCAATGAGAAGTTCACACTGTAAATCTTTTGAAATTCCAGTTTTGCTTTTTCTATAACAAATGAAACAGTAGGATAAAGTATTACCTCATGCTGGTTGTAATTAGCTCAATCCTTAAGAGGTGTATTTGAGGTGGAAATACTAGTTTAGGGGCAGAGCAGGTAGGTGATATCAGAAGGGTATCATTATTGAGCTAAGTGGACATTGACAAAGCAGAAGTGGAAGCTCTGAGAAGTAGCCTTCAGTTCTGTAAGTGTTTCATTCAGGACTACACCTTCTTGCCATTCTTCTTTGGTTCAATAGGAAATTAATGCTTCTCTTCATTTTCTGTATTTTAGAACTGAATCAGAAAGAGCTTGTACCCTTAGAATGAACAGGTGATTTGGCTGAACACACATTAATTTCCTGCTTCAATTATGACGCATACTGAATTTGACTCACCATCTATCTTTTGTGCATCTATTCCGAGCTGAGCTGTGTCACACCTGAAGATACACAAACACTGTTGACATAGTTTCTGCCCTGCAAACTCATATTCTAGTGGGGCAGAGAAGCAGGTCCCCAGAGATGGCACAGTCCTTTGCACAACTTGTAATGGATGTGCAGACATTAAGGAGTGTATCCAAGACTACACAGAGCAGCTAGCATTTGAATTGGAACAATACATTCCTTGCAATTATGCTTTCCTCATTTTGCTTGTAAGAATGTCAAACTTGGCAGCAAAGAGATGACTTTAGTTTTGGCATGTCACACTCAATTGGATTAGAAACAACGATTATCTATTGCTCATTTTCCTCATTAAAGTTAACATCCAATATGGAAGATAAGCTCATTTCCTCTCAGCAATTTAGTTAGGATAATAATTTCTTTCCTGCCCAAATGCAATTTTTTTTTTCATAAGATGCCATAAGATGGAGTGTCTAGCATGGCTCTTAGAGCAACATGGACAATAGTAAATGACAGATATTTGAGTAGTCATTGCATTGGACTGGCAAGCCAAAAATTACTTTCTGTGCTAAGTTTCAAAAGCACCATTAGTTGTAGGTAACATGCACATATTTTAAAGTAAACCATGAACTTAATGTCTTTTCCAGAAACGCAACAACTTTTGACCTATATCATTTTTCAGAAAGACTTTCCTTGTTTGTAGTTTTAGATTTTTCTGAGCTTCTGAAGTTTATCCGCCCGGGTCCCTTTTCCCTTCCAAAGCTCAGTTAATTGGACTAGATAAACTGCTCGGCTCCAATTACAGTAGCTCAGGATAAGGGCAATTTGAGAAGGTGGTTTTTACTACAGAGATGGTGAAAATGTTAAGAGTCACAAAATGGAGCATTCTTAAGGTCATTATCTGTTAAGATATTTAACTATTCAATCTTGAGGATGGATTGAGCTGAAAACCAAGCCTACTACCTTGTTATAAATCTGTTTATTTTGAAGGCACCTTGTTAATCTGCTTTGGGCACTGGCAGATCTCATAAGAAATTATTGTTTGGAGAGCTTCTAAAGTGATCACCAGAAAATAACTAGAGAATGTTTAATTGTGGCAATGTTATAAAAGTGCCTAGTTTTTGTGAAAGAGCTCAAAGACTGTGTTTTAAATCATAAGTTAAATGTTATTTATTCAGTCTTTCAAAAATGTTTTGTATTCTGCAAAGCAACTGTGGTACTCGTGAGTGCTGCAGATCATTGGACATTCAGAACATGGTGTTTTCAAGTAATGTTCTTACTTGATGTTTTTGTTGAAGCATAATTTTATGTTTTAATATGATTTAATTAAAATTATTTTATTTATTATTTTTATTTTATGTGAATGAGTGTATTGCCTGCGTGCATATAAGTGTACTCATTCATGCAGTGCCCATGAAGGTCAGAAGAGGGCATCAGATTCCCTTGGAATTGGGGTTATGGACAGCTGTTAGCCATTATGTGGGTGGTGAGAATTGAACTCGGATCCTCTGCAAGAGCAATCAATGTTCTTAACCACTGAGCCAACTTTCTAGCCCCAATATGATTTAAATTTTATATGAACTTGATGATTATTAAATTTTAAAGGGTCTGGGAAGCTTTGTGTGAGAGCAAAAAAAATACACGCAAGGGTTTTTTAATTAAGATATATTTTTCATTGTAATTTTTCCTTGACTCAGAAAAAATGGTCAAATTGTTGAAAGGCTTTGATAAAGATGTTATACTAAATTTAGGTAGTCTTATTCAGCTAGGATCCCTTGTATGTGTGTTTTTGACATTGTTGTCTCTAATTAGGCATATTATGAAAGACATGCATACTGACATCAACTAATATTATAATGTTCACTAGGCACTCATCATTTTGAGGACCCAGCAGCTTTAAGGCAGAATTTCTGTCTGTGATTCTGTTTGTGTGATCTGTTTATGTGATCCTGGCTGTTTTTTGTTTTTCTTTTTAGAACTGATGATGATGAAACCTATTGCCGAGCAGCCACTGAGTACGCTAGAGCCTGCTCTCACGCAGGCTTCCCTATTCAAGACTGGAGGGACGACTTTCCAGCATGCAGTATGTTTTCAGTTTTCAAGCCATGTGCATTTCTGCTACTTTTAGTCTTGCCCTAGAATTGTTTACACCAGTACTCAAAATTAATAACTTACAAGTGTTTTAAAATTAATATTACATTTGTGAATTTGCAAGTTTTCTAAATATTGTAAGTTCTTTGAAAGAGGAAAGAAAGAACGGACTCACTGTCTGCTCATTGCAGCTGATAAATGTGATGATAGCTTTGTGCACCGAGATTGCATCAGTTGTTGCCCACCGAGCTGCACATTTGAGAAACAGTGTCTTGGGAGCAATCTTCATTGTCTTGATGGATGCTACTGTGCAGATGGTAAGTATCTTATGAAGAAACTGTGTCTGAGCCAGGTTTGGTGGCCCACACCTTTCACTGTCTGCTCATTGCAGCTGATAAATGTGATGATAGCTTTGTGCACCGAGATTGCATCAGTTGTTGCCCACCGAGCTGCACATTTGAGAAACAGTGTCTTGGGAGCAATCTTCATTGTCTTGATGGATGCTACTGTGCAGATGGTAAGTATCTTATGAAGAAACTGTGTCTGAGCCAGGTTTGGTGGCCCACACCTTTTTT
>NW_008330777.1:4145174-4168461 GCF_000622305.1 Nannospalax galili
CCCAGCTCCTCCCATATCTCCTCATCACTATTTCCTGACAACTTCGTGTACTCTCTTTTTCATTTTTTTTTAAATGGGACTATTTGCTACTCTAACATTCCCCCCTCTGAAGAGGTAACCCTAAAATCTTTTAGGGATTAGATAAGAGCTCCCAAATACTTTTGACATTTTTGTGGTGGCCCACACCTTTAATCCCAGCACTACAAAGGCAGAGGCAGGTGGTTCTCTGTGAAATCATGGCCAGCTTGGTTTACATAGTGAATTCCAGGTGGCTACAGGAGACCCTGTCTCACAAAGACCAAAAAACCAAAACCTAAAACCAAAACAAAACAGAAAAACAAACTAAACAACAACAAAACCCAGTAACAACAACCACAATAAAAACACACCAAAAAACTATGTCTGCTCTCTTTGAAATTGGTATCAGGTCTGCAGCTGTACGATGATCACTGCTTGGTCTCACTGTCCTTTCCAAGACATCAGGACTATTGCAATTTTGTACCCTTGCAGAACTTGATTCTGGAAGTGACTATGAGGAATGGTTGCTTTTCTTTAATAAAAGGGCCCATTTTGTAAAATTTTCAAGAAACTTGGAATCTAATATTTTAAAATTCCCAAGGCAAAAGTTTATTCTTTTAGTATTTAATAATTTAACCAATCTTGTGTGATTTTGAGGAAGTCTTCACATTTTTCTATTACAAGGTTTTAGTCCTGATATAGTTTTAATATTAAAGTGAAAAATAACAGCAAATGATAGAAGTGGTGTTTAAAGTTAGGAATGACTAGTGTACTGATAAAGAAGGCTGATGATTTCCTCCAACCCCTCCTTCCTGCTCTCTCTGCTTTTCCCCTCCCTCCCTTCCTTCCTTCCTTTTCGTGAGCATAGGTATGATGTATGTGTGTGACATACTATGCATGTGTGTTTTCAGGTGCACAAGCCCATGATTTTGCATGTGGAAGTCAGAGGTTGATGGTGCATATCTTCCTCTACTTTTGAGATGGGTTATCTCTGAACCCAGAGCTCAGTTTTGGCTAGACTGACTGACCAGAAAGTCCTGGGCTTTACGGTCTTTGCTCCTCCAGTGCTGAGATTACAGGCGTTCACCACTAGGCCTGACTTTCACATTGGGTACTCTAGACTCAAACTCAGATTCCTCATGCTTTCATAGCAAACACTTTACCCACTGAGGCACTCCTCATTCCAACCCCCATTTTTTAAAAAATAAACTAGGAAAAGAAATAGGAGAGTGGTGAAGGAGCCCAGCAGTAAAATGTTTACTAGTACACACACACAAAACCAAACCAAACCAAAACAAAAAACAAGCAAACAACAAAAAAACCCTCAGAGGTGTTAAGTGAGTCTCCCAAGCCCTTGTTCTCTCTTGCACTGTACAGAGACAGTGCCAGTTATGAGGTGTTTGCTAACAGTCAAACCAAAGGAGGCAGTATCAGAATATAAATCCATGTACCAAGATATGTCCATTTTTTTTTCCTGTAGAGACTTTTTGGTGAAAAAAGCCAGAGGAAGGAAATACTGATTTAAGTTCTGGTTAATCCTCCTTTAATTTCACAGACATGTAAGGAATCATGCCATTGAGTAGCACTGTCTACCTCTTATTATCTGTGTGACAGTATGTAAATTTCTTTTTTCTTGGAATGAACAGAAAATAACCAAGACTATGCCTCCTTCCTTTCTTTCTTTGTTTAACCTTTCTTCTATATGGTAGACCTTGAGTTTTTCATGATCGGTTACAAAAGATAAAATTTGGAATTCACTGAAATTGACCTTGTAATGTAGATACTGAAAGCCAGGTTGCTGGAATCTTCCTTGACAGTAAAGGAATTTCTGTTTCTAGCACCTACTATAAGCAAGTACTCAACAAAATTTGTTTCAATTGTTACACTGAAAGAATGTAACCCTTACTCTTCTGAGAATGTCATACATGTTTTTCTAAACAGGCCTCATAATGGACAATGGGACTTGCATCTCCTTGGAAAATTGCCCATGTAGTTTCCATGGATTAGCTTATTCAGTTGGTTCGAAAATTGAACAGGAGTGTACTGAATGGTATGTGATCAATGAATAGTGAATTATTTGTGGGTATTGGGCCAGTTAACAATTATGATGTAGGAATCTAGTAGAAACTGTTCATTGCTTTTTTTCTTCTCCAAACTCTGAGATGCAGTGTGTATTTTATTTGAAATGCACAGGGTAGTTATTTTTGTGTTTTGTGTCTTGCTTCCGTTGGCAATTTCATGAAATCTTAGGCCCTTATCCTTCCTGCCTCATTTTGTGATTTGTAATCATGAATGCATACTTTTAGAACTTGATGGTGTTCTTTGACTTGTGTATTGGTATTTTAAAAGGTGACTATTTCCAATTACCCAAGGCTCTGAGTAGACATTAAATCCTTCCGGGATAGTTTGAAGAAGAAGAAATGGAAGGCTATATGCCATTGGTTCTTTTCTCTTTCCTGTTAGCGTATACAAGACATGTAATTATATAACTAACCGTGTTCTTAGATGGTGACATAGTCACAGACTCTTTCTTTCCTCCCAAACTCTTCCCTTAGTGAAGGTGGAAGGAAGCATTTATCTTATATAAAAAGACATCTCTTTTCTTGCCAATGTCTTGATGACATTAAAATTAGATACGCAATGGATAATAATCTATGTACAAGGCAGGTCACAATTATTAGTAAAATTTTAGAGATATTCTTAGATAATTCAAAATCTATTAACTTGATATACTTTGGTATATTAATCAATATATTGAAGCAATCATTGCTACAGTTTCTATAAGGTAGTGCACTAATGTCTTTATTTTATTTAGTGTATGTGTTGGTGGAGTCTGGAACTGCACTGAGCATGACTGTCCAGGTAATCTTTTAAAATATTGAAAAAAATCTTTTAAAAGAATCGTATTTTTTTAACTTGGAGGAAAATAACACTTTTTATGAGTTTATTTCATATATATCAAAGAATGTAATAATCTGTAATTCACATACAGAGGATAAATGGAAAATTGAATACATGACACCCTTGAGCTGGCAACTTTGGTAAAATTTTGTTAAAATGTATAAATATAAGGCTAAAAATATATGAAAGCTATCATTTAATACGTTTTGGATATAGTTGAATGATAGTATAATACATTTGACAGAGCAGTAAAAATTTAACAGATTTTCCTCTTGTTGAATGTTTATCCTATTGACCAGTTTTTTAAAGAATTAACACGACTTTTCTTCCTATTTCTCCATCTTCTTCTATCCCTGCTTACTCTTCTCTCTTTCCTTCTTTCTGCTAGTTCAATGCTCTGTTGTGGGTGACTCTCATTTCACCACCTTTGACGGTCGGCATTATTCTTTCATTGGCTTGTGTCAGTACATCCTTGTCAAAGGAACTGGGAAAGATAAATTCACAATTACTTTACAGAAAGCTCACTGTGAAGAGGTAAGAACAATGTCTATCAATAAGGAGAGGAGCAATCAGATTTCAGAGTTAAAGTCTTCATCTAGGTTGGCAGTAATTGTTAAGCTAAATCACTATACTTAATATATTAATAAGGTATGTCATAGTTTTTAATGTATCACAAAAGAAAGAAGGGATGTGGATCTTTACTCATGACATATTGACGGCATTATGTATCCTGATTTTAGAGATAATAAATATGAAAACAAATGTATGTAATGTATATTGAATTTAAAGGTGGTTTATACACACAGGCTTTTTGCATTATTTCACAAGAGGACTAAGTTTTCACTTACTCCAAAACCAGCTATGTAATGGAGAAGACTTTTTTGGGGGGTGGGGGTGGAGAAGGTGGGTTAGGATCCAATGGGTTTCTTATCATCCTAATGAAACATGATTAATTCAGACATATTATAATATTTATTTTAGATCTTTTCTTGAAATAATAAATGTTTGTAATGTCTTTCAAAAAAGAAAAATTTCTTCAAAAAAAATTTCTTTCAGAAAAGAAAAATTTCTTTTAAAAAAGTTCAAAAACTTTCAAAAAAAGTTCAAAATTTTGCCAGAACCTTTACTTTTCTAGTTTTAGTCCAATAAAAAGTTATTTCTAAGGAAACATTCTGAACTACTTTGCTTTTCCCCTAGATTTTTGTTGTTGTTGTTGTTGTTTTTTGAGGCAGGGCCTCCCTGTAGCCCCAGCTGGCCTAAAACTCATTGTGCAGACCAGGCTGCACTCAGTCTCACAAAGATCTGCCTGCCTCTGCCTGCCTCTGCCTCCCAGAGTGCTGAGATTGAAGGCGTACATCACCATGCCAGACTTTGTTTTTGAGAAAAGGCCTTGTTGTGTCACATAGGCTAGCTTTAAACTTGCAGCAATACTCTTGCCTCAGCATCCTGGGTGCTGGGATAATAGATATGAGCCACCATGACTGGTCTGAGTTTGATTCTTTTATTTGAAATTTATTAGCATCTGACTTAATTTTCCAAATAGCCTAAATTCCTTGGTTATATTCTTTATTGACAATTCTGTCAAGCATACTAGTTCAGTCATAAGCTATGTATTTTTTTTATAAGCTATGTATTATGAAACTAATTATTGGTACTTTACTGAAAACATTTTTATTCACCATTTTGTGTAAAATATATGTGTATGTGTGCTATAGTTGATATACCATAAAAACTATATTTTACTGGGGTGGGGTCATATGGAATGGGTTGTGTAACAGTTGTTTTATTGTGTCACTAACACCCAAGCTTTCTATACACCAGAGATTCTTATTTGTCCATACTCTTTCTCTGTTTTCTCTTTCCCTTTCCCCCATCTGTCTTGTCTTTTTCTATGTCTATTTCTTGCTCTCTTTTCTTTCACCAATACTTTGATTGCAGAATCTTGGCTTGGTCTGCCTTCAGTCTATAACTCTAATTCTGGAGGATGATTTTAGCAAACAAGTGACTCTCAGTAGGGGAGGCCAGATCCTCACCAGTCCTAACCAAGGCTTCAATCTGAATGGTAAGAAGCAATGTTGTGCATTAGAATTCACAAAAATACAGCCTATATGGTACCTTTTCCTGTTGATTGGCTACAAACATTTACTAAATGCTTGTGCCACCAGGTTTTCAGAAAGAGTGAAGGTCATCATGTTCATGGGGCCTAGTGTTTTCCTCAGGTGGCTTAGAATTTGGACAAACATACAGTTGCTTGCAATAAAATGAGATATTTGTATAGGAACTTTGTGGGTTTAAATGAGGTGCAACCCATTCAGCGCTGGGGAGGGACTTGCAGAAAGGGTCAGAAGAGTTTTCTGAAGAAGATGATGTGTCACTGAGCATTTAAATCCAAACAACTCTAGGATGAAGGAAGTGGGGAAAGTACTCCATGCAGACAAGGGTCATAGGGGTGTGTAAAGCCTGTTTGTTTGGGAGTTAATGTAACTGAACTGACATTGCTGCATCCTGGTCAGCTAACAGAAATTATCCAGAGCTGAATTTAGGAAAGTAGGTGGTGGTAGGCAGTATGCATAGGGCATCAGACATGGTGGTTCCTGGGACAGGCCCTGCTTATGCTTTGAACTGCAGCATGTTAAGAATACTGTTTTACTCTCGGAGCTGGAGAGATGGCTCAGTGGTTAAGAACACTGGCTGTTCTTACAGAAGACCTGGGTTCAAATCTCAGCACCTACATGGCAGCTAACAATTATCTGGAACTCCAGTTCCAGGGGATCAGACACCCTCTTCTGTCCTTTGCAGGCACTGCATGACACAGGTGTACTTAAATACCCTCAGCATGCAAACTCTTAGAAATGTTCCAACTTGTGCGTTACAGATTACGTGTTCATGCTATGTTGGTGTCATTTACTTCATATATAAGTAAATAGAAAATTGTGTCATTGTTTGACAATTTTATTTAATGGTGTTCCACATGGTTTAACCAAATAAACAGTGCACACCCCACCTCCATGCCACACATACACACACTACAACCCCTTCAACCTCCCACCACACATACATCACATGTACACACTACACACATATCCCACATACCAAACACAACAAATACCACACATGCACTATGACATAAACATACATACCTCATCTTTCTTATCACACTACACACATATACACTCATACACACAAACTCATCCCACATATACACCAAACATTCAATACCACACACATGCTATATATATCCCCCCCCACACATAAGACATACATATATACACCATATACATGTTCCACACCCCACATACACTCACCCTGCACATATGCCATACACACCACCACTCATACACTATATATATTGTGCACACACCACACCCCCACACTCCCATACTATATCACACACACACACACACACCACTCCACACACACAGAGTACACATGCCCCCCACTGCATACACACACTACACACACAAACCATACAATACACACCACACACATACATCACACAAACCACATAATACATACACTAACCAGAACAAACATCCTCACCCCCCACATCATGGCACATACATACACCACAAACACATACACCATATACCTCTCACATACACACCACATACACACTCCACACACACACTATGCAGTACCCCCACCACATATCCACACACCACACATACACCCATACATACTACAGAGAAGACATTAAAATTCAAATGTCTAAGAATTATCTGCTCTTCAAGATGCTTGCCAATGGAAATTCCATGTTGACTTGACAGCCTATCAGAAATACTTGCTGAAGATTCAGAAAAGTGAGAGGGAAGAAAGGAAACTAGAGAAGCCTTGGGGCATGGGGGTTTAGTCCTGGAGTACAGGCAGGACCTCCAAGCCCGGGTACCTCACTTCCTGGTGTTTTAGGAGAGGCTTAGTGTTGTTGTCCTATCATTTTGGAACACTGCCTGTATATGTCAGCACTGACTTATGTATGCTCTTTTCCTACAGGAATTGTTGAAATTCAAACTTTGTCATCCTTATTTATTCTTCTAAAAACCACATTTGGTTTAAAGATTCTGTTTGCTATAGATGGGGAAAGAATTTACATTCAGCTCTCTAGTGCATGGAAAAGAAGGACGTTAGGTCTGTGTGGCACTTTTAATGGCAACATCAGGGATGATTTTCTGTAAGTATGATTAATGTGTAGTCAATTAAGGTTAATGACTGTCAGTTTAGAGGATATGAATTCATTAAGAACGTTTACATAGCTGATATGAATTTAGTAGTCACTGGTCTAAGCTTCACGCACCACTATATTTAAGTTTTATAGCATTTCTCTGATTCGTGTCCTTATTTACAAATCAGGAAAGAAACCCAGACACCAAGAGGAAAAAGAAATAATTTAAGGTCTGGGGCTGGAGAGATGGCTCAGTGGTTAAGAACATTGGTTGTTTTTGCAGAAGATGCAGGTTTGAATCCCAACACCCACATGGCAGCTAACAACTGTCCGTAACTCCAGTTCCAGGAGATCTGACAGCCTTTTCTGTCTTCTGCAGGCATTGCATGACATGGATGCACTTACCTACACGGAGGCAATACACGCATACACATAACATAAAAGTACTAAAATAAAATATTTTAAAAATAATTCAAGGTCATTTCTCTCTGGGATTTTAGTTTTAACACTCATGAATCCTTTGCACCCAAGAAATTTTATGCAAACATATATATATATATCATTTATTTTAAATATTTTAACTGGAGTTACGGACAGTTGTTATCTGCCATGTGGGTGCTGGGATTTGAACTTGGGCCTTCTGCAAGAACAACCAGTGTTCTTAACCGCTTAGCCATCTCTCCAGCCCCATAAATTTATTTTAAAACAATTCTTTGCTGTAGTTCCAACTTTACCATTTGTTAAAGATGAAAACAAGTTTGCATGCATATGCGATGGAGGTGTTTGTTTATTTTTATATAAAGAAGTCAGTCTTGATATTGCAGGACTTCAGCATCTTCACCATACTTCAGATTTGCTCAGTATTTTGATTTTATGATCATCAGTGCTGAGAATGCTGTTTCTCATAAATTTGTAGTACAAAATGGCAGAATTGTGCTTAAGATCATTTCAGAGACTGTTGAAAATTTTGTCCTAATCATAAACCAAAATTTAATGATTTTAAAAGTAAAACTCGTCAGCACCTAAAACAGTAATTCTTAAAATCAAGCCCTCTACTACAACACAATCCAAAGATATACTAATTTGAGATTCATATAGTGAGGAATTGTGGTAGGAAAATATTAAAAGTCTTTGTTTTCTGTAATTAAGTCATTACATTTCTGTAAGAGTAAAACCCTTTATGAAGAATAAACACTATAATTCATAATATGCAGTAAGTTTCGAGTCTGAGCTGAGTTGTTTTAGGCAGTGTTTGTTGATGTTCATGGCATGACAGTGGAAAGTGTTCATGTCGTATGTTCAGAACCAAGGGTGCATAGGAGTCATGCGCCACAGGTGAGCATTGGCAGAAACACATTGGTTTCATAACACAGTTGATGTGTGCGTGCGTATGTGTGCATGCACGCATGCACAGGTGCACATCTATGTACGTAGGCCAGAGGCCAAACCTGAGTATCATTTCTTAGGTGCTGACCACCTTGTTAACTGAGGCAGGGCCTCTCATTGACCTGGAGCTCACTGATTAAGCTAGGCTGGCTGGCCATTAAGCCCCAGGGATCCGCCCATCTCTACTTTCCCAGCCCTTTGATGACAAATGTGTACCAACATGTCTGGTATTTGCACGTGGGTCTTGGGATGGGACAAGGTCTCATGTGGCTCAGGCTAGATTAGAACCTATAATGTAGCCAAGGATGGCCTAACTCCTGACATAACTGCTTCCAACTCCCAAGTGCTGGGTTACATGTGCGTGCCTCCATGCTTGACTTTATTTTATTTTGACTTTAGTTGAGGCCATAGCACATTCAGAAACCTTTGTTGCCAGTTTTCATGACCCCCCCATATTCAGTTACATGATCTCATGTGTGTTTATGACCACAGTTCAAGAAGCTGTGATGTAGGTACTGGAGCCAGGCTTGAGTTTTGGCAGTGTAGCTCAGGATGTGGGCTAACTGCTGCCTCCTTTTCTAGTCTCTGCTTCCTGTCAGGTTCAGCAGTGTTCTGCTTTTGAAAATGTGCAGTCATTTAGAAAATCTCAGTGTCACTTTGTTATTAATGATAGTAAGTTATGTTTTAAAAACACTGGTAGCATTTGATATTACTGATAGTTCCAAGGCACATTGTGGCTCCCACGTTCACTGGATTTTGTGACAATACACTGGCAGAAAAACAATAAACTATGTCTGTTTCCCTTGAATTTAGGCTGCACTTTTCAATGCCTGTGAAAAGGAGCAGTGTATAGTTTAGTATACATGGTACGAGTACTTGCTCTTTGGCTCGAGGCCGAGTGGGAGCCATTTAAGCAAGAGATTCACTTCTTATCCTCCAGCAACTAGTGTTGCACATTAGGAAGGGATTCTAGCCATTAAGAAAAATAAAGAATTGAAGAAAACCAAACTCTGGTGGTTGGGGGTGGGCAGGGCTAAGGGTAGAAATGATGAAAGAGTGTTGTTGTTCAAAGAATGAATAGAGATCTCTTGTACAGTCTAGTGCCAGGAGTTAATGTATTAGATAATTAAAAATATCTAAGGGACTGGATATCAAGCGTTCTTATGCAAAACTGGCAAGAATGTGAGCTGATAGATATGTCCATTAGCTTGGTTTAACCACTGCACAGTGGATTCATGCATGTCCAAAGAACTATTTTATATGCTTTAATTTGTACAAACTTTAAGTTGCCAACAATATCTACACGAAAGATTCTAATGAAATATTTAGTCTTAGGTGAGGCATTCAACTGATAATGCACATCAAATGCTGAGATAATTTCAAAAAATTAAGTGTTGCTCTCTGTGGTCATGGCTAGATATAAAATTAGAGGTTGTTGTGAGCTGGGCAGTCACAGGACATGTTATAGACAAGCTGTTCTCTAAATACCATGTGTTTTTATAAACACCTTCACACATAATCTTTCTGTTTGGGGTGCTTCTACTTTGTAATCTTGATCATAAATTCTGGTTTAATGCTCAATCCAACTCAGATGGCATTTGCTTTTAAAACCTAGTTTATATTCCAGCAAACAAAATTGAATGTAGATTATCTATGAAAATCATAATTTATCAGTTTTTCACATCATGTTGCCAGGATGATGAGATCCAGACCCATATCCTTAATCCTTATATTCACAGGAATCTTGTCTATATTGGACAGTGAAATTGAAGTGAGCAGAATTTTTAATAGGGCATCAAGAAGAGAATTGAGTGGATGAGACCTGACATTTAAAATTAAAAGTTCAAAACCTAGAATTTCTTTCATGGTATCTCCCTATGATTTATTTGCTTTTAGGTATTTTTTAAAATTTGTGGGTTAGAATAAGGGTATCTTTATCACATTTGCAAAACAGAAACTATGCTAAGAGGCTTGAATAAGAAGTCCAGAAAAGACATTAAGCCTTCTTTCTCAGCCTTGTTTGTCAGACTGGGTTAGCAGTCAATGTTTAACAGATGGCAGATCTAGCTGTCACTTTCCAAGGCACCAGTCTCCTCTATGCATAAACATTCAGCTGCGATAAGAATGCAGGATAATATTTCAGTCAGAGATAACTCCTGAACATTGTTTAGCTTTCCAACTAAAGTAGTTAAAATTCTTTACTTGACAAAGGTTAATGTGAATCCACAAACATAGTTTAATGGAAAATATTAATTGAAAATTTATTTTACATGCCCTGTTACAGCAGGTCAAGTACGGTGAGCTGAATGGTTATTTTATAAGGTAAAATACAATAAATAAATGGGCCTACATTCTGGCTCCTATCTTTAAAAAGTGAACTAAGTGAACTAAGAGAGCCAGGCTCTGGGTAGGTCCTGCTGGGAATACTGGCTACACTCATCACCCCAAGCTATTTTGTTGTCCCTGGGAGCAGGAAAGAAAAAAGGAGAGGAAAGTTAGTACAAGTCATGCAGTTTTTTAAAGTCTCAGTGCTTTCATTTACACAAAATGAGGTTTTGCATTAAATTTGCTGTATTTCTTTACAGTTCTAGCATGGCTTGTTGAATAGGAAAAGGAAGAAAGGATGGGGATGAGGGATGGTTGTATACCTTCTCAGTCATCAGTACCTCTGAGCCAGATGTTTATAGTTTGCTTCTCTGTTGCTATGATAAACACTATGACCAAAGCAATGTGGGGAGGAAAGTGTTTATTTCACCTTAGAGCTTACAGTTCATCAGGGAAGGGAGGAGGGCAGGAGCTCAGAGCAGGAACCTGGAGGCAGAAACTGAAAAATGCAGTTTTCAGTTGAAGCCCAGACCACTGAAAAATGCTGCTTACTGGCTTGCTCCTCTGGCCTGTGTACAGCCTGCTTTCTTATACAACCCAGGACCACCTGCCCAGGGCTGGCACCACCCACAGTGGGCTGAGCCCTCCCACATCAATCAATGATCAAGAAAATGCCTCACAAACATACCATCATGCCAGTCCCATAGAGGAACTTCCTAACTGAGATTTCCTCATCCCAAGTGTGTCAGGTTGACAGCCGAAGCTATTGAGCAATTACCAAAGCAGTTCACCTTGTTTGCTGTGAGAACTGAGGTCAAGCCTCCTCTTCTATTAAGACACATTGTAGCAATGAGCACAGGGTGCAACTTCTGGCTGAACTATTCCTGTTGGAGACCTAGTCTGCCTTCATCTATATTAGGAGTTTTGACAGGGTCTGGCACAGTGCCCAAGAGTGAGGCCACTTAATACACACTGGCTGTTGATTAATGAACTTGGATTTGGATGGCTGTTGGAGGTAGAATTTAATATTTGACCCCTAAAAATTGTAATTTCTAAGTTTGACTTCTGAAAAGCAGTTGTTTCTCTTTTTCTTTGGTTTGTTGGGAAAACTGAAGAGGTGCTCACATATGCCCCCTATTTTATTTTGGTTTGTTTGCTCAATAATTCATACCTCACAATATAAATTGATATAAAGAGCCGAGAATATAGACTATTATGTTCTGTGATATTTGTCTTTAGCTCACCTGTCTCTACATTCACCCTAAACCTCACTCACATTAAATGTCCTGGTTGTGTGAGTGATGCTTCGTTAACTGAGTGGTCGCCAGATCTGAACCTGAGTTTTGTCATTTGTCAGCTTAATGAAATTTAGCATTTATCTGAGCTTCTGTTTTGCTTTCTTTATAAAATGGACTTAGGATATTTTCTTCATAAGGCAGAAATAGATTCAATAAAATTGTGTATGTTTATAATTTAGCACCTTGTGAAATCTCAATAATAGGACCTATATATATTTCTTTTTGAATATATATTTTCTCTCTCTCTCTCTCTCTCTCTCTATATCTCTCTGGGTCTCACTGTGTAGCCCCAGTTGGCCTGGAACTTGCTATGCAGACCTTCCCAGTCTGGCCTTCATCTCACAGAAATTCTTCTTCCCCCACCTCCCAAATGTGAGATTAAAGGCATGCACCACCACATCTGGCTAGTTTAATATTTCTTAAAAACCACTAGAAAACTTAAAGCTCTAAGATTTCTTTACATATTAAGAAAAAATAGTATTGTTGTATTTGAATATTTGAAGAGTATGCGCCAATGAAACGAATATGGGAGAGTGCAATGAACATTTTCTGGGCTTTCTTAGTTCTCCATCAGGCATGATAGAAGGAACCCCACAGCTTCATGCAAATGCATGGAGAGTTTCCTCCACTTGTTTTGCACCTGTTCATGTGCCGATGGTGGACCCCTGCAGCATTAATCAGCAGAACAGTAAGTCTTTCTTTCTGCATGTAAACTTGGAGGAGACGTTCACTGTGTTACTCTAATTTCATATTATGCTGAGATTTTTAAATTATGATTTTATTCATCAATGCCATTCCTCATGCATTTTTGTTTAATTATATGTCTACATAAATGCATTTTTAAGAGTAATTGAAGCTAACAACCCTTATTACTGTGCATATTGTAAAATTTGCATATTGTAGGTATTTATAATACTCTTTTTCTCAAGTGTGGGCTGTATTTTAGATCTTTCAGAGTCTTCTAATGCTGAAAACATCCTAATAATGCTGTTACAGATCCAGCCTTGGCTTCACAGTGCAGTAACTCATGGGCCTGTCCTGTTTATTCCTACCCCAGCACATATTATATCTTCCTAAGCAGAGAGCCCATAACCCAATGATGGTTTTGTGCCATTTGAGACAGTCATGCTTTAGCTCTGCAGTTTGCAATGACAAAACAATTCACATATTTTTGTACATGCATGTCCAAAAATACATTTTTGACTAAGGCCAGTAAGTCATAGTAAAGGAGACTGTCTAGGTAAAATCTAATGTGCAAACTAGTGCATTTATATGTGTGTGTGTATTAATTTTAATTTGTTCCCTTACTTTGCCTATTTTACCATTTTCATGTAGTTAATTTTTATATTCTACAACATGGATTGAGCATCCATATGTAACTTCCAGATTCTGTACTGATTGTATGGAAGGACTCTGCTGATTGTTTAATGCCTTTTATTATTAATTTAGTGTTAATGTATTGGAAAGAAAAAAAAATCTTGCTACAACACGTAAAAAAAATTAGAACAACATTTAAACTCAAGGAATGACAATGTCATTTTTTTTCCTATCTAAAGAGTAAAATAAAGTCTTTGGTCTATATGATTTATTATTTTTAATCTCATTTCCATTTTCCTCCATTCTGTCCTATTTTTTTTTTTTGAGATAGGGTCTCACTATGTAGTTCTGGGTGGCCTGAAACTAGACTGGCCTGGAACTCATAGAGATCCACCTGCCTCTGTGCCCCGAGTACTGGGATCAAAGGTGTGTGCCACCATGCCTGGTCCTGTTCCAATTTTTTATTAAAACTTCAACTAATCTTGTTTTATATCTGACATTCATAATTTCTTCCTTGCTATTGCACAACTTTATTCTTTTTAATTAACATGTAAAAGTTTTGTGACTGGAGACATGGCTCAACAGTTAAGAGCACTGTCTGCTCCTACAGAAGACCAAGGTTTGAATCTCAACCCACATGGCAGCTAACAACTGTCCGTAACTCCAGTTTCAGGGATCCAATGCCTTCTTCTGGCCTCCCAAAGGCACTGAATGACATGGGTGCACTTACATACATGCAAGGACAACACTCATATACATAAAAAATGTAAAACTTTCAGTGTCACTTCATAAGTTGTTCCCTTCCAGTTATGTCTTTACTCATCTTCCTCATCGATGCCATCTTACCATGTTTTCTATCACTTTTCTCCACAATCTATATCTTCTATGACATATGCTTTGGATATTCTCTTTTTCAACCTTAGCTGTGAACTATGATTTTAAAATAATTTCAAATAAGTAAATTCACAATGGTTCCAAAAGACAAAATAAGACAAAAGTCAACAATTCTGAAAGGATTCTGTATATTTTCTCGCATGAATCTTCTTGCATTACCCTTTACTTACGTCACTGGAAATGCATTTCAGTCTACAAATTTTTAGGGACCAAAATAATATCCTTATCTGTGTTAATTTGCTCTTTCAGGATTGCTCTTTCTTGTTATTAGGAAACTGCATACCAGCAGTGTTCAGCCATTTGTTTTATATATATCTACTGCATATGTGTACATTGCATACTCAATGCAAAAACATAGTACTTAGGCAACTACCAGGGTGTTTACTATTAAGAAATATGCCTTGGATCTATGAAGAGTTAGGGTGAGGACCAGGGGTGACTATGATCAAGATACATTGTATAAAATTCTCAAAGGATGACTACAAATTACATTAAATAAATAAATATGAGAAGTTCTCAACAAAATTAATTCAGTGTTATTCCTTGATAGTAAAATATTTCTGGTGTCCAATGGCTCATCTATCTCTCAGTGACACTTACAGTATACAGACGGATTGATTTTTATCTGTACAGAAACCAATGCAAACAAGGTCCCCTTTTCTGAAAGATAGTAACTTAGTAATCTTGTCAAACTTGTTTTGCAAATCTTGTCCAGGATTGTTTCTGGTCATTTACTAAATTGAAGGTTTGAATATATACACAGATTTATCCAAATGATATAATGATTACTGTGGTTCATAGATTTCAACATGTACCCCAATTCCTGATTTCTATTTATGAATCACATATCCTTTTACTCATAGATTTATTAATCAAGCATAACTGAGTTCCTAATGTCTGCCAGACATTGTACACTGTACATTGTACAGATGTTGAAGTCAGTGACTCTGTGGCATCTGCCACGTATACTTTCACCCTAGAGATGCTATTGGAACAGCTATTTCCATTCCTTCTGGGATAATTATGTATTCTATGAATTTGTCACTATATCCATAACTTGGATTCACTTTTGTCGTTTGCAGAAACCTGGAGATAAGAATCCCAAATCCTCATAGCAAGTGTCCTGTGGTGATCTGCAGGCCTGGCTGACCCAGGCTACTGCTTCTGTCAACCATTCTGTTACTCATGTTATTTAGGTTCACCACATTTTATTTTGTGTTGTAAACTTAGCTAAAAGACTATTGAATATTGATTAAATGCTGTTATCAGTGTTATTAACAGTATAATTTTTCTCATTTAAAGTAATAATCAATACACTTATAGGAAAGGAAGATACTTAAGCCACTTTGGTGCCTGATTCTTAGAGTCAGATCTGACCCAGCATATGAGACATTCATGGCTTCTTTGTCTGTTAGTTGGATATGCAGCACACTGTGATGTCATCCACCAGGAGCTCTTTGCTCCTTGCCACCTTTACGTGAGCCCAGGACTGTACTATCAGCTATGCCGCCATGATGCATGCAAGTGTGGAAGTGCCTGCCTGTGCAATGCTCTTGCTCACTATGCCTACCTGTGTGGTCGGCGGGGTGTACCTATTGATTTCAGAGCTCAGATTTCATTCTGTGGTGAGTATGATGGCATAGGGAGCTGATCAGGTAACTCTTTAGAGAATTTTGTGCTCATAACTGCTGATTTTATTTTTTAAATGAAATGTCACTATTGCATATAAATTATTTGGAATTCTTATAGGGTACAAGTATTAAAAAACAAATGAATACTTAGTTTAAACTGGAATTATGTTGTGTAAGAGAACTAATAACCTGAGGGCTAAGTGATATATTGCTTATCTAGCATTGAGAGGGTCTTTGCTTTAATACTAGTGGGGGAAATTGAGGAGGAGGAAAGAGAGAGGGAAGGAGGGAGGGAAGGAAAGAGAGAACTAATAATTTTTGACTATTTGTTACAAACACAGAGTCTGCTCATGTATCTTGAAAAAAACATGAGAAATAATTTGAAAATTTTGAAAAGATTATCATGGAAATGTCATATCTAAATATTGAGAAGTATGGAAAAGCATGTTGCAGTGAGTGACATGATCAATCTACAGTTAAGCAGGTACAGTGCTGTAGCCAGTTACTATTTCATGTTCCTGGACTCCCGTTTCTTGGTTACAGTATCCACTATTCCACTGAAGGTAGAGAGATTCCATATATGCCCTATAATTATTTTTTCAGGTGTAACCCTTGGGTCTTCTGTTTCTTTATAAGTAAAGTTTGTTGGAAACCCGTCACACTTACTTGTTTACGCACAGCCTATGACTGCTTCAGTGTTCCAAGGATAGAGTTGGGTGGCTGTGGCAGAGATAAGGGCTTACAAAGCTGTAAATACTTACCCTTTGGCTCTTGACAGGGAAGGTCTTCTGACCCCTGCTTTGGTCCCTCCTTTCAACTGAGGCTGCTCATCTTTGTGAATTCAGCTTAAAGCTGTTCAAATTTCTCGCTTTATATTTCCCATTTCCACATAAGTGAAATCCAAAATCTAAGACATGGAGGACCAACCCCTCCTCAAGTCAAGTTCTAGGTTTTATTTCCCTCTTTACTTCTGGTGGTTGGAACTATCCTCCACACACTTAAAGTAATTTCAGTTGTGTTTTTATCAGAATTTTCTACGTGTGTCCTTGAGTAAACTTTAGGTTATTTTAACCTGTCTGCCATATCAGTTCAATTTGGTCTAAAGAGAAATTGGAGGTGTTCTGAAAAAAGTATTAACATGATTAAGAAGGAAAAAAAAATAAATAAAAGAACACTGTATGGACTAACAAAATTAAATTGTGCCACACTATAGAAGACTAAAAGCTTACAAACGTTTCAAGAACACTGGGAAGGTGATGATGACTTCATAGCACTATGCAGATTTAAAATGTAATTGCAGGAAGTTTACTCAGTTAAAAGACACTCTTTATGACAAAAGAAATATGGTTGTATTTCTGGGCAGAGGGGAACCCAGCAAGTTCCAGGCCAGCTGGGGCTACAAGGAGATCCTGTCAAAAAAAAAAGAAAAAGAAAAGAAAAAAAAAAGAAATGGGTTATAGGTCTTTAAAGGGTTGCAGAAAGTCAAAGTGAAATTATCTTAGGTGTAGGAATTCCATGCATCTGTTACATGCCTACTGAGACCAGGAATATTTATTTGTTTTTCTGTTATGGAGTGTGTGGTGGTATGTTCTCTGTTGTAAGATAACTTTCGGCTCATGATTTATGTCTTCCTTGGACCTGTGAGTGTGTCATGTCTCTGTGCTCCTTGGAACTCTCTTCATTGACAATGGTTTGTCCATAGCCGTGGTGTGCCAGAGGGGCATGATGTACCATCACTGCTCCTCTTTCTGCCTCCGTTCCTGCACCTCTCTTTCCTCCCTTGCGCAGTGTGATGACGACTGTGCTGAAGGTTGTAACTGTCCTGAAGGCAAATTCTATGAAGACACGCTGAACTTCTGTGTGCCCATGTAAGTCATAGTAAGGCTTGACAACATCCAGATTGTTTTCTTCTGATAGGCCAAATGAACTAGTGTGTTTGTTTCTTTAAATTTCTAAATATCTTTTAAAAATACCATGTACAAATAACTACAGAAAGCAGGAAGGGTTCTGCTGATTAACCCCGAAGCTTATCCCTACTTGTTTTCTCCATCTCCAAATCGGTAACAAGGCTTATATTTCACTCTCCTGTGAATAGCAGGATTGCAATATCTGTCAGCACTCAGAAAGTTCAGTCTTCACATGAAGTGAAGACTTGTTTTACACATAGGGTTAAATGATAGGTCAATTGTGTTTCTCTGAAGTGCCTTCAGTGACTTTTCTTGGGACTAAACTAACAGTTCAGAACTATTTTGGCAAACAAAATCTGCAGCTACTGCATCTAAACAGTTTCTGCCATTTGAACAACAGAATTGTGTGCAGTCACATAGAATAATGGCAGCCTATGGGGACAGTGCAGAGCATAGGCTCTGCTGGAGTTTAATTGAGTTGGAAGGAATTTATATCTTATTTTATTCATTTCTCCATCCCCCCACTTTAGACATCACTGCCGGTGTCATTATAAGGGCAACGTTTATCAGCCTGGGGAACTCATCCCAACACCTTCAGGCTTGTGGTAGGTTTCAATGAATATATTAAATATATATTATATTAGTATATGGAATAGGAAATGTTTGAGACTGGTGACTTCAGAAAAGAATTCTAAATTTATTTTATTTAAAATTTTTATTTATTTTTATTTTATGTGTATGAGAGTTTTGTCTGCATATATGAAAGTGCACTACATGTGTGCAATGGCAGTGGAGGCCCACAAAGAACGGAGAGCTGAGGAAGTCAAACCTGCATATAACAATCCATCTTGGAAACAATCCGGCTCTAAAAGATCAATAATGCCTTGTTCTAGATAATAAGCACAGTAATCTCCTTTGAAAGTGGTTCCCCTATAATCAAATCAGCTTGTACTGAGCCCTTCCTCTTAAAGATCCCACCTTGCAAGACCACGACACTGGGGACCAATCTTCAACATGAGTTCTGATGTGAATAAATCACAGTGAAACTGTTTTATATCTGGTCTCATCTGCAGAATTGTGCTAAGTATTGGAAAAGAACTCTTTTCATTTACTATAATTGAATTTACTTATGTGAACTTACTGAAAAAGTCCATCCTTCCTCATTGCAAAAAAAAATTAAAAAATGAGTATTGAATGATTTTTTAACCTTTATAAAAGATCTCCATTTCATTTTAAAATATTGTATAACTGTATTAATTCAACAGTGAACCTAAAAGTTTTATAGCCACTTTTGGAAGAGCTATATATTTGCTCTGAAAACTTTTATTGAATATGTTAAAGCTGTAATGAAATGCTTCTTAAAATGCCTATGGTCCAGAAGACCTGATTGTCTTTGTTCTTGTATGGCATTTGTTGTATGAGCTGACCACACCTCTGAGTGTCATTATGTTGCTAAATGACTAGTGTGTGTGTGTGTGTGTGTGTGTGTGTGTGTGTGTGTGTGCATTAAATCTGAGGTGGTCCTTCATGTAACAGTTTCTTCATTTCACCTCAACTATAAAATACATAATTTGCTTTAAAGCTAAATGAAAATCTGTGCTGGAGTTACTGAGAGCTGGTGTGTATCACCTGTCATGTTATCTTCTTAAGGGGTTTATCTTAATGTTTCAAGGTACCTGTGACTATATCCCATCTTCTGTGCTTAGATGCTTTGTCCTAGATGCATACATTATTTCCTAAAATTCAAACCGATCACCTCACTTCCATGTTTAAAGTCTTTAGTAGCTCAGCTCAGGGGTAAAAATCTTATCATCAGAGCAGGGTCTGGCCTTACTTCTTTTGCTAAGTTCATCTCCTTGTTAAACAGAACACTGTTTTGTACCTTGTGGCCTATTTCCACTGAGTGTTACAGCCTTCCCACCTCTTACAAGTTACAATCTCTATCTATTATCCAAAATTGCTCAGGTTTTACCACCTTTGGCCAGTTACAAATAGACTTTTTAAATGTTTATGTTGTTTTATTTTACTTCTATCTCTTAAAAGTGTTTTTGTGCTGTGTGTGTTATGTTGCACAAATAATCAATTGTGTACTTTCCTTTTTTACTAGAATACAAGCACTTGGGTCAGGCTATTATAATATTGTGGTGTTTGATTCCCCATGCATCTCACAATGTCTCATACATGGAGGTGCTTGATAAAGATACATCAGAATGAATTAGCTCTCTTCAAGCTAGACTGAAGACAATCATTTATATGTATAAAACCTCCATTTGGGTCCATAAGTTAACTATTTCTTTATTTCTAGCCAGTGTTCAAATGGGACTGTGAAATGTGATGAGGCAGCAACACCCTCTACTGGTGAGTTCCAGATAAAGGTTTTCCTTTAGAAAAGTGCAAATTTAACACTGCCCCTAGTCTTCTGGAAGAAATTCTCTGTCCCTCACAGCCCTCCTTACCCATGTATATGTATACAGTCATATATTCAGCACCATGCTCCAGTGTTTCCAAAATTTTTCACATTAAGAATTAGAATATCTTTAGGAAAGTTTGGGTGAGCATATAAGGCCACCTGGAGGCACAGCTGATCAGTCGAGGGATGTAGCCTCTACACTGTCTACTCCAGCACCACCTTAGGTGCCCCAAATCTTTAGGGTATAACCCAGATGCTAGTTGGAACATATTTGTGGATCATAAATTGGGAAAATCAGTTCTAGGCCGGGCTAGCACTTCTTAGATTTAAGGTACACAGTCACTTGGTGAACTGTCCAGACACAGTTTCTGATTTGAATCAATGCCGGAGATTCTTCATGTCTACCAATGGCTGAAGTAATGTCAGTGATTCTAGCTTCTGGGCTGTGTCTGAACGGGAAGGTTCTGGGAGTAGTAACAGTCAATTAAAAATGGGATATAGTTAGGCTTGGTGGCATACCCCTGTAACTCCAGCACTGAGGAGATGGAGGCAGGATCATCTAGAGTTCAAAGCCAGCTGCAGTTATGTTAGCAGTTGAAGCCAATCAAGGTTGAATAAGATCCTGTTACAAAAAAAAGAAAATAAAAACAAAAGGCATATAGAAAGACATCTAACATTATTTCTCTTAGAATGCCACTTTCCACTGGAGTGTTTCCTGAGCATGTTACATGGTAGAGGACTGTATACCTTCTTTATTTTCATCAGATGAAGAAGTAGCCTCAGAATCTCAGAGACTACAGAGAAATTCTGAGCAAAAACTCTTTCATTCATTTTGTTTGATAGGGAGATTTAAACTTTGTTACTTATTTGACTATCCAAGTAAGTATTATTATAAAGCATGGTGGTGTATACCTATACTCCTAGTTAAAGAGGCTGAGACAGGAATTCCAGACAACCATAGTGAGACCCCGTCTCTTAGAAAACAACAAAAGAAAACCAAAACCTGTGAATTATGTGTTCTAGAATTACTGTATGAGGATTTAGGCCTGTTTATTTCTTCTCTATAGCTTATATTCCTGGACATAGCTATTATCTCAGTAGGTACAAAGCAGGCCTTTTCTGACCCTCTTGTTTCAAGGTTACTCATAGCAAAATCAGGGAAGGACAGTTAGCCTGATTTCTCACAGGGAGTCCTCAAGATTCTATCCCTTTGATTCCCACACAAGAGTTTTATTCGATTCTCACAACACAAAAGCCTTCTAAAGAAGTAGGTAGCCCATCATGCATCTATAAATGTGTCCACTTCTGCACTTTATAGTATAGTGAAGGCTGATGAAAATAACAACTCAGAGGCAAGGCAAGATCTAGAAGTAACACATACTCACGTGGCTGTCAAAGTTTAAATATGTATTGTAGTTTTCAAAATGTGTGTGTTTCAATTGATCAACGTACCTTGTTTCTTTTTAAAGAGTATTTTATTTTATTATTTTAATTGTGTGTGTATGAGTGTATTGCCTGAATGTATGTTAGGTGCACCTGTGTCATGCAGTGCCTGCAGAGGTCAGAAGAGGGTGTCAGGTCCCTTGGAACTGGAGTTACAGATGGTTGTTAGGCGCCATGAGGGTGCTGGGAATCAAACTCAGGTCCTCTTCAAGAGCAGCCAGTGCTCTTAACCGCTGAGTCATTTCTCTAGCCTCCGGTAGCTTGTTTCTTGACTTTGGGAAATTATAGACTATTTAATTGCTTTGGAAGGTTGCTAAGGTTTTCAAATTCAAAATAGGATTTGCAAGTTTTGATTACTGAACAGGCTTTGTATAGGTAATGTTCATAGGTTCATCAACTCAAGAATCACAAAATCCTTTAATCATAACATGAAATAGCTTATGGTGAACTTTGATTTTGATGATAAACTCATGTCCGTATGATTGTTTGTCTGTGGAGAAAATACCAAGTTAAACCCATGTCATCTATTCTTTATCTCTGAAGTTCATGCCTGTCCAGAAGGAAAGGAATATTATGACTGCAGGTTTCCTGACCCTGAATTACCAGCTGGTGGTATAAACTGTGAGACCACATGTGCAAACCTGGCCATGAACTTCACGTGTGCCCCATCATCACCTTGTATAAGTGGCTGTGTTTGTGCTCCAGGGTAAGATTCTTTAATAATACCACCATTTGAGATTTGAAAGGAAAAGTACAGTGTCTTAAAAATATTCTTGGGGCCAGAAATATGATTTAGTGGTAATAGCACTTGCCCCACAAGCCTGACAACCTGAGTTCAATCCCTGGAGCTCACATAAAGGTGGAAAAGAAGTGATTACTCAGAGTTGTCTCTTGACTTCCACATACATGTCATGACACATGCAGGCTCACATACACACACCACATACACAATAACAATAATGAAAACATGAAAAATATTCTTTATAGAAATAGTCAAAATTCTTTTATTTTTTTAAAAGGTGGTTGACTTTGTCTGGTATCTAGAAGACTTTTTAGGTTGCTAAACTAATATAGCATTGTACAATATTACTAAAGTCATACATTGAATTGAAGAAAGAACATATTTTAGATGAGGTTGGGATTTCTCCCCTGATTCACTTGCACTTTGGGACAAGTGACACAATTAGTCATTTTCATTCAAAATGCTCTCCAAGTTTGGATCTTATATAAATTCTATTGGTATGGTTACTGTTGTTGATATTAATTTGCAATAGTGAAGTGAATGCTTTATTTTCTTAATATTACAGGAAACTGTATTGAGACTAAACAGGGGAAAGCTTACAAGTGGAAATTCTACTTCCTACACCAGCATTCTGCAACTGTTAGCTGAGTGATATTCAAAATGCTCTCCAAGTTTGGATCTTATATAAATTCTATTGGTATGGTTACTGTTGTTGATATTAATTTGCAATAGTGAAGTGAATGCTTTATTTTCTTAATATTACAGGAAACTGTATTGAGACTAAACAGGGGAAAGCTTACAAGTGGAAATTCTACTTCCTACACCAGCATTCTGCAACTGTTAGCTGAGTGATTCT
>NW_008330777.1:4169225-4169720 GCF_000622305.1 Nannospalax galili
ATCTGCCCTTCTGGTAAATCTAGTCAGCCAGAGGTCCCTGTTCCAGGAGGATCAGCTGTTCCTTATCAACGGCAATCCATTGTCAGTATTCCTTTGGATAGAATTGGGGTCTGCTGTTCATGTTTCCAGTAGTATGTTGGGTTACTGTCTGGAAGAGCCTTTATCCTGGCCAAGAACTTGACTGAAGGTATCGCCTGTCTGCCTTTGCTGTTTGTCAAGTAACTTTTAGTTATATATATGTGTGCTCTTATGAAATTATATTGGCCCCTTTAATCTTTCGTTATACTTCCCTTTTGGGTGTTTAAGGACATACCATTGAACCAGATGAACTGATTTGTTTTTAAACTTGAGGTCGTTTGAGGATCTCTTCCTCAGGGGTTCCATGGGCTTGGGAGGAGCCCCTGGCTCCTTACTTTTACCAGTTCCATCTATATGAAGAGAAGTCAAATGTCCTGCTCTACCATGTCTGGCTTCATTTGGAAGCATGGAGGAAAT
>NW_008330777.1:4170534-4171369 GCF_000622305.1 Nannospalax galili
AGATGTGATGCTGGTGAAATTTCTCTCCCATTCTGTGGGTTTTCTCTTCACTTCCTTGGTTGCTTCTTTTGATGTACAGAAGCTTTTTAGTTTAATGAGGTCCCACATGTTAATTCTTGCCCTTGTGTCCTGGGCTATTGGTGTCCGGTTTAGAAAGTCCTTTCCTACACCTATATCTTGTAGGTTTTTCCCAATGTTTTCTTCTAAGAGTTTCAGAGTTTCAGGCTTTACATTGAGGTCTTTGCGCCATTTGCAATTGACTTTTGTGCATGGTGAAAGAGGGGGGTTTAGTTTCATTCTTCTACAAGTGGAGATCCAGTTTTGCCAGCACCATTTGCTGAACATGGTGTCTTTCCTCCAGTTAATGTACTTGGCCCCTTTGTCAAATATCAGGTGGCTAAAATTGCAATTACTCATATTTGGGTCTTCAATTTTGTTCCATTGGTCTATGGGTCTATTTCTGTGCCAGTACCATGTTGTTTTTATGACTATAGCTCTGTAATACAGCTTAAAATTTGGTATAGTAATTCCCCCAACATTGCTCTTAGTGCACAGGGTTGTTTCGGCTATCTGAGGTCTTTTGTGCTTCCATATGAATCTTAGGATAGTTTATTCCATTTCTGTGAAAAATGTCATGGGGATTTTGATTGGCATTGCGTTGAATCTTTGTATGACTTTTGGTAGGATGGTCATTTTCACAAAATTAATTCTTCCAATCCTTGAGCATGGGAGGTCCTTCCATCTTCTGAGGTCTTCCTCAATCTCTTTCTTTAAAGACTTAAAATTTTCGTTGTAGAGGTCTTTAATGTCTTTGGTCAGGTTTATTACAAGATGT
>NW_008330777.1:4175104-4177204 GCF_000622305.1 Nannospalax galili
GAAGCAGGGAGAGGTGAGGGCAGGGCCAGGTCCCGCGGAAGCAGTGCTCCTGGGGCCCAAGGAAGGCACCAACCTGGCCTGGGCGAAAAGGATCAGGAAGCAGCACCAGTTCCCCAGGTGTCTGGGGACACAAGACCAGGAATGGTGCAGGGCCCAAACCAGGAGCAGAGAACAGCAACAGAGATGGAAGGGTGAATGAGGCCGGGGGAGTCACTGCCCGGAGGGCTCCACGATGGACCCACCCCTAGAGGCCTGAGGGTAGGGTAGCAGGCCAGGAGCCACACGTTTCTTTTAAGCCCCAACTAAGCATTGTAAATTATGGTGTGTGTGTGTGTGTGTGTGTGTGTGCGCGTGTGTGTGGTTGTGTGTGTGATTGTGATTGTGTGTGTGTAGAGGGCAGTCAATAAATATGAGTCACAATTTAATGGCAGCTTGTCTTTATAAATTTCCTTCAGTTGCAGAAATACTGTGTATATGTAACAATCAAAGAATCTGGAGGCTCTTCGTTTCCTTGTAGGCACACATATAATATGTTATCCCTGGCTCTTGCTTGTCTGATGATGACTAGCAGGAAGGCCATCTCAGGTAACCAGGTTACCCATTCTTCCTCAATGAACATACTCCACAAAAGCATTCCTGGGATCAGCTCACATAAAACAAAGCAAAGGCGGGAGAGGTCTTGTGGTTTGCCTCCCAGGAGAATCACCTTTGTCTAAATGGCCTCATCTAGAATGGGTGGAAGAGCCAAGTACCTGGGAATGGTATCAATCTCTTTAGAAAAGAAAGCATAGAGTGAAAGGGAGGGAAAGAAGACCACAATAAATAAGAGTCCGTGCATGATAAAAAAAAAAGATAGGAGGAAATCAAGCTGCAGAACAGATGAGCAAGGAAGACATTCTGTAAAAGGACAAGGGAAATAAAACCTTTACTGTGCTCAAATAATTAAAACCTCTAACATTGCTTCATTTGTTGGATTTGATTGTGATGGTTAGGGAGATATGACTGATTAAAGCCATATTTTAATTTTATTTCACTTCGTGATATTTTTTAAAAATTTATTTGCAATCATCTTTGACTTTCAACTCAATATTGTCTTATTTATTTACTGGCTAAGTCTAATTAAAATTTTTAATTGTCTTCATCTTTTTTTAATTTATTATTTTTTTGTCTTTCTCTTTTGTATTGGAATAGATAAGTTGGAATTCACTGAGATGCTTCTGATTAATTTTGTAATAATTTTGCTACCAGAACCTTCTAGTGGAAAGTTGATGGTAGTGTGATTTACCTCCTCTCTTATGAGATTCTTTTGAGTTCATTTTGGGACAATGGCCTACTATGCCCTTTGTTTTCTCACAGGCCTGGTAGGGCTAGAAATTATTGTCTATAAAAGGTCCACATATTCCTACTTTAGAAATCACTGCACCTGAAGTATTGGAAGGTAGTATAGGAGAAAAAATCAGAAACAGATTCAAATATTGGTCCTCCTTATTAGCTAAAGAACCCTTGCAGCAGTAAGCAAGTTTACAGAAGCCAAAACAAGTACTTGTTAGTCATTTTCTTAACAGCTGTGTAGAGACCTTGACAGTAAAGGGCTTTCTGAGTATTGCTATTTCAGCATATTACCAAGAAAGACAGGATATTCTTTAGGTTATTTTCCTTTGGGTGGGCAAGAAACATAGCTGCAGCGTCTGGGTGGTGATATTTCTAAAAGGTAAACACCCTTCCAAGGGAAAATAACTTACTGGAACTAAGTTCAGACCGTGAGCTGGCTGCCTCTCTGGTTTTTAAAGTCTAAGGTGGCTACTTTGTACAAAATGGACTTTGTAATGAAAAAATGAAAAAAGTTACAGAAATTGCTAGCTAAGTATAGAAGCTTGTGAGAGAGTTAAGGGGCGTATACAATTGTGCTGAAAAGGCTGAACTAAATTGAAACTTAAATGATGTGAAGAATTTTCTAGAAAGAAGAAAGCTTCAAAGTCCAAATGTAGTGGCAAATTTGGGAAAGCTGAGGTGAGAGATTGTGGAATGTAGGAGTAGGTGATAACTAAGAAATTGAATCACAATGCATCGTTTATACACACTGGCTTCTTTATTTATTTA
>NW_008330777.1:4177465-4178032 GCF_000622305.1 Nannospalax galili
TATTATTTAACAATGGAGTTTCATCCATGTGCTAAGCAGTGGTATACAACCATTAACAAATACATGGATCTCCTGAATAGAACTTAAAGTCTACCAGACAGTGTATTCATTGAATAAGAAACACCATAAGGTGCAAAAAGAGCTGTGAGGACAGCAGAGGTCTGAAAGAACAGGTGGTTATTCCAGTGTGAGGGAAGAGGCAGGAAATCAGGATTCTAGACTTTGATGTCAAGTTTTTATAAGGTGTGGGGGATGGACCCCAGGGCCTCACACATATTAGGCAACTGATCTACCACTGACATACATCTTCAGCCCTATGTTTTACAACATTAAATTATTTAATTTTAAAGGAAATTCAGAAAATTCCATTCTATTTATTTTAGTAGTGATTTATTTTTATTATTTTACTAATTACTTTTATTAAAATTAATTAATCAATTTGCATGTACATATTAATATTAATTCATTACTACTATTAATTGAAAGCTTAAGCATTTAAATGATTATATTTAAATCACATTTATAACATGCCATTATATTTATTATTATATGGCTTATTATTGAGCA
>NW_008330777.1:4178112-4190907 GCF_000622305.1 Nannospalax galili
TTATGAGTTTAATTATATTACTGCTCAATATATATATTGAAATTTTTATAGTAATTGATAATTTTAGGTATTTTTATGGGGTAATCTTTTAAGGAAGTAACACTTCAAAGCAAACTAACCTTCAAAATGATATGGTAATAAAAAAGAATGTGAAATACTTGATATGACTATTTTCATTTCAAAACACCCCAAAACAAAACTGTCATGATTTTATCTCTTAGCCATTATAAACAAATTTTTATTATTCTCTAAATCCTGTACCAGAAAATATTATTGATTTCATAATTTACTATTTCATCAAATATTGTTAGACATCACAGACCCTTTTAGTGGCAAATAGTGATGACTAGGGATACTTATTTCCTATTTGTCTATTATTTCTAGAATAACTCATTTTCTTGGAAATTTATGCTTCTGTTTCATTTTTACTGTATTATGTAAATAACAAAATGGTCAAATCACATCTAATTGTTTGCTTGGCATTTAGTTAATATTGTGATATGCAAGAAATAATGTGGAAAAAAAAGATGATTCAATTTCCAATGTAGAAGATAGTATGGAATATGATAAATTTATAGACTTGAAAACATGCCTGAAATTGGCAGACTTTGCTAATCATAACTGCCTTTTTCATTTGGAAGAATGGCAGAGCACAAGGGAAAGTGCTATGTTCCTGAGAGCTGTCCATGCATCTGGAAAGACTGGGAGTACCTCTCCGGAGAGGCCATTTCTACACCGTGTTACACGTGGTAACGAGACCCATCCATTCCATAGTCTTCCCCAGCAATTGTGTTATGAAATTTCTTTGTTGACTTTACTTGATATATATGATTAAGAAAAACAAATCAAGCTTGAGTATATCTGGTGTGAAAGGGATCCAGGAGTTATAGAACTACTATCTGTAGGGGACTCTACCTTTTTAATGCATATTTGTTTATCCTAGAAGAAAAGTATGAAATAGGACAGTTTGGCAATTTAATAGTAAAAATTACAAAATTATAAGCAAATGTTCTGTATTTCAAAAGGAAGACCTTACATTCTTAAAATTTTTAAATTTATTTTTATTTTATGTGTATGAGTGTACTGCCTGCATGTATGTAAGGGCACCTGTGTTGTGCAATGCCTGTGGAGGCCAGAAGAGCTGCAGCAGATCCCCTGTAACTGGAGTCACAGACAGTTGTTAGCTGTCGTGTCAGTGCTGGGAACCAAACTCAGGTCCTCTGCAAGAGCCACCAGTCCTCTTAACTGCTGAGCCATCTTTCCAGCACTGAGAACACCACATTTAATGGAAGATTTATTGTCTGGAAGTAAAAATTGTACCATAAAGTAAAATTTATGGTATAATTTCCTTAAAATGTTCATAAATATTTTAAAGTCTTGTGGAAGGTTTTTTGATTGACTTAAATGAAGGAGATAGATTGTGCTCTTCTGGCTGCTAGTAGATCTATGTCCAGTTTTCATTTGATCATCTATTTTCTGTGATGCAGGCTTGATTTTGGTGTCTGATACTATCAGTGAAGTGGTAAACAGTTTGTCAATATTAGTAGGCATTATCAGAATGAATTGGCAGTATCTCTAAGGATTATTAATTCAGTGAATGCTTATGAGTACAAATGTTTATGTCATTTGAAAAATGCTATTTAGAACTAAGTTCTCCATAAGGCAACTCATGTTATTTTTTTAATAGTGTTTGTCGACGGGGGATGTTCAATTGCACGTATTATCCATGCCCTGCAGTGTGCACAGTATATGGGGACCGGCATTATCATTCTTTTGATGGGTTGGAATATGACTACATCAGTGATTGCCAAGTTTTTTTGATAAAGGTTGGTCACAGTTACTCACTTTTTTATTTGAACTTGCATACAGGCAACATGAAAAACGAAACAAAATGTTGGTCTGTGGCACATCACATTCATATATCATTAGTTAAACTTAGGAAAGGCATGGTCATTTCAAATTAATTTCTTCAGTTTCAGACTCATCTTAAGTTTCATTGTATGTAGAAGGCAAACTTATTCTTTAGCTTTATGTGCCTTTTCCCTCATCTATGAAATGAACATAATGCCTGCACAGAAGTCCACAGGTAGTTCTGAAGCTCAGTTAGATAAATATATTTAAAATACGAAGGTAGTGCTTGATTATACAGAAACTGCTCAATGCGTATCAACTATTGTGTTAGTTTAGTTTGATGAATATGCATGTGACATATTAAACTATACATTTGATTACTTATTCTTATGATTATAACAAAGATTAGTCTCAATTCTAGAAATGCTGTTTTGATGATATGTCTTGACAAATTCCAGAATTTATATATCTGAGAAGTGAGAAAACTTTAAAATTTTGCATATATGTCTAATGTATTTGGAATATTATTTAGTTACTACTAATCTCATAATTAAATTTCTAAATGAAACACATAAGCTTTCCAATGGAGTCACACAAGAGCAACCAAAATGAAAGCCTTTTCTCCAACTAGTAGACATGATGAATGCATTGTTCTGGGTACAGCTGTTTTGCCATTTGATGTTTCATGTGATCCTGTTCTATAAGCCTATGTCAAGAAAGTGGAATATCATCTTCATTATGAAAATTTCTACAAAATAAGAAGTAAATTAAAAAGTCTACTTTAGCAAAGATTTCGCTTACATGTTAAGCGACTGAACGTCTCTGTTGGTGGTTGCTCTGTAAGTACCATAATAAGTACAATCATAAGTACCATTAATAAAGGAGGCTGTTCTTAGGGAATGATTTTAAGTTTCTTATAGACAAAATACATGGTGATTGATTTGGTATCTTATAATTATGGAGGATGGCAAATCTACTTTATATTTTTGGGTATGTGTATATTGGTTTGACTTTTGCAGAATAAGGAAAGGTACAGTAACAAATGTACATTCTATGAGTGCAATTACTTGTTTTCTCCAACTTGTTTGATTTGACTTGTTCTTATGCCCTATTGTTCTTAATAGTTAACATGCAAAAATTGAGATATTTCTATTCTTATTTTATATATGTGCAATTGAATTGTATATAATTTTCATTAGTATAATATATTATAGTTATTTTAGGTTTCTCTTAGAGATATAGTTATGATTGAACTAGAAAGCTGTAAATTCATTTATTTGAAGTTTTCTACAGTCTCCACTAGTTTCTACTACTGGTGGAGGCAAAATGTTTAAACTCGTGTGTTTCTAGTTGTAGAAGCCAATGTTTGTGATAAATGCATATACCCTCTTTCAACATGAAGTATACATAACAGTACTCATAAAACTCTGTGCATGCATATCACCTGGGGATGCTGTTAAAGTATGGATTCTCTTTCCAAATAGGCTGCAGTAGGGTCTTAAGTGTGACTATTTATTTATTTATTTATTTATTTGTTTTTATTCTTTGATTTATTATTTATTAATTTTTATGGAGTTTTTGGCTACTTTAACATTCCCCCCTCTGAAGAGGTATTCCTAAAATCTTTCAAGGATTAGATACAAGCTCCCTAAATACTTTCGACGTTTTTGGCCTTTGGAACAGAGAGTATGTTGCTGAGAGGCCCAAGGACGTTTTGACTTTTAGCCACAAAACTGGCTACTTTTCTTTGGGGTTTTTCACCCTAACTGCCTAGCCAGTTCCTACCTCCTATTCTTATCACACCATCCTCTGAAGAGGTTACCCAAATTGCCAAAAGGGAATCAGGACACAGACTGCTCTGGTTTCTTCCATGCTGAACAGGCATGGAGGATGAGGCAATTTTAGTACCCCTTCAGTGGGTCTATCTAAAAGACTCCCAAACTACATAACTCTTACCTCTAGGGGGATAAGAAAGTCCTTGAATCGTGACTAGGAGATGTGAGGGAGAAGTAAAGGCAAAAGTAATTAGCATTATAAATTTTAGACAGGGAACTAGAAAAAAGTCAGAACATGGCAATTTTCAAATGTTCATATGAGAGTCCAATGGAATTTCTTTACAAGGGCTTCAAAAAGCATCCCTCTATTGGGTTCCTCCTCATTTTTCTTTTGTCTGCTAAGGCTGGACACTAGAATGATGGATACAGGATTTGCTTTCAGGTATTTTGATAGCTGTTGGAGTGGTTAGAATCAGCATCAGTTCCCTCTCAAAGTCTTTGAGATAACTGAGGGGTTGCTGAGGTGCATGTATGATCTGAGGGTATGCACACTGGAAAGCCTTTACCCAGCATGGGTCTTGACTTCTCTTCCTAGCCTTCTCCAGATTGTATACTTTAGCCCTCCCCAGATCAAGGAGGCCATGTGTGATTAGGGCCAAATTACATACAGTTGGCTGGGAAGAGTGGCTGGATAATCTGGTGAGTGTCCAATGACCCTGCTTGGCCCTCTTTTAATGAATGAGCACAACCACCAACAAGTCCAATTGTCACAATGTTTAGCAATCAGGGTCAGCTGAAGCCGTGATGATGGTAATTATTTCATGCAGAAGGGACTGCTATATAGCATCATCTTGTTAAAAGGACTTGGAATTTAAAAGGATTTGGTGCTAGGATCCATATATGAGGGAGAACATATGTTGTTTGTTTTACTGAGTCTGTGTTACTTCACTCAGTATAACAGTTTCTAGATCCATCCATTTACCTGCAAATTTCATTATTTCATCTTTCTTTACTGCTGAATAGAACTCAATTGTGTAAGTATACCACATTTTTGTTAACCACTCATCAGTTGAGGGGCACTTAGGTTGCTTCCATCTCTTAGCTATTTTGAAAAGAACAGCAACAAACATGGTTGTACAAATGTCTCTATAATAGGATGAGTCCTCTTGATATATGCCAAGGAGTGGTATAACCGGGTCATAAGATAGGCTCATTTTTAGTTTTTTAAGAGTTCGCCACACTGTTTTCCATAGAGCTTGCACGAGTTTGCAATCCCACCAACAGTGAATGATCTTTCCCCTTTCTCCAAATCCTTGCTAGCATATGCTATCATTTGTTCTTTAGATCCTAGCCAGCCTGATTGGGGTAAGGTGATACCTTAGGGTGGTTTTGATTTGCATTTCCCTAATTACTAACGATGTTGAATACTTTTTGAGCTGTTTCTTAGCCATCTTTATTTCTTCCTTTGAGAACTCTGTTTAGATCTTTAGCTCATCTTTTAATTGGGTCATTTGGTTTCTTGCTTCTTAGTTTTTTGAATGCAACCCCTGCTTGTTTCTTAATGCCATTTGCTTGGAATATTCTTTTCCATCCTTTTACCTTAAGTTAGTGCCTGTCCTTGAAGGTGAGATGAGTTTCTTGCAGACAGCAAAGAGATGGATTTTTGTTTCTTAATCCATTTGCTAAGCCCGTGTCATTTGCTTTTGACTGGGGAGTTCAGTCCATTGATATTTAAGGTTATTATTGAAAGATGTGTATTGGTTGCCATCATTTTGATTGTTGTTTGTGTTCTTTGTCTAATTTTATGTTTCCTCAATTATACCTTTATTTATTTTTCTTTCATTGCCCCTGGAGTATAATTGTACCTTTCTCCTCTCTTTGTATTGCTTCAAGTATTCTTTGAAGGGCTGGTTCTGTGGATGTGTATTCTTTCAAGCTTTCCATGTCATGGAAGATTTTTCTTTCCCCCTCAAGTATAATAGACATTTTTGCTTGGTAAAATGTTCTGCATTGGCATCTATTGTCATTTAGAACCGGAAATACCTTGGTCCAGGCTCTTCTGGTTTTCATAGTTTGCATTGATAAGTCAGCTGTAATTCTGATGGGCTTTCCTTTATATGTGACTTGTTTTTCTTTTGCTGTTTTCAGTATTCTCTCTCTTTTTTTTGTACACTTAGTGTTTTTACTATGATATGTTGTGAGGAGTTTCTTCTCTGATCCTATTTGGTGTTCTATGTGCTTCCTGTGTTTGTATGGGCATGTCTTTTCTTAATTTTGGGAAATTCTCTTCTACAATCTTGTTTAAGATCTGGTCAATGCCATTAACCTGATTTTCTTCTCCTTCCTCTATACCTATGATCTGCACATTTGGCCTTTTTGTCCAATATCTTTTGCATATTCCATTATTGAGTTTTTTAATTTTTTTCATAATCTTTCCTTGAATTGTCCAATTCTTTAACTTTATCCTCCAGGGTTGATATTCTGTTTTCCATTTCATTCATTCTAGTGGTGAAGCTTTCCCCTGTTGTTTCAAGTTGGCTTATTGAGTTTTGCACTTCCTTCTTCATTTCTTCCTGAGTGTTCTTCAATGTTTCTATGCGTTTTGTGAATTCATTCAGTAGTTCATCCCTATCTTCTTTTAGTTCTTTGATTTGTTTGTTTGTGTGTTCTTTAAATTCGTTGAATTCCTTGATCATGTTTATGACTATTTTTTTTTTTTAAATTCTGTGTCCTAGGTTGTCTCCAGGGGGTTCTCCTTGCAGAACTCTTCTACAGGATTGGTGGAGTTTGGTGGGGACATAGTGTTTTGGCTTTCCATTTTATTATTCTTTTGTTGTGATTTTGGCATGTTAATTTCTTTTGTGGCTTGTGATTCTGATATAAGTTGAAGTATGCTTCTGTTTGCATTATTGGTGTGACTTGGTCCTTTCCTTATTCGTTATGTAAAGCTGGGTGGTCCAGGTTCCAGGTTCTCTCAGGTTTTATTTTGGAGGGAACTGATGGCTTCAGATCAGCTCCCAGGAGCACCCACAGAAGCCCAGTTCAGGTTCCAGTAAGGTACACTCAGGCTTCCTTCTTAAGTTTGGACCCTGACTAGCAGGAACTCAGAGCAAAATTTGGGAAGTTCCCAAGGGGTGGGGGAGGCTGATTTTGGCACTCTCAGTTGGTCTACTGAGTTTTCAGCCTCTTTGCCTGAGGGAAGCCAGAACAGGCACTCTCTGGTGGTCTGCTGGGATCACAGTATACAGATGGTAGTCAGAACCCACCCTCTCAGGCTGTCTGCTAAGATCTCAGCCTTATCTTACCAAAGCCAGGTCTGCCTTTGGGCCTTGGGAGGGGCCTCACACAATCCCACTTAGGGGGTTGAGTAATGCATAATTAGGGGAAGCTCACCACCAAGTGGGCGCAGGATCCAGGTGCTCTCAGGCAGTCTCCTATGTTCTCAGGCCTTATGCCAGAGGGACGCTGGAACAGGCACTCTCTGGTGGTCTGCTGAGATCACAGCCTCTACCCAGTTTCCATTTTTTAATGGCAGTGTTTTATTTTGCTCACTCTATCTGCCATACATTCCATTTCCTTCTGGAAAACCAGCCCTTCCTTGAGATGGAAGGATGGCAGCCAGTACCCCTCATTGCTCTGCTGCTGTCTGGTGTCGGGTCACCTCTGAAGAGCAGGTTGAACTGTTCCTTACTATCAGCCAGCTTTCCTTCCTCTTTGTATTGATTGCAAACACAGGCTTTATCTTTGTGAGTTGTAATACTTTTCACCTGGTGAAACTTACTGTGGTGGTTTTTTATTTTCACTCTGAGGAGGATCCATTAATTTAATTCATAAAAACTTCACTTTTATTTCTCAACTGTGCTTTAAAAAATTAAAACTTAGCTTTGTTTTAAAGCCATATATTCTTTGACTTCGCCATTGAATCAAATTAGGTTCTTTTTTCTTATCACTTGATTGTCTGTGCTTGATACAACTAAGTTCTAAGTACATTATACTTGCCATAACTTTACTGAGTAAGTACTTGTTAGACTTCAACAATTCAAATACTCTATCACTGTATTTATTTTTAAGATGTTTGTTTTTTATGCCAATAGCACAGAAGTCATAACATGTTCTTTTTTAACTGTCTTGAGACAAATTTTAAGAAAAAGATCAGAACTGTATTTTGTGGAGCAAGATGTGATTTAAGTAGAAAAGAAATATGAAAGAAATAAATGTCAAAGACCAAAACCTACAGCATCCCAACCCATGCTATAAACATGGAAAAAGAGGGTACTGGATGTTTTCAACAAAAACAGGAAGTGTATTAGTTTAGCTTCAGGATTGCAGAGTCAAACTACTTCTAAGATTATATAGCAAGCCCCAGCTGCTGGTAGGCTTCTTTTTGTAATTTCTTCTAGATTAGGTTTTTAGCTAAAAACATTCTTTTTAGCTGATATTTCAAATGTTTACTGCTGCCCTCAACCCTCTGAGAGCCTTTCTAATTTGATTAATCTGAAATTTCTAAACCTTGCAAAAATTTTCACGCCAGTATTTCTTGTGTGCTTTTGTGATATTAGCCCCAGATTGGGAAACTGAGGGTACAATTTTGTATACCAGCAAAAGTGGCCTGGCTTCATCTGAGGGGGTAAAGTGGGGGTAAAGTTAATTTTCACATAATCACAAAATTCACATAAAATCACAAGGAAAAAACAATAATTACCTAGATACAAAATTCAATTTAAATTTGTGTGTTTATGTGGTTTTTGTGTACACACGTGTATGTATACATGCAGGTATGTAGAGGCTGGAGACAGATGTTAGGTGTCTTCTTCAATCTTTCTCTACCATATTTTTTGAGACAGGGCCTCTCACTAAACCTGAAGCTCAAAAATGTGGCTAACCTGGCCAACCAGTGAGCACAATACACTTGTCTCTGCTTCTTCAGCATTACAATAATAAATAGCACACACTGCGTGCTTTGTTACAGGGTTCTGGGGTTGAATTCAGGCTCTTATGTTGATACAGCAAGGACCTTAGCCACTTGACATTTTAAATTTTTATCCTCTTTTGTTCTTGAAGTCGTACTTGCCTTTTTTGTAATTTTACTGAATTCTGGTCCTTGGTCTCTGACCACCACTACCCTCTTTTGTGCCTTTCTTCTCTGGGATTCTTAAAATTCCATCATACAGGTTCGTATGTTGGTTCCATGAAATTCACTGTTGCTGTGTTTTTGTAATACTTTGCAGATACAGACCTTGCTTTATTTATTTGCTGATTTGTAGTAGGCTGCCTATTAGTAGGGACTTTGTGTCAGAAGATTACCCTTGAAGGGGGTTGGGACTGATATGTGACAGGTGCTGACACTAGCATGGCAAACACAATACTATACTACTATAAAGGTGCTGCTTATTCAAGTTTTGGGATCATTTGGAGGATTATTATCTATCAGAGCTTTCAGAACAGAGAGAATAAAGAACCCATGTAATACGTTGATATTGACCTTTCCATCCAGCTTTGTAATTGTTACTTACTATGTTGCTTAGCAACTCTGTGGCATTATTTCCAAACCTAATCATTAATTTGAAGTAGATAAGGAGTGGGAATTTTAGATGCACCACTGTTAACGTTGGTATTGTTTCAGATTTATGTCAGCATAACAGGATGTTATGAAATAGACTATATAATATATTTCTTGACATTTCTGATTTAATATAAAGAATAGAGCTAACACTGAGACCGGTTAATAATAATAGAAATGTAATGGCAATAGAAGCCTTGCAGCCCACTTTTGTCATCTTTTAATCTAAATAACTCTTCTTACAAGGAAGAATAAAATGAAACCCTGCATTATATACTTTTTCTACATTGAAAACAATTCACAAAAGCATAAAAGTGTGGCATTATTTTTTTCAGCAGCACAATGCTATAATTATCTTAATGGCCCTTATTATTCTGCTTTTTGAAATTTCAAAATGCTTTGCAGAAGGATTGTTAAAGAAGAAGCAAAAGCTCTGGCACCTATCAAGGAAAAGCAAATCACAGAGAGGCACGTTTATTACTCTGTCAACATCATTCATTGAAACTATCGTGAAGACACTGTGCTGCAATAATTTCTAGTAAGTCAGGAAGGGTTTGGTCAAACTAGGAAATATATTGCTCTATGTTTGGAGAATTTACATGAAGAGATACATGATTTCCAAGCATTTAACATTTTTCTCACTGTGAAAACAAACACTCAAAATGTATGTGGGGCTTGACATTTTTGTGATTACATAAAAAATAACTTTCCCTCTACAAATCTAAGTTTCAAAGGAAGCCCAGCTCACATCTCCTTTTGCTCATCTTTTATGCTGGATAGCTTTAGTTGTCAACTTGTTAGTGGGAACCTCAATTGAGGAATTGTCTCAGTTGGATTGGCCTGTGGCCATGTCTGTGGGTTAATTTCTTGATTGTTGAGTGATGTTGGAGGTCCCAATCCACTGTGTTCAGTGCCACCCATGGGCATTGTATAAGAAAGCAAGTTGAGCCCAGACTAGAGGAGTAAGTCAGAAAGCAATGTTCTTCTATGGTCTGTGCTCCAGGTTCCTGCGTTGGCTTCCCTTGATGATGAACTGTGCTGTACACCAAATAAACCCTTTCCTCCCCAAGTTGGTTTTCGTCAGTGGTGTTTTGGTCAGTGTTTTTAATCACAGCAATAAAAAGAAAATAGAAGAGAAATTGTACCTCCTTTCTCAGTCCAGTGTTGACACCATAGAACCATCACAATCCTTCCTTTCCTTTTGATGAAATTCTCACTTTTAACAAGTTCATCAAAGGGTTTGTGGACTAGTAGCTTTTAATGCTTGGGAAGAAAAGGGCCACTTTTGAAATTTGATGATAGTATGAACTGTTTTCTTCCTAGAAAAGTGGTAAGTATGTGAGATAATGACTATGCTCATCATCTTTACTTATTTCACACTGTATACCTACAGCATCACATTTTACTCAATAAATACATGAAATTATAATTGGTGAATTAAAAAATGCAGAAACCACAGGATGATAATGAATTTATGAGTCTGCAGATTCAGAGAAGCTCATCCATGAAAGGGGCACAAACATGGAAACTCTGATTCTGGAGTGGATGTGCTCAGTGTGGATGGGAAAGGAAAGGGGTCCACTACATCTTAGATGTAGTGTGTGTAAAGTTAAATAATGTTCCCTGAAAAGAGGGAGTCCATATAACCCAAGGTGGATGTTCTTCTCAAATACTGCTCAACCCATTCCTAACTTCTTTGCTAGTGGTGTAAAAAAATAAAATCAAACAAAACAAATCAAGATTTTAAATTGTCTTTGCATTTACTTCAATAAGTGATCTTGGAATCAATTTTTCTTTTTTTCATAAAATTTGTTTTTTATTGATGTATATTCATTGTACACAATGCCAGGTTTCATAAAGGCAATTTTGACCCCTGATACTCTCCTAACCCCTTCTAGTCTACTTTTCTCTTTCAGTACCCCTTCTGCTTTTACATCGTGTATGTGTGTACTTGTTTGTGCATGTGCGTGTGTGTGTGTGTGTGTGTGTGTGTGTGTGTGTAAGTGGTTCTAAGTGTCTATTGGATCCATAAATAAGAGAATCATATGTATTCATATGCTTTAAAAAAAGTTCAGAGTTTCATGTCCTGCATTAAGGTCATTAATGCATTTGAATAAGAAAGCCAAGATGAAGATCTCCAGTTGTATCCATTTTCCAACAAATAACATTATTTCATTCTTCTTTATGACTGAATAGAACTCATGTGTGTGTGTGTGTGTGTGTGTGTGTGTGTGTATGTGTATCTCACATTTTCTCTACTCATCTGTTGATGGACATTTAGGCTGATTCTGTAATTTGGCTACAGTGAACAGTGCTGTGCTGCAGTAAACATGAATCTGCGAGTACCTCTTCAGTATGTTGACTTAGAGTCTCTTCAGTTATATAAGCAGAAGTGGTGAACTTGTATCATATGGCAGTTCTATTTTTAGTTTTTTGAGGAACTCTCATGCTGTGATCACCATGCCTTGATCTGTTTACATCCCTGTCAGCATCTATAGAGGTTCCCTTTTGTCCACATTTTTGTCATCATTTTTTGCCATTTGCTTTTTTCAGGCTTTTTGAGACAGGATCTCCCTACAGCCCAACTGACCTGGAACTCACTATGTAGACCAGGCTTGCCTCAGTTTCACAAAGATCCACCTGCCTTGGCCTCTCATGTGGTGTGTCTAAAGGCAGGTGCCACCATGCCCAGTTGGCTATTTGTTTTCTTAATGATAGCCATTCTGAATGGGATGAGCTAGAATCTTGATGCAATAATTTTTAAAGATTATTTCTGTGTTGATTGATTTATATTTTATGTGTATTAATGTATGAGTGTATTTCCTACATGTATAGAAGTGCACCTCTGTCATGCAATGCCTGCAGAGGTCAGAAGGTGTTGGATGCTCTAGAACTGGAGCTACAGATGGTTGTTAGCTGCCATGTGGGTGCTGGGATTCGAACCTGGATCTTCTACAAGAGCAACCAGAGTTCTTAACCACTGAGTTATCTCTCCAGCCCCTGATGTAACAATTTGCATTTCTCTGATGGCCAAGGATGTTGAATATTTTTTCATAATTAGCCATTTGCACTTCATCTTTTGAGAACACTTCATTTCATTAACACACTTATTGATTATGTTGTTTAATTTTAATTATTTCATTATTTTCTTTTTAATTTTTGTTTTGTCTGTGTTCTAGTCTAGTCCTCTATCATATGTATAGTGGGCAAAGACTTTTACCATTCCATAGACTATCTCTTCAACTGATTGTTTTCTTTTTGTGAAGAAGCTTCTTAATTGCATATAATCCAGTTTGTCAATTTTTCTTGTTATTTCTTGATCTATTATAGCCTTTTTCAGAAATTCCTTGCTTCTGCCTATCTCCTAGCATGTTTTTCTTTAACAGTTTTCCAGAGTTTCAGGTCCTACATTAAGTTCATTAATTCATTTGAATTGACTTTTGTACAGGTAAGACAGGGGACTCTAGTTTCCTTCTTCTGAATATAACTATCCAGTTTTCCAGCACCATTCAGAGCATACATTCTCCAATGTATGTTCTGAAACTATTGTCAAAAGGTGTTCCAGACCAGCTGGGGCTACAGAGAGACCCTGTCTCAAAAAGACAAAAA
>NW_008330777.1:4190942-4195021 GCF_000622305.1 Nannospalax galili
AGAAGTGTGTCAGGTGGCTTTAGTTGTATAGATTTAATTCTGTTCTCTCTTACTGTGATTCACATGTCTGTTTTTGTGCTAATACTGTGTTGTTTTTCTTTCCATGACTGTAGCACAAGTGGAGTTCAGATATTGTTCCTTTTGTTCAGAATTGCAATAACTATCCAGGCCATTTTTGCTTTCATACTAAGTTTAAGATGAGTTTTCTATTTCTGTGAGTAATGCCAGTAAAGTTTTGAAGGGGATTGCATTGAATCTACAGGTTACTTTTGGTAAGATAGCCATTTTCTTTTTTAAATTTTTAATTGAATTTTTTGTACATTTTATACAGAACAGTTCAAACCATCTTAATCATCTTTATACCTCCATCCCCACTGACACCAGGGCATAGAACCCCCCCCAGTGGAGTCCATATATTCAGTCATCCCTGTTAAGGCCCACTGGGTTTTCAGTGTCCCCAGCTCTTCCCCAGTGCAAGTCTAGTCAGCCTGTCTAGAGTCCCTTGTTTTAGGAAGATCAGCTCTTCTTCATCTAGCAGCAATCAGTTGCCAATATTCCTTCAGATAATATTGAGGTCTGTTGTTCATTTTCCCAGTTCTGTGCTGGGTTATTGTCTGCCTGAGTTTGCATGGGACTTGTGTATGCTGACACCATTGCCATAGAATCATATGGGTGAGTTCACAGGAGCTTGTAGAACTCTGTTTCCTTATGGTCATGTACCTCCTCCCTGGCTCTTACAATCTTTCTACCCCCCTCTTTTGAGATGGTCCCTGAGCCTTGGGTGAGAGAAGTTTGATAAAAGGATCCTGTCCAAGGACCAGTATTCAGCATACTCTTGATCTCTACACTTTGGCTGTTTGTGACCTTTTGTGTTTCTGGCCCTCTGCTGCATGAGGAAGCTTCATTATTGAGAACTGATTCCTTAGTGTCCTCTTCTTTATTCCTGTTCTATGTTCAATGAGCCTTAGGTGTAGAGGTTGCATTGTAGATGTGTCACTTAGGACTGAGAAATTCATAGACAATGTCTGTATGTGACTAGTTGTGGTACGTGGTAATAGTCTCTGACTGGTGCAAAATGGGCTTCTATGATGAGTGGTGACTGGGATATTTTTCTGTAAATATAAGGATACATATTTATGCACAGTAAGAAATCATGTTAGTCTAGCGATGTGACAGTCTTTGGGATTTCTCTAAGATCTATGGCCACTCCAGCCATGTGTATTAGGTTATGTTTACATTACCACACTTGAGTTTCCTCCCTTTGAGTGGGTATTTAGTCAAATTAGGTAGCTGTTGATTGCCCCCAAGATAAGAGTGCCACTACTACAACAATGATGTATGCTGTGCTGACCATTGTTGCGGTTATTTGGTCTTAAAACTGGTGTTGGATCATCCATTGATGCCTTCCCTTGGCACCTTCACAGCTCTCTTCAAAAGTGTGAGAGCTAGCCTTCAGGGGAAGTGGTTTCAGGTTGTTGCAGCTCTATTGCTCCAAATCCTGTGTCTGAAGTATGTTCTGTCTTCACCAGTAGGGTCTTATCTTCAAGTTCTGGGCGGCCATCAAGGGCTATGGCAATAGCCTGAGTAATTTTGGGAGTCACTTGGACTACCCTGGCCAACAACTCAAAGGAAGGTATCTCCTGTCTGGTACTGTTTCTTGTTATATAGCCTTTAGCTATACACATGGACTCATGTAGAAATAATGAATGTGTAATTTTTCAGTAGGTTGTTGGACTAATATGATTCCCTCTGGTTTTTTAAACCTAGCTAAGCATTACTTATTTCTCCTCTCTCTCACTGTCTAACACTTATGCCATGGTTTCCCCATTTAAAGTGCCCCCATTTTCCCATTTCTCCCTTGATAATACCTGTCACCTATGGTCCCACCTCTCTTGAGCTCTTTCTTTCCCTTTGTCCCCAAGGTTCCTTGTATAACTCTGCCTCCTCCCTCCCATTTAAATAACCCCATTTTTATCCACTTCGCCCTTAGGAACATCTGTTTCCTACTGTTCTTCTTTCGCAGGTTCTTTCTTTCCCTTTCCCTCCATGGTTCCTTTTCATTACCCTGGTTCCTATAGTTATGTCTGGATACATACTCACTTATAAGGATTTGGTGATAGTATCCACAGATGAGGAAGAACTTCTGTTGTTTGTCTAAGTCTGTTGCCGGTGCCAGCCGGCCAAGATGGACAGTACCTGAAAGGGGGAGTGAGGATTGAAAGAAAGAAAAAGAGACAGAAAAGATGCTTGGGAGGGCTGACAGTAGATACTGCAGCCCCGGTTTATTTCAGGTCCTCCTTTTTACACAGAAGAACTCAATTAGTTTCAACAGCTGTTTTCCCACCTGTATCTGAGGGTCAAGGAGCGGTGATCTTTTTGTTTACCACTATTGCCTCCAGGTCAGGTATTGTGAGGCTCTCCATATAAACACATTCCTCCTGATAAGGCAGATTAGATACTGGTGTGCATAACACAAACTCAGTAAACAAGCCTGACACAGCTCAACGTACATAATAAACAAACAGCCCCCAACAGTCTGTGTTACTTCACTTAGAATAACAGTTTCTAGTTCCATCCATTTACCTGCAAATTTCATGATTTTGTCTTTATTTACCCCTAAGTAGAATTCCATTGTATAAATGTACCACATTTTCATTATCCACTCATCAATTGAGGGACACTTATGTTGCTTCCATCTCTTAGCTGTTGCAAAAAGAGCAGCAACAAACATGGATGTACAAATGTCTCTGCAATAGGACTAGCTCTTTGGGTGTATGGCAACAATTGGTACAACTGGGTCAAATTGTAGATTCATTTTTAGTTTTTTAAGGGGTCTCCACACTGCTTTCCATAGGGGTTGTACAAGTTTGCAATACCACCAGCAGTGGATAAACATTCCCCTCTCCCCACATCTTTTTGAACATTTGGTATCGTTTGTTCACTTGATCTTAGTCAGTCTGACTGGGATAAGATGAAATCTTGAATGTGGTTTTAATTTTCATTTTCCTAATTACTGATGATGTCAAACACTTTATAAGATGCTTCTTAGCCATCTTTATTTCTTCTTTTGAGAACTCCCTGTTCAGATCCTTACCCCCCATCTTTTAATTGGGTACTTGCTTTCTTGATTCTTTGTCTTTTGAGTTCTTTATATATTCTGGATATTAACCCTCTGCCAGCTGTGTCGCTGGTGAAGATTTTCTCCCATTCTGTGGGTTTTCTCTTCACTTCCTTGGTTGCTTCTTTTGATGTACAGAAACTTTTTAGTTTAATGTGGTCCCATTTGTTGATTCTTGACCTTAATTCCTGAGCAATTAATGTCCAGTTTATAAAGTCCTTTCCTACACCTGTATCTTGTAGGTTATTGCCAAAGTTTTCTTCTAACAGTTTCAGAGTTTCAGGTTTCACATTGAAGTTTTTGATCCATTTGGAGTTAACTTTTATGTAAGGTAAAAGATAGGGGTGAAAGATAGGGGTCTAGTTTTATTCTTCTACAGGTGGAGATCCAGTTTTGCCAGCACCATTTGGTGAAGATACTGTCTTTCCTCCACTGAATGTTCTTGGCCCCTTTGTGAAAGATTGGCTGGCAGAAATTGCATGTACTCATATTTGGGTCTTCAATTTTGTTTCATTGAGCTAAGGATCTATTTTTGTGCCAGTACCATGTGGTTTTATGACTATAACTCTGTAGTATAGTTTAAAATCTGGTATAGTAATCCTCCCAGCATTGCTCTTAGTGCTCAGGGTTTCTTTGGCTATCTGGGGTCTTTCGTGCTTTCATATGAATCTTAGGATTTTTTTTTTTTCAATTCTGTGAAGAATGTCATGGGGATTTTGATTGGCATTGCATTGAATCTATAAATGGCTTTTGATAGGATGGTCATTTTCACAATATTAATTCCATGAGCATGGAAGGTCCCTCCATCTTCTGATGTCTTCCTCAATCTCTCTCTTTAAAGATTTATAATTTCCATTGTAGAGGTCAGGTTTATTCTGAGATTTTATTTTATTTTGTTTTATTATTTTATTTTATTAAGGGAGTGTTTCTATCTATTCTTTCTCTGATTGCTTGTATATAG
>NW_008330777.1:4195051-4196253 GCF_000622305.1 Nannospalax galili
TTTTCTGGTGGAATTTTTGGTGTCTAAGATATATCATCTGCAAAAAGGGATAATTTGATCTCTTCTTTTCCAATTATTACTCCTTTAATTTCCTTCTCTTGTCTTACTCTTCTAGCAAGAGTTTCAAGCACTATGTTAAAAAGGAGTGGAGCTAGTGGACAGCCTTGTCTGGTTCCTGATTTTAATAGGAATGCTTCCAGTTTTTCTCCATTTAGAATGATGTTGGCTGTAGGTTTGTTATATATGGCTTTAATTATGTTGAGGTATGTTCCCTCCAGTCCAATTCTCTCTAGAACTTTAAACATAAAAGCATGTTGAATTTTGTCAAAGGCCTTCTCTGCATCTATTGAGATGACCATGTGGTTCTTATCTTTGAGTCCATTTATATGTTTTTTTTATGTTTATTGACTTATGTATATTGAACCATCCCTGTATCTCTGGAATAAAGCTGACTTGATCATGGCAGATGATCTTTTTGATGTGTGTCTGTATGTGGTTTGCAAAATTTCCAATTTTTTTTGAGAATTTTTGCATGTATGTTCATTAAGGATATAAGCCTATAATTTTCTTTTGTGGTTGTATCTTTACCTGGTTTTGGTTTAGAGTGATGATGGCTTCATAGAAGGAATTTAGAAATTTTCCCTCCATTTCTATCTTTTTGAATAAATTAAGTAGTATAGGATGTAGATCTTCTTTAAATGTCTGATAGAATTCTGCTGTAAATCCATCTGGTCCTGGGCTTTTTTTAGTTGGGAGGTTTTGTATTACTGTTTCAATTTCCTTGTGTGTTATGGATCTGTTTAAGCTGTTAATTTCTTCTTGGTTTAATTTTGGTGGTTCCCATGCTTTAAGATACCCATCCATTTCTTTTATGTTTTCAAATTTACTAGCACATAGGTTTTTAAAGTATTCCCTTATAATGTTCTGGATCTTTTTGGTGTCTGTTGTGTTGTGATGTTTCCCTTTTCATCTCTGATTTTGTTGATTTGGATGTGCTCTTTCTTTCTTTTGATTAACTGGGCTACTGGTCTGTCAATCTTATTTATCATTTCAAAGAACCAGCTCTAGGGTTTTTTGCTTGTTTGTATTATTTTCTTTGTTTCTATTGCATTAATTTCTGCTCTGATTTTGTTATTTCTTCTTGTCTGCTGGGTTTGGGTTTCATTTCTTGTTGCTTTTCAGGTGTATTGAGGTGCAATGTT
>NW_008330777.1:4196302-4199193 GCF_000622305.1 Nannospalax galili
AACTCAAATCTATAAACTTCCCTCTAACGACTGCTTTGAATGTGTCCCAGAGGTTTTTTGTGTTGTATTGTTGATTTCATTGAGTTCCAGGAATACTTTTATTTCTTTCTTAATTTCTCCTTTGACCCATTCATCATTCAGAAGTGTGTTGTTTAGTCACCAAGTGTTCATGTAGTTAATAGGGTTTCTTCCGGTGTTGATTTTAAGCTTTATTGCATTATGGTCTGATAGAATGCATGGAATTATCTCAATCTTTTTGTATTTGTTGAGGTTTGATTTGTGCCCCAGTATATGGTCTATTTTGGAGAAAGTTCCATGGGGTGCTGAATAAAAAGTACATTCTTTCAGTAGATGTTTGTTAGGCCCATTTGATGCATGGTATTGTTTAATTCAGATGTCTCTCTGTTAATTCTCTGTCCTGTTGACCTATCTAATGGGAACAATGTGGTATTGATGTCCCCTACTATTAATGAGTTGAGATTAATCTGGGTCTTAAAGACCTGTAGTACTGTTTTTATGAAGTTGTGTGCACCAGAGTTTGGTTAATATGTGTTCATGATTATCATATCTTCTTGGTCAATTGTTCCTTTCATCAGAATGAAGTGATGTCTTTATCTCTTCTGATTAGTTTTAGTTTAAATTCTATTTTATCAGATATTAGAATTTCAATGCTTGCTTCTTTTCTTAGTACCATTTGCTTGGTATATTTTTTTCCATCCTTTCACCTTAAGGTAGTGTCTATCCTTGAAAGTGAGATGGATTTCTTGCAGACAACAAAAAGATGGGTTTTGTTTCTTAATCCATTCAACTAATCTGTATCTTTTGACTGGGGAGTTCAATTCATTGATATTTAAAGTTATTGATGAAAGATATGTATTGATTCCTGTCATTTTTATTTCTGTTCACAGTCTTGGTGTAGCTGTGCATTTCCACAGTTATACCTTCATTAAGTTTCTTTCCGTAACCCCTTCGGTATAGTTGTTCCTTTCTTCATCTCTTTGTATTGCTTCGAGAACTCTCTGAAGGGCTTGTTTTGTGGCTATGAAGTCTTTCAGCCTATTTATATAATGGAAGATTTTTCTTTCCCCTTCAACTATAATAGACATTTTGGCTGGGTATAGTAATCTGGGTTGGCATCTGTGGTCATTTAGAACTGGGAATACTTTTGGCCAGGCTCTTCTGGCTTTCATACTTTGCACTGAAAAGTCAGCTGTAATCCTGATGGGTTTTCCTTTATATGTGACTTGTTTTTCTTTTGCAGCTTTCCTTATTCTTTGTTCTGTATGTTTAGTGTTTTTACTATGATGTGCCACGGAGAGTTTTTCTGGTCCTGGCTATTTGGTGTTCTATATGCTTCTTGTATTTGTATGGGCATGTCTTTCTTTAATTTAGGGACATTTTCTTCTACAATCTTGTTGAAGATCTGGGGGATTCAAGGTGGGGTGGGCGCCTTGGGATTTACCCCAGAATGATGCTGGCACCAGGAAGCTGGTGGTTGTGCCACCCAGGAATGCAAAGGGAGGTGGAGCAGGACCAGGCCCAGAGGGCTCCTGGGCACCAGGAAAGATGCTGGCACCAGGAAGCTGGTGTCTGTGCTACCAAATATACTATCTTTTCAAAAAAAGACAGTATGCATTTATGGCTCCTTAAAAAAAACAAATTAGGTGTCCATAATTGCATGGATTAAAATTAGTGTCCTCAATTCGATTTCACTGATCAATATGTCTGTTTTTATGCCAGTTTTTACTACTACAGCTTTGTAGTACATTTTGAGATCTGGGGTCATAATGTCTCCAGCATTGGCTATTCTTGTTTTGTTGTTGTCATTGTTTGTTTTTCATATGAAATTTTAGATTTTTTTTCCATTTTTTGTGAAATTTTGTGCCTCTGTGTGTGGTGCATGTTTGTTTAGGATTATAATATCTTCCTGGTGTATTTTTCCTTTAATGACTATGAAGTGACCTTCCTTATCTCTTCTGACCAGTTATAGTTTGAAGTTTATTTTGCTGGATGTTTCTTAGTTGCATTTGCTTAGAATATCTTTTTCCATTCTTTAATCTTAAGATGGTTTGATGATTATTTATGAGGTGTGTCTCTTGGAGGCAGCAAATCTATGGATCCTGTATTCTACTCCAATCATCTAGTCTGTCTTTTTACTGGGGAGTTGAGACCATTATTAACATTGAGAATGATTATTGCTCAATATTGGTGCTATAGTGCTGTTTTCTTAGGCCTTTTTTGGTTGATGGTTCTGGGATAATTTATTTATTCTTTGTGCCCTCTTGAGACCATTTAATCTTCTTTTCAGACAGAATTATTCCATAGAATATTCTTTGTAGAGCTGGTTTCATGGACATAAATTCCTTAATCTGTTTTTATCATGAAAAGTTTTCCTTCAATTACAACTGATAGTTTTGCTAGGTATAGCAGTCTTAGATGGAAAGTGTGTTCTTTCATGACATGTTTCAAGATGTTCTGTATGACTCTTGTATCTTGATAGGTATCTCTTTCTCTAGATTTGGGAAATTTTCTTCTATAATTTTATTTAAAATGTGTTCTGTGCCTTTGACCTGGATTTCCTTTCCTTCTTCTATTCCTATGATTCATAGATTTGGACTTTTTACAGTGTCCCAGAGGTCTTACATATTTCTTTTCTGATTTATTTTAGATTTGACATTTTCTTTGATGAGTGATCCATTTCCCCAAGCTTGTTTTCAAGATCTGATATCCTCTGTTTCATTTCCTCCATTTTCTTTTTGCTTCTTTCTTCTAAGTTATTTATTTGAGTTCCTGAGGGTTTTATTTTTATTTCAAGTTTTATTTCAGTTTGGCTTTTCTTCAGAGATTCCTTCTGTTTTTTTGAATTCTATTTTGACATTTTGAATTGTTTT
>NW_008330777.1:4199391-4226489 GCF_000622305.1 Nannospalax galili
TTATGTTTCCATTTAGTCTTTTATTCATATCTTCTTTGAGTTCCTTGAACATATTTGTAATTGCTATTTTGAAATAATTGTCTTATTTATTTGCTAGGTTGCCATTCTCAGGAAACATTATGAAAGGAGTGTTAATTTCTGTAGTAGACATATTATCTTGTTTATTCATATCATTTTTGTTTTGTTGATGGGATCTAGGCATCTCAATTTGTGTTATTGGTGGTATTTCTTTGTGTGGGTAGGTGTTCTTATCTTTGTTGAGTGGTTGTTTATATCTCTATTTGTTGTTTCTCCAACTTGTCAGATTATGGCCCTGCCGAATAGTGCTTAGTGTTCAGTTTTGGAGCTGCCATATGTTGATGTGCAAATGGAATGTAAGAATTGGTCTCAGTTATGCTAAGAATAGATGCTACTTTTGAACTGAAGTTCCTGATCACTGTTCTGTAATAAAAGAGTGAGCTGCATGGTTTCCAGGTGAGCAGATTTGCTGGTAGGTCAGCTTGGGAGAGCTCATAGGTCTTGGGGTACAAGTATTCTAGTAACTCAAACAGGTCTGATTGCATGGTGATGTGGAACAGATCTCAGTAGCACCCAACCATCCTGACAGAGTTGAGATGGAGATGTTGGAGCTCAAGAAGGAGGAGGAAAGGAAAATTACCAATGTAGGTCTTGGAAAGCTCCTGGATCTGGGGTGGCTTAAGAGTCCTAACAGAGAAGAGATGGTGGGCATACAGATATGTGGGATTGGTAAAGCCTCCAGGAGATTCCAAAGGTCCTGGAAGGGCTGAGATCATGAAGCATGGAGAGGTTGGAGAAGGGAGACTTATGAAGATAGGTCTGTGAAAGTTACTGGATCTGGAGGTCCACAATTTTCCTTTTAAAAAAAGCAGAAATGGCTGGCACAGGGAGGCAAAGGAAAGGGAGCACACAGAGGTCGAACTGGTGGAACTTAAGGGAGTCCAAGGGTCCTGGCAGAACTGAGATCACAGATGTTTTAATTTTTTCGTGCTTTGGTTGTTAGCCTTAGCCTTTAATGGCAGTTCCATCTTGTCTTGATGTTTAAAATTTTGAAATCAGCATATAATGTGCTAGATACCAGTTTTCCACAGAACTTTTTCATACATCTTTCAGTTTTGGTTACCTTTTCCCATATCATCTCCCCTTATTCCCCATCTCTGATCCCTGCTTAAACATTTCTACCTCCAATATTTTACCTCCTTTGCTTTCATGTCTCGTTTGTTCTGCAACCCTTCTCCCTTAGGACCTCTTCCTCCAAGCCTCCAAACTAATCCTTTATAGCTTTCTGGTCTTCCTGGGCCCTCTAGTTTAGACATACCAGTCCAAGAATTTGAGGCTTTTATTTGCACATGAGAGAAAATATTCAACATTGTCTTTCTGGGCTTGGGTTACCTCAGTCAGTATAATTTTTTTCCAGTTCCATCCACTTTTCTACAAATTTCATAATTTCACTTTTCCATACAACTGAACAAATTCCATTGCATATGTGTATCACATTTTCATTACCCATTCATTATTTGATGAACATTTAGGTTGGTTCCATTTCTTGACTATTGTGAATAGAGCAGCAATGGATTTGCAAGTATCTGTGTAGTAGTATATCCCTTGAATTTATGCCCAAAAGTGTTGTAGCTAGGTCATATGACAGGTCTATTTTTGAGAAACTTCCATAATGATTTCCTATTGGCTCTACAAGGTTACAGTCCACCAACAATGAATAAGTGTTTCTCTTTCTCCCCATCCTTGTCAGTATTTGTTATAATTTGTCTTTTGATAATAACCATTCTGACTGGGGTAAAATAGATCCTCAAAGTATTTTTAATTTTCATTTCTGTAATGCAATGCCTAATGATGCTGAACACTTATTAATCATTTGTATTACTTCTTTTGAGAACTCTTTGCTCTGGTAGCCCAGTTTTTATTGGATTGTCTGTTTTCTTGTTGTTTACTGTTTTTAGTTCTTTATATATTATAGATATTAATCCTGTGGTAAATGTGTAGTAGGCATTGAGAAATTCAGATGGATCTGAACTAGAAGTTTCTTCCCTGCTGACAACTTTCTTAGCTAGCAAACTACTGGAAGAGAAAACTCATGAATGGTACTACACAGCTGTGGATCCCATGAGATACAGTGATCTGTCTGGAAGATATGCCCACTGTGCACCAGGAGCATGATAACCCCTTAAACACTTTTGATCTGGTTGGAGGCCTGTTTTACAGGCATGAACTCACACGCACTACTGTGAACCAGGTCAGGAGCTTGTGGCTAGGCAGGTCATTGACTAGTACTGCTTTGATAAATGGACATGATGTCAAACTGTTTTCTTCTTCTTCTTTTTTTTTTTTTTGTTTGAGAGTTGGAATGGACAGAATTTTTTTAATTTTTAGATAAAACCTCCAAGATCCAGAAAACAAAAAGAAAAAAAATGTAAAAAATTTTTTCCATATAACTAAAAAGCATTGATCAGGCAAAGTAAACACTGTAGACTAAAACACACTATGGAAAAAAATGAGCAAGTTCAAAAACTCAGTAGTATTAAGACAAATAATCCAATTAAAATGGGCAGTAGACTGAGACATTTCTCAAGAAAAGACATATCTCAATAAAAATAAACAAGTACATGAAAAAAAGTCTACAATACATCACCAAGGAAAGCAAAACTGTAATGAGGTGTCACCTCACCCCAGTAAGAAGAGCCCTTACCAAAATGACTAAAGATAAGTGTTGGGAAAAATGTATAGAGAGGGAACCCTTACTCCTAGTGAGAATTAATAGTTATTCTTGATTATGAGTGTGACTGGATTGAGTAGCAAGTAGGACATTCAGAAAGGACACCTTTGGGTATGTTTATGGGGCATTTCAAGACAAAGTTAAAGAGGGACTGGAGGATCTTGAATGTGGACAACTGTATCACATAGGCTAGGAGCCAAGGTGAGTGGAGAATTCCTTCTGTTCTGCTTTCTGTCAAGCTGCCTTCCTTTGGGGGTGGGGTAGGGTGAGAAGAGTTTATTTCCTCTGACAATTTCTAGTCATAGTCTATTGTTGAGCAAAACTAAGGCAGGACTCAAGGCAGGAACCTGGAGGCAGGAATTGAAGCAGAGACCATGGTGGAATGCTGCTCACTGGTTTGCTTCCCCTGATTTGCTCAGCTACTTTTTTCTTTCTTTCTTCTTAATGCTCATGTCTATACTCATAGATTAGTGCTGCTCTCAGCCTTCCTTAAAAAGCATCTTTTTGAAGTGAGCAGCAGTTAGTGCAGTGACTCATTGGTCAAAGTATGGAGATTGAGGGACTGGAGAACTCAGTGACTAAGAACACTGGCTCCTCTTGCAGAAGACCTGGGTTTGAGTCCCAGCACCTACATGGTGGCCAACAAAACTGTCTGTAACTCCAATTCCAGGGGATTTGGGGATTTGACACCCTCTTCTGACCTTCATGGGCACTGCACAACATGGATGTACCTATTTACATACAGGCAATACACTCATACACATAACAAAAATGTAGCATATTTACACAATGGAGTTCTATTCAGCAGTAAAGAAAGATGAAATAATGAAATTTGCAGGTAAATGGATGGATCTAGAAACTGTTATACTAACTGAAGTAACACAGACTCAGAAAAACAAATGACATATGTGGATCCTAACACCAAATCCTTTTAAATTCCATGTCTTTTTGTGCCGTCCCTTCTGCATGAAATAACTACCATCATCATGACTTCAGCTGGGCCTGATCGCTAAATATCATCACAATTGGGCTTGTTGACAGTTGTGCTCATTCATTAAAGGAGGCCCAAACAGGGTCATTGGACCCTCACTGGAGTATCCAGCCACTCTTCCCAGCCACTGAATGTAATTTCACCCTAATCACGCATGTCCTCCTGAATTTGGGGAGCGCTAAAGTATACAATCTGGGGAAGGTTAGGAAGAGAAGGCATGACCCATGCTGGGTAAAGGCTTTCCAGTGTGCATACCCTCAGGTCATACATACACCTCAGCAACCCCTCAGTTATCTCAGTTAAGTAAGCTAAAAAAATTCATTGGTTCCTCAGTAAAACTTTAATCAAACATTGGTTTGACAATAGAATCTTAAAAGGGAATAAGCATTGCTTAATATCTCCAGAAAAAGAATTCTCACAACAGATGGAAAATTTATTTGTTAATGTCTCATAATTATTTTTAAAAAAAGAAAATGAGAATGTAAAAGATGTTAAAAGGATATGGGAATGGAGATCTTTTCCACAATAGACAGAAAAAAATGAGAAAACCTAACTAAGTGATTTAGGTCTGTGCAGGTTTGTTATGATATATAAAGGATGAGACAAAAATAATATACACATAATCTTGAAATTTCTAAGGTCATAGTTTAGGCAACCAGTTTAAGGAACAAAATATACATCTAGTCAAGGTTTATCTGAGAATATTTGGTTTTTCACCCAAGCTTTGTCTACATAGTGCATGGTAATTAAAAATATCCGACTGGTGGAACTTACCTTATTGGATGTTTAACAGCCGTACTTTGAGGCCTATACTAATCTGGTCAGAGGGACTTAAAGGACAGTTTTTGTCCCTTGCCCTCCAAGGTTGACTAAGTTCCAGCAGACAATAGAACATCTCTCAAAATATCCTGTAACTGTGGTGAGTCACCTGTCTTCTTGTTCAGGGAGACCATGGAGGCCCCATAAGATGGACTTGAACCAGTGTTCAGTCTACAAAGAGGAGGGTCAACTCAGAGGAAACATATCATCCACGCTTCTAAGTAAAGCCAGATATGGTCGAGCAGGACCTTTGACTTATCTTCACATAGATGGAACTGGTAAAAGAAAGGAGCCAGGGTCCCAAGCCTATGTGACCCTTGAGGAACAGATCCTCAAATGACCTTGAGTGTAAATATAAATTGATTTATTTGGGACAACTGTATGGTCTTAAACACCCAAAAGGAGAGTATAAGCAAAGAGTAAAGTGGTCAGTATATTTCTTTAAGAGTTCAAGGGATTACACTTCCCAGATATTAGGATTAAGTCCACATAAAAAGTTATTTAGACAATTATTTTTCATTGATCCTTTTGTTCCTACTCAGAAAGTGCTGCTCAAATGTAAGACTTCAAATCTTGGTTTGTAATACTGTAGTGCCCATCTGTAGCCAAGGGAGTTAACCCACTGTTGTTCTAAAATGATGGATACATTTGTTTTCTCCTCCTATGTAGAAGCCTTTGAGAGGGAACTGACACTGATTCTAACCACTACAACAGCTGTCAAAATACCTGAAAGCAAATCCTGAATCCATCACTCTTGAGTCCACCTTGGGAGACAAAAGGAAAATAAGGAGGAACCCATTAGAGGGATGCTTTTGGAAACTCTTGTCAAGAAATCGCAATGGACTCTGATATGAACATTTGAAATTTGCCCTGTTCTGACTTTTTTCTGGTTCTCCATCTAGAACTTGTAATACTAGCTACTCTTGCCTTTACTTCTCCTTCACATCCCCTATTCACCAGTCTAGGACTTTCTTTTCTCCCTACAGATAAGAGATATGCAATTTGGAAGTCTTTTAGATAGACCCACTAAAGGGGTACTCCAATTGCCTCACCCTGTATCCCTGTTCAGCATGGAAGAAGCCAGAGTGTTCTGTGTCTTGATTCCCTATCAGCAATTTGGGTAACCTCTTCAGAGGTTGGTATGATAAGAATAGGAGGTAGGAATTGGCTAGGAAGTTAGGGTAAAAAAAACACCCCAAAAGTAAGTATCCCGTTTCTTGGCTAAAAGTCAAAATATCCTTGGGCTTCTTAGCAACATACTCTGTTCCAAAGGGCAAAAATGACAAAAGCATTTGAGAGCTTGTATCTAATCCTTAAAAGATTTTAGGGTTACCTCTTCAGAGGGGGGTAATGTTAGGTAGCAAAAAGCCCCATTAAAGAAAGAAAGAAAGAAAAAGAAAGAAAGAAAGAAAGAAAGAAAGAACACGAAGTTGCCAGAAAAAAAATGATAGGGAGATATGGGAGGTGTTGGAGGGGAGGGAGTGGGAGTGGATTTGATCAAAACACCTTATACGCATGTATGAAATTCTCAATAAAGTTTTTTTAAAGTTAAAAATAAATAAATAAAATATTTTAAAAGTATGGAGACTGAGACTGTGGGGGTACTGGGGCTTAAATAGGCCATTTACATCACCCCCTTCCAGGAGCATGGAACATTGCAGACGTGGGAAGTGGAAAGAATATATGAACCAGAGATGGGGAAGGAATTCTGCAAAACAGTGTCTCCTGGGCACGCCGTGGTTTTGCCCCCTGTGAACTTTATGTAGTTGTGGTTACCTGCACAAGACGTGCACACAGTTGGGCTTGTCACCACTCATCATTCATGAGAGAGGAACTCATAAGGTCCCACCACTCCCTAAGGGATTATAAGTATCTAATGGATTCGGGGTGTGTGTGTGTCATTTTTGTCAGTGGTATAATCACTAATAAATCGACCATATTTCAGTAAATAATTCCTCATTCATCTTTATGCAAGAAATCACAGTTACAGTGAAACTCAGTGGCTGGAAGAAGAAGGACATCAAAGTAGGATTGGGGTTTCTAAGAAGAAGGATTTCAGAGGGCTAAATGGGGAAATGAGGAGGCAAATGGGGGGAAAATGCCCCAAACTCAGGGTATGCATGAGTAAAGCTGTCAAAGAATAAAATAAGTCAATATTACAAAGCCCTTACGATCTGACAGATGTGTACATGTGTGGTATGTTTCACCCCATTGTATTGATCCTCTTCTTACGTCTTCTTTCTTTGCTTATCTTTTATATGTTACACCATTTTCTTCTGTTATAAAATGTTGCTGTCTACCTCCCTCAAAAAAAATGGCTTGCACCTGCTCTGGTGCTGAGAAGAGGGTGTCCAATTATTACCCTTAACCTCAGTTTCCTGCTCTGTAAAATATTCATTTTAGATCAAAGTCAAATTCAAATATTAAGAGAATTAAATAAGATACCATAAAACTCAAAGTACACCCTCAAAATGTACTTTGAGTTTTATGGTAAATAAAATGTATTTTGTCTATCAATACATGCCATGATTTTGTCAATTCTTCAGTTCTACCTTACAGGCAATAACCAACCAGAAAATTCTCTAAAGGAAAGCAAAAGATATATTTTCTAAAATGAAAATAAGCAAAGATCACTCTAAGTTACTTACTACATTAATGGTTATATATTGCTAAAGAAAATTATAGTGGCAAATAAATTGATCTACAGTAATAAAATGGACCTGAAACTCTTTGCTATAACAAAATTTTAATAGTTGTTAGAGGCTGGAAATCTAAACACTGAGATTTTGTGTATAAAATATTTTCACATTATTAGATAAAATATTTTTAAAATTTTTGCTTTAGAAGTAAGATCTCTTTCAATTCTACTCTAAGTCACTATAAATCTTAGTCTTTTTAAGTTTATTAATAAAAACATATTTGTAAATATATTTGCAAAAGTATGCATTTGTGCCAATAAGATGTTTTTGACATATTTCAGGGTACAGATGATTCAGATATATCTGTGATTTCCCAGAATAAGAAATGCTTTGACAACGAGATTGTTTGTTCTAAAAATGTTTTGATATCCATTGGAGACACTGAAATTTACCTGAATGACACTCCTGAAAAACAGGTTAGTGAATTCTTTCTTTTAGGATCAGCATAGCCTGCTGTGAGGATACTGAAAGCAGAATAGAAATGATTAGGATTTCTCTATCAGTAACTGGTTGAAAGATCTAGATATTTTTTCTGCATAGTTTTACATGGTTTCAGTAAATCATGTATTGCTTGTCTCTTCTGTTTGTACTCTATATCTACACATTTCATTTATCTACATTATTCTTCCTTCCCATAGTCACCATTCTGGCCCTAGCAACAAATACCTGGTATATGGATACCTTCACTAAACTTCCAATCTGTACTCCTGATACCCAGACTAAGTTCCTCTAATTTAATCTGTCCCATCAACTGCAGCCACAGTGGTTTCCCACAGGAGATCTGTCCATTTGTCTAGTTTTTCAAAATTTCCAGATGTCTTTCCATTGCCTTTCTAAGGCCTTGCTAGTTGGCTGTTGTTCACCTTTCCTGCCTCATATCTTGTTTCTTTCCCTTTCAAGTCCGTGTCCCAGAAGTTGGATCTTTTTCCAGTTGATTACACATTCTAAGTTTTTTGTGCTCCCCTCTTGGCCTTTGGGAAAAGTGAATCCCCTACCTTAATCCATCTTTCCATTTAGCTCATTCTGACAATATGCCCTACCTTTCTTAGGAAACTCTTCCCCAGGGTGCTCTCAAGGACCCTGCTAGATAACTATCAGACCTTAGTGAAGTTCCTACTGTGATTATCTATCTTCTCCATCTGCCTATGAGCTATGTAAAGAGATGGCTCACCGGTTAAGAACACTGATTGTTTTTGCAAAAGACCCGGGTTCGAGTCCCAGCACCCACACGGCAGCTAACAACTGTCTGTAACTCCAGTCCCAGGGGATCTGACAGCCTCTTCTGACTTCCGTGGGCATTGTACAACATGGGTGCACTTACATGCAGGCAATACACGCATACACATAAAATTAAAAAAAAAACAAACAAACAAAACCAAAAACAAAAAACAAAAAACAAAAATACTAGGATCATTATCTCCTTCATTTATTCTTGTATTCTGGGAGCCTGCCCAAATTAAAAGATGGAATTAATTTCATTCATTCATTTACTCACTTATTCATTCATTCATAGTATCTATGGTACATCAAAACGCATGCTAAATTTTTAGGCTGTAATAGTGAAAAGACACTGCTTACTGTTAAGTAACATACTCCAGTGAAGGATTCATTCAGGTAAATAAGGATGGGCAATGTGTGTGCTATGGTAGAGTCTACACAGACTCCTAGGAGAACTCCTAGGAAAAACTCTTAGAGCAACTGTGGATTTTTTAGGAGCAAAGACCAGGGAGTCACTTAGAACTGAGTTAGCAGTGCTGTATGCCACCTCTTGGTTGAGGCACTCTGGTAAAGTTTACTTGACTTGCCCAAGCTGCAGCTTTCCCACATGTACATTTAGCATGACTACAGACTTCAATTCTTCAGTTCCTCTGAGGATTGTACTCAAAGTATGAAATAATGAATTTCTAGAAATATTTCTCTTTTTCATCATCTTTATTTCATCCAGAGACATGCTGCAGATGAAACGATTTGGACTAAATCCTAGAATATAAGTAGATCTTCTAGTAGATAAGTAGATGAAGAGAAGGAGCAACATGACATTGTAGAGAAAGGATTACATTCAGAGGAGCAGGGTTGGAAGATAAAATGTCAGGGCTGGGTAATAGTAAGTGGTTTAGTTCCGTTGAAACAATGTCTGTGGGATGATAGATGGCAGGTGTGGTAAAGAGACCCAGGAAAGGGTGTCCCTATTGACTAGAAGGGGAGGTGTGGGAGCAAAAGTGCTTGTGAAGTGTTCAGGTCACAGACTGTGGAAATTCTTGAATGGCCTAAGACATTTGAACTTTATTTTTAAATTAAAAAAAATAATTTTTTTATGTGTATCAGCATATTGCTTGCATGTATATAAGTGCACCTGTGTCATGGTGAAATGCCTGCTGAGGTCAGAAGAGAGTGTTGGATCCCCTGGAACTGGAGTTATGTACAGTTGTTAGCTGCCATGTGGGTTCTGGGAACTGAATCCAGGCCTGCTACAAGAAGAGTCAGTGCTCTTAACTGATGAGCCATCTCTCCAGCCCCTGAACTTCATTTTAAAGACAAGAAATTTTGGAGTTTTGAGGTGGATGATTTGTTAAATGGTCCTTAAAAGGTGGCTTTCAAAACTTAATTTCTAGAACATATTCTCTAAGTTTTCTCTGCAGAACATCTTTACTAAAATAATCTGGATATTTGTTGTAGGTGCTGGTTTCTGGCCTGTGCTCAGGTCCAGGAAGAACTGAGGCTGAAATGAGATGAAAGATAAGAGAAACCATGAACCACCCCCTGCCCCTTCCCCCACAAAGTAGTTTCATTTTTTATGTTTTAAACAAAACCCCCACATTTTCATTGTATACACACCCTATAATTTGTGTAAGCTGTTCTGCCCCTGGTCCCTTTTTGCCAATTTTGCTGTATTTGTTCTGTAGTATCCCAAATTCTTGTACTAAAGTTTGAGAACTAGTATTCTAGGACACAGCATATGCAGCAGGTAGAAACATCAAGAGTAACCTTGCAGCAATCAGTGTGGACAAAATAGCTTCTACAGTCATGTTGACATTTCTTTAGAAATAATTACAGACATTTGGCCTAGCCATCAGCTGGATATTCATGTATAGGTGAAGGTTCTCTCTAGGAACAAGGGTATTATATTTTTAAAAGGAGAGAAATTAGTGCATGCCCATATAAAGACAGTTGGCACATTTTTGAGGCGGTAATTACAGCTCTGTGTAACTCTCAGCTTTCAATTTTCACCTGTGTGAAGGTGTTAATGAATTCCCTTTATTTAGATTGTTAAGAATGAAGTAAGATTAAGAAAAGTCATAAAAAATAGTTTTATCCCAACAAGTCCCCAACTAATACATCTTTCTGGAAGATCATAAGTGAACTATAATATAGTAAGTGCCACTTCACCACGGAGGGGCTGCTCACCCTTGAAATGAATAAACTCTCCTCTGCTTTGTATATAAAACACAATTATAATTCAATCATTGTGAAAATAAAAAAGCATTTTATAAATTTACCTAAGCTGTGCTTTAAAATGTCTTCATTATCTACATTTCTACCTTATTTTTCTAGCAGCATTAGATTGTTTGAAATATACCTAAGTAAAGCGAATGTTTCTATTATGAACAATTCATTACTTACTTTTCTAAGAAGCATTAGCTGCTAATCTGGAGAGTAAGGAGTGCAGTAACTCCTTTTGATTAAGAAGGATGCTCTTTTAGCAAGCTGCCTTGTCTAATGAAACAAAGCATTTCATATCTAATGGGCAAGAGAAAAGACATGCTTTCGATTCAGAATAAGTGAATAAAAACAAACATTCTGGGGGAAAACAATGAAGACCAGTCAGACCATACAAATCTACTAGAATGTGAAATAAAGATAAAAATTGTTGTGGCAGGGTGACTTGGAGGCAGAGCTGGTTATACAAATTTTGGGGGCACCACAAAATGAAAATGTGGGGTCTTTTGTTCAAAACAGAAAAAAAAAATATTTCCCCCCTTGGTTTCTCTTGTCTGAGTGTTTTTCAATTTATCACTTGATCTGTGCTGGTTTGGGTATAGCTGTCCTCTCAGGGTGAGGACAGACCCAGTGCTGAGGGCCTCTTCCAGTCACTCTAACTTGGTACTTGGGTCCACATGTCCTGCCTAACCTTGTCCTGCCTTCGTGCTGTGGATGGAGGGTAGCAGTGGTCCCCAAGTGGTGGGCAAGAAGCAGGAAGCTGAGACCCAGGCCTGAGAGGTAGGGTACCAAGGCACTAGTGCCCGTTCTTTATCCTCTGGGACTTGGCTTGCAAAACACAAATTCAAATGTAAAGTTATTTGAATTTCAAGATGGCAATTACAGAGCATTAAAACTTCAAGTGTGGGCCTGGCATTCCAGTCCTTTTGGGAATGAAAGACCAGAGAATCCTCACAATGAAGGAAACATTTGAGTCACCAGTGAAGGGAATGAAGCAATTATGTCAAACCCTGGGACAAGAGTACATAGTAGGAGGACTATCAAGTGTAGAGGGCTTGAGATGTTTCAAACTTGATTAGCCTATCCAATGAGGATAGAAGACTGGGGCATAGAAGAATTTGAGATTAAGTCCAACCAGTTAACAACATACATGGTTATGTCTGTTCTGTACAATATAGTATGCATACTGATAGGGTTCAGATCCACATGACCCCAGACCCAGAAACCATAAGGCCCCTAAGAGGAACTGGGTCAGCTAACTCCCAGCCACCTGCAAGCTGACAAAAGCAGCTCCGGGAATTAATGACCCAAGGTATTGTGATCACCAGAGCAGACTCCACAGGCTGACAAACAGGTTTCCTAAGCCTTTAGCTTCTATGAGTTCCTGGAACCCTGTTATTGTAGAAAACGTTTTACTGTAGATGCTTTCCTCAATAAGTTTCAGGAGGTACAGACCCCACTCCCTCCCTGAGCAAGCAGCCCCCCAAACAGCCCCAAACAGCAGAAAAACTATTCTCTTTTTCCACATTCTGTCTCTTTATAAACTAACCCCCTGCAGCCCTTAGGCTGCTGGTTCTTCCTCACAGCCAAGTTGAGAACCAGCCCTGCCAAACCCATTAATCTTTTGCTTTGCCTGAGTCCTCTTTGCTTCTGTTTTGCGGCGATTCCCACCATTGCCACCTTTTTATCTAACATACACCTGTTACAAATATAATTGGCATAAGAGATGGAAAACTCTATGGATATGGCTATATTTATTCCATTTATAGTTTGAAATGTTCACTTAAAATCTGTGGTGGGAGAAAAAGAATGAAGAATTTCATATTACCTTCTAACTTTTGTTTTTCTTCTGGATAAGTTAGTTTTACTCACTTTGACACCACCATGTATTTTCAAAATTATAAACAAATTTCAGGGTCCTAGTTTTAATTAAAGGCCCTCTAATTTCCCAAATGTGTTACATATTTAATGTCACTTTTACCCTTTCTGGTATATAAATCATTTCCTTTTAATGTTCAAACCATAGACTGTCACTTCACTGTTGAATGACTTTATTGATTATAGTTTGCACATGTGATAGTTACTCTGTTAGGGTACCTTGGGTGCAGAGCTCTCACACTATGCTTTATCATGTAACCTATGCTCTGGCCCTTTGGAGCTTTGCTTAGTCCTAAGCCTTTCTTTAATCATCTCTTTCATTTGTCTTCCCCATTCCCTTTCCCAGTTTTATGTCCCTTCCCATATATGGCTTTTGACAGATAAATTTATTTTCTGCCTCTTTTAAGGAAGTCTTCCTAGGTCCCTTTGATGATAATTTCTCTCCTCTGTCTGACTGATAGTTTCTCTCTCAATACACATAATGCTTATGTGTACTCACATGTGTGCATTTGTGTGAATATGTATTTCTTGCGTTTCTTTAATGATCAGACTATTTCATCTAGAAATTTTAATTGGATTGTAAAGGCATTGTCTCTTATTAAATGTAGTAATTCTGTTTTCAACAAAATTTTGATAATACCAGTAAACTACTTTTCTGCTATATTTAACTTCCTCAAGACATAAGCAAGGCTAAATTTCTGTTTTGAAGGGAAGGACATGCTTTTTGGTCCTCAGTCCCTTTGTGCTCACCATTAGTATAGAATTTCCACCCCTCTGTGTCCTCTGTGGTCATTCTCATTGGCAAATGTTGAGCACATCAGTTAGTTTGCAAATATATATCAATTCATTACATTTCTTATTTAATATATTGGTTTTGTCTTAGACAATTCAGGAAAGTTATGATCAACAAATAGATAACCACTTAGACTAGAGATATTAATTTAACATTTTTTACATTTTGGTTAAAGAATGTGATATTCATTTTTAAAATTTTATCTTTTTGGAAGAAACGATCAGTTTTTTTTCTGGAAAGCAAGCCTACATATCAGCTTTGGAAGGCCGGATTCTACATAATAGTGTATTTCCCAGAGCAAGACATCACCATTTTGTGGGATAAAAAGACAAGTATTCATATCAAAGTCGGGCCACAGTGGAAGGTAGGCAACCTAACCTCCCAATGAGAAGCAAGAAATGAGTTATCTTTACCTTTCGCTGTTCGGTAGAAAAAAGCAATTGAACAAATTGTTAGACAAATTTGTTTTTTAAAGGATTTCTTGAGGTTTTGTAAACTATACAGGAAAGATATGTTTCAACTAGGCTATATCTTCAAAATTCTTAATCACAGCCTATGTTAAGAATTTCACCAATTGGAGTACAGAGCTTCATAGAATTATGGTGCAACCACACGGCAGAGTACTACTTAGCAGTACAAAGAAAGAAACTATTAAGATATTTGTAGAGTATAGATGAATTTTGCTGTCTTTTTTTACTTTAACCTCATAGTATTAGTTGTTGCTTCATTCAACTACTTTATCCCCCTCTCTTCAGCTTGGCTATGTGGTTTGTTTGTTAAACAGATTCATTCGTTACAATCTTTCTTCTACATTTTGTTTCATAGCTTAGATTTAAAAATAAATTTACATACACTACAATTATAGTAAAGTACTTAAATGTTTAAAAGAAAAAATTATTATTTTTATTTTATGTGTATGTGTGCATTGCCTGCATGTAGGTAAGTGCAACCCTGTCGTGCAGTGCCCATGGAGGACAGAAGAGGCTGTCAGATCCCCTGGAACTGGAGTTATGGACAGTTGCTAGCTGCCATGTGGGTGTTTGGATTCGAACCCAGGTCTTCTGCAAGAACAGCCAGTGTTCTTAACCGCTAAGCCATCTCTCCAGCCCAGTAAAGTACTTTTTAAAATTACCCTTATGGCTCTATGGATTTGGAAGAATGCATGGAGTCCTGATCTACCACCATAGTTCTTTACAGAATAAGTCCACCAACACCCATATTTCATTCATGCTTCCCCTTTATTGTCAACACTTACTGTGTCCCTAAACTCTCAAAAAATACTGTTTTATTTTCCATTGCTGTAGTTTTTCCCCCAAATATCATATAAGTGGAATTGTATAGTACATTTTTTATTGAAATTTTATTGAATATATATATATATACATGATGGCCTATAGAGTCCTATTTGTGTCCCCAAATGCACCTCAGGGTGGGCCCACCAAGAGTCCCATTCCTGTAAGACACTGTCTTTCCCTTCCCACCAACCACCAATTGCTAGAAGTTCCTTAGGTTTGCATTGTGATTTCTTACCCACTTCCCTATTTCTATCTGGGATTTTGTCTGATCTGAGCTTGCAGTGGACTTGTGCATTATTATGTCACCTTTGCTGTGAGTGTAGTAGTTTTGGGGATGTGACATTTTTGATTTGGCAAAACAAATGTAAGATTCATGCATATTGTGTGAATCAAGGGTTTGTTCATTTACAGTGCTGCACTGTAACTTCTCGTATGAATGTACAATTTGTTTACCCAGGAGCAGAAGTGGTAATTGTCCATGGTTAGGTATGGTTTCTGAGGACAGAGGCCTCATGCACTGTCTGCTTTCTTGGAGACATAGGTGGCCTATGTTACTTTAAAGGGCTGCATGCCATGTGTTAGTATTGAAGAGAGTGTTCAACCACTTCAATTGGAGACCCTAAGCAGGAGTTCATTATTGGTGGAAGATCATCAAGCCTTCCTCTAAAGTGATTGTTTTTCACAGTATTTTGAAACAATCCAGTGGACAGTGTTAACACGAGTAGTTCACCTGGCCATTTCAATTGCTATGCTTTATTGTTTCAACATTTATAGTGTTACAGAACCTTAAATATATAATCTAGTGGGCTTTTGTTTATAAAAGGTACTTATGTTTATACATAAATATATGTATCAGTATATCTATGTACATACATACATCAGTATAGTTAAGTGTATATATTTTCCTATATATATATATACACTATATAGCTAAAGATATCAATATCAAGATATTAGTAAATATGGATAAATAAGATTGGAGGGTTGATAAAATATTTAATTGCAAATGTAACTAAATTGTATGAAAATCTATTTTCTTCAAAACATTTGTCTTTAAATGGTTTCTATGGAGGTTCTTTCAAGTTTTAATGCATTTGAGTCTTAACTATAAAATATTTCATGATAATTTTATTACTTTAGAACAAGCTAGCAGGATTATGTGGGAACTTTGACAAATGTACTTCAAATGATATGACTACATCTAATAATCTGGAAGTGAGAAATGCTCAGGTATTTGGAGACAGTTGGGCACTGGGACAGGTAAGTCATATGTGTATCTTAGAGCAAAAATTTAGAATTTACTTATTAGAATATTATTCCTAGGAAAAGTTAAGTTAAATTTATTTTCATAATATTTTATAATTAATTGATAGTTAATGAACTTTCATATGTACTTTTCCATGTAATTATTGTCTCCATTTTACAGATGAAAAAACTGCATCTCTAGGAGGTTAAATGATTTTCATAACACATGTTTTTAGACAGGACAGTGACAGTCTAACTCATCTTCTCTCTCATATTTTTTCCAGCAAAGCAAAATGCTTTCTATTCTATGTTCATTCACCGAGTTTTGTTTAAGACAATGTTTTTCATTATACACAGGCACAGAATAGGAATAAAAATTGTCTTTCTTTAAGGAATCTTAGTGTCTAAGTTATTAGGTGAGGTAGAAAATTAACAATAAAATATATTGAAATATAGAGTTGTTTTAGTAGATATGGTAGAGGAGGTTGTAATGTTCTAGGTAAGATTCCTGGAGCAGGTACTTGGGAGATGAATTCTTTAGTATCTACAAGATTCAAGAAATTAAAGTTTATAGGAAAAAAGATGACAGGAAAAGGATTACATCACTGAGCAAGTGTGAGCAGGGAGAGAGAGAGCAGGGAGCACAAAATTCATCTCACAGTGTTCCACATGGTTGTGACATAAGGTTTGAAACAAAGAAGCCCAGGGTCAGGAGGCTCTTATATTTTAGCCAGGTAAATTGTCAGTGGAGATTAGGAAACTATACGAACTTGGGAACATTAAAGGTGAAGTATATCAGCATTTATTGAAAGACTATATAGGGAGGGTTCATTTGGAAACTTCTTATACCTTCTGGCATCAGAAATTTCAGATACTGAAGTTCTCCCCTAGATAAGGCAAAAAGGAGTTATATCTCTGTGTGTAAGGGAGGCAGGGCAGCAGTAAAGAGTGCTCTGTAGTTTTGGATGTGTTGAGAAAAATGTGATTGAGAGATAGTTGGGTGGAAATGTGCAGTTTTGAAATCTAGTATAGAGACCTGGGATATAAATAAGGATTTGCCACTTAGTACCATATTCAGGCTGTTGAAGTGAGGGTACCTGTATTGGGTGAGGTAAATAGAGATTTTAGGGTAAGACTTTGCAAAGAAGGGAGGGAGCAGGAGGTTGGGGAAGAGCCACGGTTGTATAGGAGCATAAAACCCAGCAGAAATTTTAGTGCTAACATCCAAATCAGAACAGACATTTAAGACAGAATCAAAAGTAAGAAAGGTCAAGTGTGTGCAGTCTGGGAAGTTGCCTCTATGATTAGTATTGAGTATATCGTCAATGCCCTTTCTCAGAGAAGTTTCTCAGAAGCATGTTAGAGAAGGCAGAGGTCAAAAGGTGGAGTATATGGAAACAGAGTCTCTGGAGACTATAGACTCTGTACATACAAATTCCTCTGAAGATGCTCTGTGGCAAAATGAGCAACATGAAAATTAAAGGGAAGGATTCAAGCTCATGGAAGTTTTCATGAACATGTTGTATTTATGAAAATTTAAAATGGAATCATCATCTGTAATATTGCTCTGATTTTTAATATTCTGCTTAGTTGCTTTCAGAAGTGATGTATGCTAATAACCGATAGCCTGTGTAGATGAGAGCACATAGTAGGTAAAGCTATCTAAAAGGATGAGACTGTGTTACAGAACAATCAGTTCATGGATGAAGTCAGGTAGATTACTTTGGTTTCAAGTCATACGCCTTTAAAATCTTTCATTTCCCCTTAAATTTTTCTAACAGTGTGAGGATCCAGTTGAAACAATGAAACCCTGTGAGGCACATCAAAACAAATTTCCATACGCCAAGAAAGAATGCTCCATTTTGTACAGTGATGCTTTTGCTCCTTGTCGCAATGTGGTAAATGACTACTTTGCTAAAGTCTCAAATGTAAAGATGCACAGCTGTATATACGCTGAGATGAGGGGAACAAATGATTTAGCTTCTTAAATGTATCCCAGGTGTTGAACACGATCGTTGTTAGGGGGACCTTGGCCAGTGCTTCTGTATAAGTGATGTGTTTAGTTGACTTCCTTTCTTCCTCTTTCCAGCTTAGTTGACAGTGTACATTTATAAATAATAATTGTAATTTTTGTTCTAGTTTATGAAATATGATTTATTTGCAGCATTGTGTGATCAAAGAGACTAAATGCTTATGTTATATCAGAGAGCATTTCAGGTGGACATTCTTCTCAATGAAAGTGTAGTTTTACAGGTTTACCTGTTACCACAATTAAAATAGTTTTTGAAGCTAGTCTAAGAATATATGTATTCAGAAACTTAACTTTATAAACTCCTGCTTCACATTATAATTTTAAGTCCTAATAGAAGTTCTGAAAGTAGTTTAATATAGTTCTTAAAACTAAGCAACATCCCTGCTGCATACCCTGTTGGCTCTCAAAACAGGCCCTTGTGTGTTAGGCTACTGAGTTTTTCCTTGGAACACCATTTTTACTTGAAAGAACAAATAATAGACGAATACTTTTTTTAAAAAAAATATTTTATTTATTATTTTTATTTTATGTGTATGCGTGTATTGCCTGCAGGTAGGTAAGCGCACCCATGTCGTGCAATGCCCACGGAGGACAGAAGAGGCTGCTGGATCCCCTGGAATTGGAGTTACAGACAGTTGTTAGCTGCCATGTGGGTGGCTGGGATTCGAGCCCAGGTCTTCTGTAAGAACAGCCAGTGTTCTTAACTGCTGAGCCATCTCTCCAGCCCCCAAATATGGTTTTTTAGACAAGAATATTTGGCAGATACTTTCTTGGAAAATGGTGAAATAAGTGTGTGTCTTCAAGGAAAACATCTGATGGCATTTGTTGTCCTTGAAAAAAATTGTACTTTCAGGTGAAAAATAGAATTTTAAAAAACTTGGCTCCATCACCATGTGCTTAAAAGGTTTTTGATACTTTTCTGAAAACATCGTTGGTGATGTGAATAAATGTGACCTGCTGCTGCTGCATGAAATTGTTATGTGTTAGCATTTTGATCTTTGTACTCCACACATTTTTTCAAATGATCTATAGATTATGCTTTGGAGCCACACAGAAGTGACAAATTCTTTCAAAGGTGAGTTAAACCAACCAAGTTTAATATAGCAAATTGCAGAGTTCATTACATAATTTCCAGTGTCAAATTGCAGGCTTGAGAGATGGCACAGTCATTAAAGCTCAGGCTCACAACCAAAAGATAGATGTCAAATTACACCTAATTGTTTTGGAAATCAGTATGGAGGTTCCTCAAAAAATTAAAAATATAAAACTACTATACCATTCATATATACTATTCCTGGGCATTTACACAAATGTCCACATCTTACCAACGGAGATGCTTGCACATCCCACTTTATTGCTTTTCTATTCACAACAGTAAGGAAACGAAACCAGCCTTGCTGTCCATCAACAGATGAATGCATAATGATAATGTGGTACATACACATATAGAATTTTATTTAGGTCTAAAGAAAAATGAAATCATGAAATTTGAATGGTAAATGAATGGGTGTGGAAAGTATAATTTTAAATGACATGACCCATATTCAGAAAGACAAAACAAAACAAAACAAAACAAAAAAAGGGCTGGAGAGATGGCTCAGCAGTTAAGAGTACTGGCTGCTCTTGCAGAGGACCCAGGTTCGATTCCCAGCATCCACATGATGGCTAACAACTGTTGTAACTCCAGTTCCAGAGGGAATCTAAAGCCTTCTTCTGACCTGTGGCAGGTTTTGCATGACTTGGGTGCACTTACACACATGCAGGCAATACATTTGCACACATTAAAAAATTCATGTTCTCTCTCTCATATTAGCTTATAATGTGTATGTGTATACATATAAATAAGTGTAAATGTATATAAAGTCCCCAAATTAAAATGATGTCAGTAGGATAATAATAGGCAATGAAGAAAAATAGAAAGTAGGCAGAAAGTCTCACGGGACATGGAAGAGGAAGAGAGTCAGGGGTGGGGGCTCCAAGGGGGTATCATGGGTAGCAGAAGAGCAGGAGAGATATCAGGAATCACTAAAACGTGATTTGTTCAAAACTGTCATAATATGACCTAGCATACTGTATCCTAATTTTTATAAAATGAAGGCAGTCACAAACATAGGAGTTTTGATATAGTCCCAAAGAAGGTCACAACCGTTACCTGAAGAAGACATTGATCACCATTGTCTTCCACTTTTACTCATCTTTTAACCAAAACTAACCCAAAGAAAAATATACTATTACAGACTAAATGGAAAGCCAGATATGAGACTCAAGCTGTGCTATTACACAGATATTAAAGAGATCAACAAAAATGTAAAATATTTATCCTTCTCACTAACTTATATTTGTTTTGGTAAATATAGTTTTTTCTCTAAAATATATACTTTTTAACATGTAATAATAAATCTGTAATTGTTTTAAACATCTCATTTTCAATATCTAATATGATAATTCTATTATAATTCTATAAATGAAAGTTCTTTGGGGAAATTTTTAGGAATTTAGAGAGAGCCTGAGACTGCAATATTACAATTAAATGGACAGACTAGACATTTTTTGGAATTTTTAAAAAATGGAATTTTAGTGAATTTCATACAGTAAATTTTGATTGTTTTTAGATTCCTTCCCCTATTTCACCCCTCTTCATGACCCTCTGCCATACCCTGTCATAAACACACACACACATACACACACACACACAGCATATAAACAAAAAAAAATATATGGAGAGAGAGAGAGAGTCAAATTGTGTCCCAAAATGCCATTCAGCATGGGTCCATGCACTGGAACTTGATTAACCTACCAAGTGGCACATCCTTAAAAGAGACTGACTTTTCTGTGCTGAATAGCTTTAGTGTCAACTTGACACATCCTGGGTTGAGGGAGCCTCAATTGGGAAATTGCCTTTATTGGACTTGCCTGTGGCCATGTCTGTGGGACATGTCTTCTTGATGAGTAATGCCATTCAGCATGGGTCCATGCACTGGAACTTGATTAACCTACCAAGTGGCACATCCTTAAAAGAGACTGACTTTTCTGTGCTGAATAGCTTTAGTGTCAACTTGACACATCCTGGGTTGAGGGAGCCTCAATTGGGAAATTGCCTTTATTGGACTTGCCTGTGGCCATGTCTGTGGGACATGTCTTCTTGATGAGTGATGTGGGAGAGCCCAGCCCACTGTGGGTGGTGCCACCCCTGGGCTGGTGGGCTGGTGTTGCATAAGAAAGCAGGCTGAGCAGGGGTCGGGGAGCAAGCCAGTAAGCAGTGTTCCTCCATGGCCTGTACTCCAGCTCCAGCCTCCAGGTTCCTGCCTTGGTTTTCTACCTTGGGCTCCTTGATGAACTGTGTCCTGGGAGATGTAAGACAAATAAACCCTTTCTTCCCCAAGTTGGTGGTATTGGTCGGAGTATTTTGTCACAGCAATGGAGAAACAAAGTAAGACACCCTCCCAGCAGCCATCAGATGCCAAATACTTTCTCAGATAGGGTTGGGTTTCTTATCCAGTTCCCCACATCTATGCTGGAATTTTGTCTGGCTTGAATTTACATGGTACTTATGAATACCATCACCTACTAGGTACCACACGCTAATACAATAACAGCCCTATGCCAGGAATGGCTTCCCTCTTTCGAAGCTGCTGACCAATGGTCTCATAGACACTCAAAAAATTCTGGCCATTGCCCTGCTCTTGGTTTCCCATCAGAACTTGACAGTAAGACCCTATTGCTGAAGACACCACATACATGAGCTGTAGAACAAGCAAGGAGAAATCAAGTTGGCACTGAGTTCAAAGCTAAATCTCTATTGGCTAGCTTTTTAGGTAGGGCTGGAGGGTACTGTGCATGCTATTGGAAGAGAAAAGTAATCATTAACCTTGCCCAGCTGTGAATCCTGCAGCAATAACAACAACTAACTTGGCATGATGTGCCTTCTGCTATAATGGCATGAATATTATGGGAGTAACCAATCCCTCCTAAAGTCTTTTTAAGAAAAGCCTCTTTGGTTGAGACTTTTGGAGCTTCTAGGGACATACCTCTTTGACAAGCAACATTGCACCCATCCTGGACCCCGAGACAGAGTCTGTGGCTCCTCTCCTGGCTGCCCCTTGAAAAATTAATCCATGCAGTGGCCTATAACAGAAAACACAGATTACTGACACCAAAGCCTTATTTTTTTGTAACACATTGTTAATAGTCTTTTCAGTTTTGCCAGCTATTTAACAAATACAATTCAAAGGAAGTAATTAAGTGAGCATGAGACATTTGAAAGAAGCTGCCAATGCCACTCATCACCAGGATGTTGTCTCTTAGGAGACTAAGAAATAAAAAAAATAAAAAGTATAAAGTGCACTTAGAAACACAGTGTGTTCTTTAGATGCTTTGTGAATATGCCAATAATGAAACAATGCACTTCCAAAAATACTAAATCTGCCCTATTGTGGATGTCAAAGTGGCATCTATTTGTTATTCTTCATACTTGTTTTGCTAGTTCTCTGAGATGACATTTGGGTAATAATTCTTTTTCCCTTTTGGCAACATGGGGGTTGAGATGATGAGGATGTGAAAGGAGGCAGAAGTAGGCTGATGAAACCCACTCTGAAAACAGTGCCAGTTACTTTTAGTCCCAACCAGTTCTTCTTGGAATTATGCTTTCATTTTACTTTCAGATTGATGTTACTTCCTTTGCCAAAAACTGCCATGAGGACACATGCAACTGCAACCTTGGTGGGGACTGTGAATGCCTGTGCACAAGTGTCGCAGCTTATGCCTACAAATGCTGTCAGGAGGGGGTGCCCATTCACTGGAGGACACCCACTGTTTGTGGTGGGTATCCTACTTAGGACATCATTAAGTGGACAATTTTGAAGGAGATTCAAATGCATAGTCATCATAGGGAATTGCCACAAAACTCATGGAAATGGATTTAATGCTATTTGACTAAATTTTATATTTGTTTGATAATCACAAATTATTGCATATCAAAAAGAAAAAAGTTAAGTTTTCTGTTGTGTTTGACTGCTGTGTCTATAACTTTGACATATAAATTATATACCATCCTCAAAAAAATTCTTTCTGGTTCTAGTACTCTTATACCTGTGAAGTTTTATCCTTCTGATAGTAAGAAACATGTTCTTTGAAAATCATCTTGAATTACTTTCAGTTTTGACTTTTAAACACTTATTTGCTTGTGTAGGTGGTTAGTCAGCTGAAGAAGAGATTACAGTTTGGACAGCTTCTATAATTGGTTTTTAAATTGGCAGACACTGCTTATCTTTAAAATAATGTTATGAAGTTTAATTTATTCCAACGCATCGTCCTAAAGAAAAAAATACCCTTTGAGCAAGGCCTGGTGTTGGACACCTATTCCTAGTACCCAGGAAACCAAGGCAAGAGAATCACTGTCAGTCTGAGGTCATCATAGGCTATATAGCAAGACTCTCAAAAACATCATACACACACATATTCATACACACTTTCACAAACACACAATCATTGTTGCTTATGAAAATTTAAAAAAAAACGATGTCATTCTGGGCTGGAGAGATGGCTCAGCAGTTAAGAACACTGGCTGTTCTTGCAGAAGACCCAGGTTTGAATCCCAGCACCCACATGGCAGCTAACAACTGTCTGACATAATTCCAGTTCCAGGGGATCCAACAGCCCCTTCTGTCCTCCACGGACATTGCACGACATGGGTGCACTTACCTACATGCAGGCAATACACACATACACATAAAATAAAAATAATAAAATATTTTAAAATGATGTAATTCTGTTACTTTATGTAGTTATTAATAAGTACATGCCCCTGTTTTATGCATATTCAGACAAGTCCTCAGCTTCTTATGTGTAGTTTAATATTTATTCTTCTTTCTTTTAGCACTTGATTGTGAATATTACAATGAAGGTAAGTGACATTTTTATAAATACTACTGTATTATTTTGTCAGATATATTTCCAGATTAAACTTTTGAACAATTTATACTATGAACAAAAATGTATATAGTTCACAATTTGTATAATAAAGTTATAAAAGACTTTGCTTCTAAAATTTATCTAAATTTCTGAGCACTTTTGTTAAAAATTTATTCCCTAAAAGTAAAAGTGTGTGGTTTAAATTTTTAACCACTTAAGGGCCTTTCAGAAATACTTTTTGAATGACACAAGTAAATGAGTGGTTAATAGTTTTTAAGTAAAAAATATAAAAGGCATACAGCAAAGGCATAGCTTGCAACATTACATGTAACTATGGACATTACTCAAAAGTTTTCAAATTGCATTATACTTTAATTGATGATAATTGTATTTATTTAAGGGGTATAATGTGGTGTTTTGATACAAGAATACATCATGGAATGATGAAATCATGTGAATTAGTGTATTTATCATATTTATCATTTGTGGTGAGAATTTTAAAAATCCTTTTAGATAGGGTTTTGCAAAAAGAAAAAATAAGAAATCCTGCTATTTGTGACAACATGGCTGAATCTAGAGGGCATTACACTAGTGAAATTAAGCCAGCTAGAGCCTCTCATTTTTAAAAAAATATTTTATTTATTATTTTTAATTCATGTATATATGCATGAATTGCCTACATGTAGGTAAGTGCGCCTGTGTCGTGCAATACACGCGGGGGACAGAAGAAGCTCTCAGAGCCCCTGGAACTGGAGTTATGGACAGTTGTTAGCTACCATTTGGGTGCTGGGATTCAAACCCAGGTCTTCTGCAAGAACAGCCAGTGTTCTTAACTGCTGAGCCATCTCTCCATCCTCCAGTCTCTCATTTTTAGGTGTTATTTAAATAGACTTAGGAGTAGGGAAAAATGTGATGCTTCCCAGAGGTTGGAAAGTCGTAAGTGTGACGAAAGGAAAAATGTTGACCAAAGAATAGAAAGTTGCAGTTCCACGGGAAGAATAAATTCTGGTGATCATTGTGCAGCATGGTAACTACAGACAAATTTTTATATTGTAGGAAAATGAAAACCAATAAAAACCATGATGATAATATAAGAACGGTGTCTTATTATCTCTATAAAAATTAGTGACATATCAGGTTGAAATTTTACTGACATAATTACAATCAAAATCTGCTGGCCTCAGCAAGCACCCAGATATGCAGTTTTACACAGATGAAAGAAGAGATGAAGGAAATTCTCAGGGAAAGAGCGAGGAGGCAGCAGATTCCGAGCTTGCTTTTTTATCAAACCTACTTAATGAGAAAGGCACAGACTCAAACCTAATTCAGAGAAGTCAGATGATCTGGGGAGGTGACATCTTGTTAGCAGCTGGACACACTGAACCATGATAGATGAGTCAGGGTGGTGATCATAGAACTCTGGGCCCAGTCTGAGGCGTTGAGTTCCTTATTGAGCTAGGGAGAGAGCTAAGAGTTGTAATTATGTAAAGAAAGCTAGAACTTTAGACACATGGAGATGACGTATCAAAAAGAAAATGGACTAAAATGCATTTGTTGTTTTGTTACATTTATCGAGATTTGATTGTTGAATAAAATCCAACATTAGCAGAACCCCCATGATAGTCAAAGAATATCTATTGAAAAGTATTACTTGCTCAAGATTTAATCAGGCAGACAGTAGCACAAATGTGCATGGGTGAATGTGTGTGGGGCAGCAGTGAGAGCAAACAATCTCTTGAGCTCCACAATTAAAATGCAATTGATTGACTAATAATAGCAACGGTAATAGCAGCTTTGGCTATGTTAACTAGTTTTCCTATATGACACAATCCAAGCTTTAAAGTAGGCTATTTTATTGTTAACATTTTATAAAAGAGGAAATTAAGATACAAAGAGATTAAATACTTTTGCCAAAGTCACTCAGCCCACATGTGGTCAGCTGGGACTTTGGAGGCACTGAAGTGGAAGTCTAAGCTACCTGGCCTAGTGTGTGTGGAGGATGGACCGCTCTGTGTTGCTACTGTGTGGTCTGCATTATGAATACAGAATCAATTTGAGAAAACACTCCAGTGACTGCCTCACTTAAACTTTCTGCTCTCCCACAGCTCTGCTGGCTTCTTCTGTTCTTTCCACTTTTTGGCCTCTGGTCAATAGACCTTTGGATTCACTGCACACTGAATCCCTAGGGCGAGTACTACTTGGGTACACTTTGCCTTCTGTCAAGTCTGCACCAGTGGTGGTGGTTCCACTTTTAATGTGTTAGAGAATTCTCAAAACCACTTCCTTTAGGTCCATTTATAGTATCAGAAGGTGAACACAGGACATCTGGCCCTGGGGAGACGTCTGAGTGGAGCAGCAGGCAGAGAATTGATTTTCTATGATCCAAGTAATAGGGAAAAACATCAATGTGCCCAGGGAGGAAGAGTTAAAGAACTGCAGTAGAGATTGATGATTGGAGAGCACAGCATTTCAGAGACTGTTGATTTTAATCATAAAATAAAGTTGTTTATAGTGACTATTTGTAATTCATTTCACCCTAAATAATCTCACAGCTAGTGTAAAACTTATTTGTCTTCTGTGGACATTCATAACTGAACTCTTCATCCCTTGCTTACTTACCACATGTCAGAAAACTATGTTTTTAAGATAGCTATGCTATTCATAGAAAATACATAAATATAAATAAATAATTGTAGAAAGAAAAAAACATTAAAAGTAGTAGGAGAATTTAAAGTCTATGGATAAATTATTTTAGTAATCCTTAGCATAAATATTACACTTAATTTCTTCATAGTCATTTGTATGTCATTTTCTTAGAATGTAAAGGTTGTATTGGCATCATGGCTGTAGGCAAGCAAAGACTTCAGTATCCTAAAAACTGCTATACAGTTTTTAAGTTCAGAGTGATTTTATTCTTATGATTATGTTTAAAGAATCACTATTGGAAATGGCCGATTTTGATAAACAGTGAAGTGTACTACTTCTTGCAGAAAATTAATGATAAATTCACCAATGATGTCACAGTTGGTGGTGAAAGAGCATGAAAGTAGTCCAGAGATCAGGTATCAACCCACCAGAAGGCACTTTAAAAGCATTAGGCTTGGTTTTTAAATATAGAATGTTTTATTTATTCTTTGAGAATTCCATATGTGTACACAATGCGTTTTGATCATATTCACTCCCAATTGCTTCAGGATCATCCCACGTCCACCTTGAGCTTCATGTCTACTTTCTCTCCCTCCCTCCCTC
>NW_008330777.1:4226671-4239972 GCF_000622305.1 Nannospalax galili
AGTCTAATTAGTGCTGCCCATATATGGGTGTGAGGCCCTCCACTGGAACAGCCCACCAGAGGTTACACCCATGCAAAAAACAACTCTCCCTCCCCTAGCAGCTGTAAGTATCAATAGCTATTCAGGGAGCTAACTGGGAAGCACTTTTAAAGCATTAGGTTTGGTTTTTGTGCCCCCGCCCCCCCCAGAATGCTAGAATGTTGACTGGCTTGATCTGCAGGCAACCACTGATGCTCTTAGTTTGTGAAAGCAGTGATCCTGTCATGACCAGAAGACACTGTTTCACTCCAGCCCTCCTCTACCATTGGATTTTTTGATAAATGGATGATAAGTGTCTTATGGGGCTGCTGTAGTGAGATGCATGTGCATTTGGGGGAGGGAAATTTGTCCAGCTGTTCATCTCTTTTCTCACTCTTAGATTAAATATCCTTGAATATACTTCAAGCCCTCAAGTTGCTATTGCGCATCAATCTTTATTTTTACTTATTCATTTATATTTATTTTTAGGCTAGCATATAGTTTCATCATGACATATACACACATGCATGTATTTGAATTATGTTATAATTTACATAACCATTTAGTTATATCATTTATACATAAATCTACATACTTCTAAACTGAAGTATATTTGCCTCTTAGAAATTAATATCACTTTGTTCTTAAGTTCTTCCTAGAAAATTAGCCAGACTTTCTGTAAAATTAGTGTAGACATTGGGCATAATTCTATCTGATTTTTGTGTGTTTGGCTTGACACTTGTTAAAGAAAAATGAGTCCATGCCTACCCATGTCACAGAGAAATCCATACTGCTTCTGCTCAGCTCCACCTAAGCATGGGGGCAGGCTTTTCAAGTTTGGTCTCTACTCAAGACATCTAAGTATTGGTGACGCTCTTCTTTCATGGCTATGTGTCCCCAGAAGCTCCATGGTGATCATTCTCAGATGGTATTAGTGGAGGAAACGACACAGAATCCTTCTTTCTCCTCATTTGCATGATGGGAATTTTGAATCTCAGTCTTTTTTTGAGAAGGCTTCTTCTCCAATCTAGTTATCCTCTTCCCTTTCCCCAGACCTGGGCTTTGTCCTTAAAGGAGAAAAACTAAGGTTTTCATATTCATTGACTGTTTTTTTCCCTTCTTCTTCAGGGTGGGCTGAGATTGGTGTAATTGTGCTTGAGGTAAAAATTAGACAAGTGGGAAAGTCAAATAAACCAAGTGATGTTTGACTGATATTTCAGGACAGGCACACCATGTTCGCATTAATGTTCAACATTACCCATGAGGCAAGAATATACACACATGCATAAAAGTATACATTTGGTAATAATGTAACTTAATGTATGATGATTTAGAAGAAATTTCAGTTTTTACAACACTCAGTTATGTTAAACACATTTAGTGGCACAGAGATTGGGTTGAAGTAACACCAATCTCATCATAAAAGCTAATGATTCTTTAAAACATCAGTGAATATATTGTCATTTCTATACTCAATTTTATGACATAAAATTAGCAAAAAAATTACTCTGTTTCAGGTCTGGTTCTAAACTAGTTTTTACTTTAGTAAATATTGTCTCCATTATAGGAAATCATTTAAGAAGATGGGAAATTCTAGTATAAAGTTAAAAGGTCTTTGATTTCTTACTGAGCTTTATCTTATTTTCTCTTTTTTGTAGACACACTTTGCTGGTGAAATTAAAAAAATTTCTAGAACAGAAAAATGTTGTATATCTTTGAATTGTTTTTTTTTTTTTATGCAGTGCAATTAGAGTGTCATAATACCAGGCTATTAGTTCAGATAAAATTCTTTTTAAAAAATATTTTATTTTATTTTATGTGTATATGTCTGTGTGTGCATGTGCGTGCATACATGTATGTATGCGCACATGAGCTGTCTGCTATGGTACCTATATGGAAGTCAGAGAACAACTTCATGGGTTTGGGTCTCTCTCACTATGGGTTCTGGGGACTAAACTCAAGCCAGCAGGCTCTTCTGGAAAGCATTTTTTTTTTTTTTTTTTTTTTTTTTTTACACAAAGTGCTACCAAACAGTTAAACACAGAAGAGCCATCTGGAAAGCACTTTTACCCACTGAGCCATCTCACTGGCTCTGATACAGAGAAACTTCTTGTGTTTATTGAAAATAGATTGTATCCTGGAATGTTAGGCTGGAACTCATTTAGACAAATTTCTTATAATTTGAAGACCAGTAGGCTTAAATCAATTTTCTATCCAGTTCTACTTCATATGTAAATAAATTCACACATTTGCATGCATGTGTCTATGTACATATTCATATACATAAATATCTGTTTTCATTTGTACTTGTATAGTTTGCATTACAAATTACATAGTTTAAATGCATATGACATATGCTAAATTATCATAATTATTTTTAAATATAGTTTTTACTCTATTAAAAGTGATTAACTTTTAAATGCTCAGTATTTATGGGTATTTTTTATTAGTAAATGACTACTGAAATTTTGAAGACCTATGACAATTTATAATTCTCTTACTTGTTCAACCAGGTCTTGGAGAAGGGCCGTACATGATGGCAAGTTATGGGCAGACTGGCCTTGTTTTAGGTGCCAATATGACCAGCAGAAGCATTTTCTCTTTGCCAAGAAGTAGTGTTCATGGCAATTTATTTTTTAATTTTATGATCACTCCAGGCCTTTTCAAAGAGAAGACATCATGTAAGTATAATTGAAAATGTAAATTTAGTTATTCATGAACAATTCAGCAAGTATTAATTGGAAATCTTATATGCTATAACCTTTTATTAATTCACCAGAGAATTTTTAAAATTCCCTTCGACATTTGAAGCAGCTGCCTAATATATAAAATCATTTGCTTATCTATTGGCATTGTTATATTAGCACTGAAAATATTTGGGTTTTTGGTGATAAGAAAGTCACAAATTCAATTTTTATACTATGAACCACAGAACTTGCTTTGTAATTTTTGAAAGACAATCAAGTAATTCCTAGAATTTAAAGATTTTAATGTCAGATTAATGTGAAAGAGAAGAATTTGACTTGACATCAGATAAGTTGAGTATAAGGTGTATGTATCGTAGTGTAGACAGGCACTGAAATGGTCTTTTATGCCATTTGATCTTGTCTGTCCTGGCTCACAGATGTCCAGGTGCTAGAACCCAGCCTGAGTTTATTGGCTTGAACTAGCAACTGGTATAAAAATGTCTGGTACCTGCTCTGGGTGCCTTTTCTTGGCCATTGGTACCAAGCTATATTTTCACTATACAGACTATGTAGAATCATGCTTCTTCTAAAAGTTCAGGAAAGAAAAAAAACCCGCTCTGGAATAAGTTAACCTGGTACAACTCTTACTTTTCTGAGAAGTCTGCAAATTTTCTAGTTTAACTATATATATTCTTTCTGGTAAAATGAACCCTCTGTGTTCTGAAAATATCAATCAGTCTGGTTTATTTTATGCTCGTTACATATGCTTTTCCTCATACAACATTTTTTATTTTATTCATTTTTCATTCTTTCAAGGGACTTGCAAGACTTTAGGACAAAACAAAAGCCTTTGGAAACGTTGAAGTTGATAGAGTTCTTGATTTTATGATTTATAGTAACTGTCTTAAAAGAAAGATAGTGTTTGCTGAATAAAATCAACAAAAATACCTTAATGAGAAGCTTTTATAGCAGAAATCTCACAAATACAAAGGAAAACTTCAAAGCATATTAACAAAATAAAGATAATACTTATCCATTTCTTGGTACATTGCCCATTTGACCATGTTTTGGGAAATAGACAATAATATTGAGTGGATAACATTTTCTTGATGTAGTAAAATATCTCAGAATTATTTTTCATTAAGAACCCAGTGATATAAAAGTGTAGTTGGTCACACACTTAGCATATATATATTTATTATTATATTTATATATATTTATTTATTTTTTGGTCTTTTTGAGACAGGGTCTCCCAGTAGCCCCAGGACTGGAGTCCCAGCTTGCCTGGAACTCACTATGTAGACCAGGCTTGGCCTTGAACTCACAGAGATCCACCTGCCTCTGCTTCCCTAGGGCTGGTATGTAAGGCATGCACTACCATGGCTGGCCCTACTTGAACCCACAGAGATCTGCTTGCCTCTGCCTCCCGAGTGCTGGGATTAAAGGTGTGTACCATACACTTAGTGTATTTTTATATTAGCTCATTCCTTTTTATCACATAACATAGTTTGTAGGTTTTATATGTGAAAACATTACAGCTTCCAAATAGAAATATGTTCAATTTATCAATTCCTTCTATGAAACTAAGTTCTGGGATCCTCTTGCTATTTCTTTTTTTCCTCCAAGGGTAAAATAAATTAATAAAAAATTGAGCTTGGTTATGATTGGTTTGGGGGGATTTTATTCTTATTCACTATATTTAAAGCTCTGCTTTTTAATTTTTGAAATATCATGATTCATTTCTGACACGTCTGAGATTGACATTAATTTTCATGACAATTACGTTTCACTATTCTTCAACTTTATAAGTGGATTTTGTGGTGCCTGTGCCAGTGATCTGCCTTCTCCAGGGAATTGTTAAAATACTGCTCTGCATTTTACAGCATTGGCTCTTGTTTCCTTGGAATCTGCTGAAAGGCCAAACTACTTTCTCTTTGTCCATGACAATGATACTCTTAGCTTGGAGCTGTGGGAGGCAAACTCAGCATTTCAACGGAGAGCAACATTCTTCCAACACCAGAGCCTCTGGATTCCTGGTTACAGTGCATTTGAATTATATAGCAAGAAAGGCTTTTTCATCGTTTTTAGAGATTCTAGTGTCAAAGCATTAAAATACGATGATTCTGAAGAATTCAAGGAGTCAAGCAGCTTCAGCATAGAAGGTCAGTTTTCTAAGAGAGCACAGATGCCTTACACTATGCAGAATGTCTAACAGAAGCTCATGTTAGTTATTTACTCTGTTTAAGTAGACAGCATTATATGGTCTTAACTAAGTACATTGATGTAAATGGCTTAGAACAATCCTCAATAACTTTAATTCCCCCTATATTGCTCTCAGTACTTTTTAGCTTTTGGCATCACGTCTTAATTCACATCTCATAAAATATGCTTTAGTGTTTGTATCTATTTTTTTCTTTCCTAGAAGGCAACTTTGGATGAATTTAATTTTTTTGGAGGGGGGGGGTCTTTTTTGAGACAGGGTCTCCCTGTAGCCCCAGCTGTTCTAGAACTCACTATGTAGATCAGGCTGGCCTTGAACTCACAGAGATCTGCCTGCCTCTGCCTCCCAAGTGCTGGGCTTAAAGGTGTGTGCCACCATGCCCGGTCAAATGAATCTAATTTTTAAAGTTACTGAAAATAGATTTATCTCTGTCTTTTGAATTCAAGAGTGTGTCTGGCGTTATTGACCACTGGAAAGTTTCCTTAACTCAGCCTAAGTCTGATATTTTTCTAAGAGAAAGCCTTCAGGGTCTGGAGCTAAGGAAATCTGGATTTCAGAAAGCAATCTTCCTCTCTTTATGTGGTGTTTAAGTCATGCTCTATTTTCAAAATCCAACAGCTTGATTTCTGCCTTAAGTCTACCAAAGGAATTGCTCCATTCTAACTGATCCCCCAAATAATTCAAGATAAGCTATTTATTTGCCTTTTCTATTGTATATGCTTCTGCAAACTTCTCTAATGGAGATTCCAAAAAACTCAACTTGAATTTCAGAAGTGCCCCTATTACATAAGTTCCTGTGTTCAAAGTTTCGAAGTATGGCAGGAGGTTTTGAAACCCAGCTTTCAGAAATCTATGTGAGTGTTCTTACTCTGGCAAGGGGCAAAAAGTGGGGACAAAGATCCCTACTGCTTCCACTACTTGCATTCTTGCAGAACATATCAGGTCAAGCAATTTTATCACTTTCCTATAGGCAATGAGCGTCTACAGAGCCTAGGATCCATAGTGAGCCAGTGTCTAATGCTTAGGAGCTGCCTAGGGAAAGTGGCATCTTGTCTCAGCATGCCTCAGATGTACTTTACCTGAGATCTCGAGCCACAGAACATTGCACTCTGGACTTTGCATTCTGGGAGCCATCCACGTCACTGAGCACAGACTTTTCAGAACACCCTGACTTGGGAAGAAGGAAGACAGGGCCTCTGATAGTTTGTCTTTCTTCTGGGACAGGACATTCTCAGAGCATTCTGTAGTTATTGTAAGAAGTGCAAGTAGTAGGTAGACAGCTGAATTAGTCAAGGTCATTGGGGTAATGTCCTCTTCCTTTGTGCTTTTGTGAAAAGTCACTAACATGCCTATATAACATTGTACAGAGTAGTGTGGTCATTCTACCTGAATTATTTGAACTTAAACTTAATAAGCCTCTATTGTCATTTCAATTCAGAGCTCTACTCTACTGGAACCAGCTCTAGCAGCCTCACTTGTGATCCAGAGAGTAACGGCCAATGGCATTTCCGCTATCTTAGACACTAATCACTGGAGGCTTCTTCCACTGAGGAAACTTTTCTGGTCTCTTCTAGCTCTGGGTCCATCTAGGCTCTGGATATACAAATGCTGTCATAAACAATTCATTTTCCTTGCCATAGTTTAGAGTTAAGGTCTGTTCCCAAGTCCCACACACATATCTACATCCTGAATTTTCTCCTTTGTAGAGTTCTCTTTTCCAAAGATAATTACAAACTGACTTAGAAGGACTTCCCTATGGCGTGGGAAGGAGAATGTATTGCTGAGTTTGCAGAGGGAAAGTCTTTAATCAAAGGCTGTTCTATAACTACAAACATGTATCATTCAAATCCACTGATTTATACTTTTGTATTCAAACAAAATTTGTTTTGTATGAGGCAATGTGCTAAGTTCTGTGTAAAGTGATGGACCATTCTCCCTAGACCTGAGGTCTTGAGACATGTTTGGTCTTGCCATTTTCCTTGTTGTTAAGTTGGTTGTTTTAAGCTCCATTAAAATTTTTTTTTTTAGATTGAAAATAACATTTTCTTAGCAAAATTTGTAGCTAGGATAAAATAGAATAAAATTACTTTATAATAATCAATATTCCTAATTACAATGCTAGAAAAATTGACAAAAACGTCACTAAATATAGGAGAAATAAAAGTCTTAAAATTGTTGGAGGCTAGGTTTACACTTATTCAACTTGAATATTACATCCTCTGGCTACCAAGCAATTGCAATGTTTTTATATTATAGTATTGTCTTTTATATCATATTATGGTGAACAAGAGGCCAATTAATACAAGGGGTTCATATTCAAATAACAGTATAAAGATTGTTACAAGTATGTTTAAAATAACCACAGACATAAAATTTCTGAGACTTCCTGAGAATACTGATTTATTGTCCCTGAATCTCAAGGAACAACATGCCAGAAATTTGAAAATACTAAGAAACTTGCTTCTTTTCACTGTTTGCTATAATTCTAAATGTACCACTGTTGCTGAATAAACAAACTTGTTTTAAAATAAAAAAAGCAATAAATAAATAAATTAAATAAGCAATAATAAAAAAATCATTAGTTTTCAAGCTGTGTATTTAAATACACATAATCTCTATTTTATTTTATTTTTCTCAGAAATCCAGGCAGCAGTGCCTTACAGGAGAATGTGTGAGTGGAGATATGAACCCTGTGCCACGCCTTGTTTCAAAACATGCAATGACCCCGAAGCCCTAGCTTGTAAATTCCTTCCACCGTAAGTAATATTTGTCCGTAAATGTGCAGATTCCAGGAGTAATAGATTCTGTTCTGAGTGAATTTTGTTTCAGGTTGGAAAGTAGCCATTCTTAAGAAAATTTGTTTATGCTATATACTAGTATATGTATTGATTTAATGTTAATCTGAAATTGCTATTGGGGCTCTATTATGTGCAAGTAATTCTGCTTGCTGTTAGGGATAGGATATGAACAGAATAGACAAAGTACCTGTCCTGGGGGTGGGGGCTACAAAACAGTGGGTTGAAACAGAAAATAGCCAAAAGTGCATACAGAGAAGTGCCATATTATTAGATGGTGCTATGTGTTATAGAGAAAATAAGGGTAGGTGAAGGAGACCAGTGTGTGTGTGTGTGTGTGTGTGTGTGTGTGTGTGTGTTGTTTAACTGGGGGTCAGGAAAGAATGCTTTGAAAAGTTGGCGTCTTATCAGAGACATGAAGAAAACCAGGGAATTTGCCCTGTGGATTTTGCAGAGGGGTCTTTTGATCTGAGACCTAAGGTGCTAAGGTCCTATGGTAGAAATGTGGTGCATTTGAAGTTCAGCAAAGTTGTTGGAGCAAAGTGAACAGAACTGAGAGAGGTAGGAACTGAGATCAGAGAATCACTGTGGCAGGCCAATCACACAGAGCCTAGTAGCATGTTGAAAGGGCTTTGTAGCTTACTGTAAGACAGATAGGCTTGATATATTTTGCACAAAGAATGGAAATGTCTATTTATGCTTAAACAGTGTTCCTTGACTATTGTGAGAAATGGATGGTGGATACGGAAGAGGAAAGGGCAGAACTTGTCAGTTATGGAGCCCAGAAGAAGGGATGTGGCCACATTGCCATCCTTGGAATCGAGTCCTGAGAGGGGATCAAATGCTGGATGTATTTTAAACTCAGGTTGATGGATTTAATATGAAATAGGAAAGAGGAGCTGAGTCCTTAAGCATGACCTCAGCCTCCACAGAGTGAAGCCATGTGAATTTGCACGGTTACAGTGTTGGTACAAAGCACCACTCTCCCCTAAAAGGAGATAAGAGACAGTGTATTCTGAAGCCGAGTGAGTGCCCATAGCTTGGGAACACTAAGGTTGCCCAAATACCATGTTACAACATTGAAATGGTTTTATAAAGTTTCTGTAGTTATAGAAAATAAAGTCACAAATAAGGGCATTTTCAAATATACTGATGGGGACATTAGGCAGGCAGGTTACAGCAAAGTGGAAACTATTTGCTATAAGCCTCTGATGACATTCCTAGCTTTGAGGGTAACGGAAGCTAGTGTGAATGTTAGTACTTTCCTGAAGGCTTTACTTGATAGTCACAAAGATATTAGGTCAGACACACAGGTAGGCTATTAAGGGAGACTAAAAGTAGCCCAACATAACTTGGCTCTGGACTGTAATATCCAGCTCTCCATGTCCAGTCATTCAGCCTTGTAGAACTTTTAGCATAGTTAAGAGTTTTTTTAGTGGCTTTTTTTCCTGGAAACTTCAGTTCACAGTAGTCAATACTCATCAGTTATCTGCTGTATCAAACCATTTGACCCTATAGAAGACAATGTTGCCCTCTGCCAAGAAAAGGGCAATATTAGGAGGAAAGGCTCAGGGGAATTTAGCTCTGAGGATATTAAACATAAGACTGAAAATTAATCATAGGCTTTGGTAGCCTGGAGACTAGGAAGAAGCTGAAGCAGAGAGTGGAAACTGCTGTTATAAATAAGGAGTTTCCTGTGAAGGAGAAAAGGAACGGATACACAGTGGGTGGAAAATTTTGGAGTCATTTTATACTAAAGAACTCTAAGCTTCTTATCTATGGTGAACACTGGTATTGTGAAATGCCCCAGGCATGGGAATAAGGGAGACCTAGGCCAACGCTAAGGAACTCTCAGTCTTTCATAAGGAGATAGAAACAAACGCTGGGCAAGGCAGCATAGTGCAGTGAGGGTTAGAGAAACAACCATAGCGCCCCAGCATTTGGATGGCGTTTCCTGGTGCTGTCCTAGGGTAATCTCATGATTGCTCTCATCAGAGAAGACCAACCTCGCAAGTCACAGAAAAGTCACTCAGCTCTCCCCAGGCCACACACTTTGTAGGGAAGGGAGATGGTCTGAACCATTGTGTCCTGTGCTTCAAGCAAGTGCTGGGGGAGTAGAGGAAGGAGGTGAAATTCCCGTTTGTTTTCTTTATATTGAAAACAATCTCGTTTCTTTTCCCCTGAAAAAGCAGCCTTTTCCATTTTGCAACTCACAGTCACCAATCTATTTCATGTCCCTTCTGGTGGCTGAAAGAAACAAGATCACAGGGGAGGAAGTGAGCAGAGGGAACAGGAAGTGAGAAGAGGACATACCCGGCCTGGCTGTTACTCAGGGAAAAATTAGCTATATTGTGAAACGGTATTTGGCACCCTTATTACTTTTTGTGGCACAGACTCTGGGGTCACAGCCCAGCTCCCCAGTGATTCTGGTGTGTTATCTTTAGTTGGCCTTTCTTTTTTTTTGGGGGGGGATGGTGGCATGGGTTGGAGTGCCTAGACAATGCAGGAGGTAATTTGTCCCTGCCAAGCTGTTTCTTATTGCCACTCATCCCTTTCTTCTGTTCCTCCCTCTATGCTGAGGTATCTGCAATTCCTGAATGTGGCCCAAGTGGACACACACACCGTGCTGAGCTTTAACCTACCCCTGTGTCCCACCTCCAAGTGCCCAATTGCACCATCATCTTGTTCCAGAAGATTTGAGTTTCTGCCACCAAACAATTACTAAAAACAAAAATATTCCAAGAAAATGAGAGTCATTCATTAGAAAAATATGCAAAGTAGCATATTGCAGAGTACAAATGTAAATACTTTTATTGTTTGGCTTTTATAAGGACTCTCTGCATCTGATGCCATATATATCATCTGGAAGCTGAGCACATTATTAGTTATATGACAAGATGAAGAGGAAGCTTCTAGGAGTGACTGTGAAGTTACTGATAAAGGATAAAATGATGGTTTTGGGACTATTTTAAGGGGATGTGTTTGGTTTTGCCTGGCACAAAATAATTATTATATAAAATGGATAATGACTTAAAGACTACTAGCTGTAGTCTTTCCAATCATCTAATAACTTTAATTTTTTTCTTGCTGCTTGATAAAGTTTACAGTAGGATTAGTTAACGTGTTATCAGTTATCAGTTAAAGTGTTATTTTTCAAGTTCACTGTGTGAAATAAGAAGTTGATCGCATATAAGCTAAGCTCATATTTTAAAGGAACCATTGTGAGTGAGGTGTTGAAGAGGTTGTTAACTATGCCTCAGTAAGCCTTGTTCAGTGGGAGAGAAAAGAGCACTGCTTGATTTTAGTGTTCCCTGGATTTACTTCACAAACACTGCCCTCTGGTGCTGATGCTGACCTATCATGTCAAAGTAGTTCATTTTTGTTCTGAACAGAAAGAATTGAGCATCTTAGTATAAATTCTTTATTAACAGATGAAGTAACTGGAAATGTTTTGAAACTATTTAAAATATTAGCATAGCCTGCTGTTGCATTGGAGAGGCAGAAAATCAGCTATTTTGCATTAATTCTCTGTGGCATCTGTCAATCTAATTGTTAGACTTGACTGTACCGGAAAAGTAACATTTCTTCCAATCAGGATAAACTGGACCTAAGCTTCAATTGGAAGGAAGGAAAATGTAATCTTAGTCAAACTTTGGCTTCATTCTTGGGGAAGAAGCATGTTCTGGATGGTCTTTCCTGGTTTGAGCTCCAAGCCTATGTCCCCAAGCCTATGGCCTCTTGAAATTTTCAAGACTGTCATTTGACTTCTGTGCCACATGCAAAAGGTGGGGATCCTTACCAAGGCCTCATACTCTGCAAATGGAAGCTGGGCTTCCTTTGGCTCATAATTACAACCGTTTCCTCCCATAGCGTTGTCATGAATTTGGACACAGATCCTGAGAACTGGGGCCCCCATTACTCCCTCTCCCTGTGTTCAAACACCTACAACCTTGTCCTGACCCACCTCTTTCATCTACGATCTCAAGTTTCCTTTCAGGGAGTTTGGGATTGAATAATAGGCAGGGAAAGCCACTGTAGATGCTATATTGTCCTATAGCCCTCTTCAGGGCAATAATAGTCAAATGGCTATTTAGAAACAGAAATAAAGGTAACAGTGTAATTGGTATAGCTTAAAAATATCAGGCCATTCCTCTACATTTCCACCCACTCATATAACATGGGTTTCATGTGCCTTTAAAGTGAGTATATATTTTAAATTTTCTGTGTTCAAATTCTGCTTGAATCATATCTCTTTATCAGCTTATGATTTTATAAATTTCCTAAGTATAATGTAGTGGTAGCAAACAGAGTTCTCCTGAGTACTTGACAAGGAGGATAAAAGAATTTTAGGGAGACTAACCTTAATTGCAAATATTAAATGCAGATTTTTAATATTTTTTTATTTCTTCTTTTCATGTAAAGAGTTGAAGGGTGCTTGCCATACTGCCCTAAACATATGATCCTTGATGAAGTGACTCTCAAATGTGTTTACCCAGAAGACTGTAAGTGTGAACTGCACTTAATTTATTTGGAAAAATGAAAAGCATGTGTATTTTATCTTCTTTAAGGCAAATGTTTGTGAACAGAACCTTTAGACAAACAGAAACTCATTTCAATCTTCCTTCTGTGGGCCTTTTTTTTCCTACTTTCTAAAACATGTGTAGCTTACTAGTCACGTCTCTCTTTGAGTTTCTGTCCTAAAACAGTTTCCTCGAAGGCAGAAGGCAAAGTACTGTATGTAAATGAGGTGGGTCTTTATTTTACGTACATACAGAGTATCTCTGTTTCTTTATAGGCATACCTGTGATTCCCACAGAGCCAGCATTAATGCCCCCAGGTAAGCTGTCATACCTGGGTTTTGGAGAATTGCTGCAAATTCACACAGTAAAATTAGCATTTTCTAATGTTGTAGGACCCCCAGACTGGGGTACCCTGTGTTCTCAGGAGGCCGCACCCCAATAACTCAGTCCTCAAACCAGAAGATGCAATAGCAAGAGGAATTTTTTTATTTCGTCTATAGACGGCCTTCCACCTTGATCAAAAGGGGAAGTCCAGATTCAGCTTAGAAGCTTGGTTATATAGACAGAAGCCACAAACCACAAACAGCAGTGGGAGGGGGCTAGTATTCAGGTCACAGCAGAAGTGCTTGGTCACAGCAGAAGTGGGAGGGGGATTTTTCAGGTATTTTTCCAGCTTAAGGAAGCATGAAAAGGTCATCTTTTCTTCTCTACAGTTAGAATTATTTTCCTTTTACTTCCTTGTACAGCTTCCCAGAATATAGCCTGGGAGACTTAGTTTCAGTTTACTTTAATCTGGGGGGCTTTGATTTGATTCCATCATTTCCCCCCTTTTTCTTGTAACAAGATTTTAATCTTAAAATCTACAGGTTTTCTGTTCTATTTAGAGCATGGTATTGCTGAGTAAGGACCAAAGCCTGAGTCACTGATAATCGGTCCCTGATGAATTGTAGCAATCTATTGAGTATACATGGTCCGAAAGTTAAAAGAAGGAGAAGAATTATTAGGGGGCCTATTAGGGTGGACACTAAGGTAGTTAACCAGGGGCTTTTATTAAACCATT
>NW_008330777.1:4241006-4242699 GCF_000622305.1 Nannospalax galili
GTGCTGCATGCCCAGTAGGTGCCATTAGGGGGCACTAGGTATGCGTCGGCCTGGAGGGAAAGGGAGGAGTTATTCTTAAGGCAATGTTTAAATCCAGTGGGCACCTTTCCGATGCAGGTGCCTGTCGAGGTAACCTGAGTCAGGGTGAGCGTGTGGGTGGAAGAGGTGCAGGCGAGGGGGGCAGCAGAGTTCGCGGGTAGTACTGAGAAGTTTTCCTGGACGACTATGCCCTCATAGTAAGGGGGGCTCGGGTTCAAACAGAGCCAGCAATTCTTAGATTTATCTGGCTCTGAGTGATTTAATGCCTGGAACGCTCCCCTGACGAGGTTTAGGAGTCTATCACCTGTCCCAGGGTATATGGTGGGAGGCAGGCTGGCAAAGTCATTGGTTTCTGGGATTTGTGAGGGCACCAAAGCCGATGACGGAAGAGAAGCTGGTCGCTGGTTACTGAGGACTGGGTTGGGACCTATAGCCACTGCAGGTGGGGGAGATATCTTTCTTCTAATTGTGAAAAGGAGGCCATCATCTCCCCTTTCCTTGTATAGTCTGATTCCCCAAGTAAATCCTTTGTCCCAATTTAGGGTTGACTTTTTACCTTGTGGGGTGAAATCTACGCAAAGGGGGTGGCACCATGCATGTTCACAGGCCTGTTTATGAATAGTTTTCCAATCCTCAAAAGTCCCATGAGAATGATTTGCTTTTACAGTGATATAATCCCATGATGAGGTCGGGGACCACCAAGTGTCCCCGGTTGTCTCACATCCCCAGTTTTTGCAGTAAAAGTAGGCCCTCCCTCCACATTGGGGGTTGAGATATTTAGCCCTGTGGTTGCCTGGGCAGACATAAAAGGTTAATGTGTGCAACATGGCCCGGTGCTCATGAGGGCCACATCCCCCCCACTGGTCAAGTTCCAGTCTCCCGGGGGGAATTTCCTTGTCAGGTGCCACCTCAGTATTCCAGTTTCCATCTAAGTCCCAGGGCTCTGGTGCTCCTAAGGCTAATTTACACAAATCTGGATACAGTATAGGCCACCAAGTACCCTTGGGTGCCATCTTGTGGGTTTCAAACACTACAATACCCATTTGATTAATTACCCGTCAGGTAGTCAGCACAGGGAGATGGGGATTTCCATAACTGGGGACAAGCCTATAAACAAATAGAATTATTAGGTATCTCTGGAGAGTCTTATTTTTAGAGGGTTGGATGTCCTGTGTAGATACTATTTTCCAGTGTCCTCCTGGGTCGGAGCTCTCTTGACGTGGGAAACGTGAATCCAAGCCGAAATTCCGTCCACCTTGAGGGCCGTAGGCGTAGTCAGGAGAACCGTGTAGGGTCCTTTCCACCGTGGTTCAAGGGTCTTTACGTTGTGTCTTCTCACGTACACCTGATCTCCAATTTGATAGGAATGAGGCATTTGTGGATCACCAGGCCGGTAGACTGCAGACAAGGGCCTCCAAACCTGGTTCTGGATGATCTGGAGGGCTTGGAGCCTTGTTTTCAAGCTGGGGTTATCAAAAGAAGAGGGCAAGGGGGACAAGGTTGCATTGAGGACAGGAGGCGGTCCTCCAAAGAGGATTTTGTAGGGGGTTAGGCTGTGTATAGCAGGAGTATTTCTAGCCTGAAATAGAGCTAGAGGTAGGAGCTGCACCCAGTCTTTAGTGCCAGTCTCTAGAGCTAATTCAGTTAAGGTCTC
>NW_008330777.1:4242879-4243539 GCF_000622305.1 Nannospalax galili
AAGGCTGGGCCATTATCAGACCCAATTACCTTGGGCAGTCTAAATCGAGGGACGATTTCTTCAATCAGCTTCTTTACCACAGTCTGAGCTGTTTTCTTTCTGGTGGGGAAAGCTTCAACCCACCCTGAAAAAGTGTCTATAAACACTAAAAGATATTTATATCCATATTTTCCTGGGAGTACTTCAGTAAAATCCACTTCCCAGTTAGTCCCTAGTCGTGTCCCTCTTTCTCTCTTGCCAGATGGGACCTTTGACCTGGTTGCATTTACCAGGGAACATGAGACATAATCTCCCACTACTTTCTGAACTAGTTGGTTGAGGTCTGGGAAGTAATAGTGTTGTTCTTCTCTTTCTAGTAGTGTTTTTAATTTCTTGTGTCCCAAATGTGTCCACTGGTGGAGTTGGGAGATTAGCTCAAGTGCTGCTTCCCGGGGCAGTCTGGTACGATTTTGATATCTCCACATCTTGGTTTCAGGATCCAAGGTAGCATTAAGCTTCTGAACAAGTTCCAAGTCTTGTTCAGTGTAAGTAAAAAGAACTTCTGCCTCCTTTTCCTGTCTCTCCATCTCAGTCTTAAGGTCTGCATGTGTGTAAAGAATGTAGGTACCTTCTGCTGCCTGACGGGCAGTTTCATCTGCCATCCGACTGCCTCGAGCAATC
>NW_008330777.1:4245510-4246813 GCF_000622305.1 Nannospalax galili
CGGCGGCTACATTGTCCAGTCTTTTTGAGAGATAAGACACTGGCCTTTTCCAGGGTCCCAAAGTCTGAGAAAGAACTCCTTTTGCCATCCCTTTATTTTCATCTATGTATAAGATGAAAGATTTTGTCAAATCTGGCAATCCTAGAGCTGGAGCCATCAGCAGTGCTCTTTTTATTTTGTCAAAGGCTCTCTGGTGTTCTTCAGTCCAGATGAAAGGAGTCCCATTCTTTGTCAAGGGATATAGAGGAGCTGCTATTTCAGCGAAACCCGGTATCCATAATCTACAGAATCCTGCGCTTCCCCAAAACTCTCTGAGTCCTCTGGCTGAGGCTGGTGGGGGGATAGAGGCTACTGTCTGTTTTCTGCTTTCTGTCAGCCAACGTTGTCCTCCCTCCAGCCTATAGCCCAAATAGTTCACCTGCTTTAGGCAGATCTGCAAAACTCTCTGAGTCCTCTGGCTGAGGCTGGTGGGGGGATAGAGGCTACTGTCTGTTTTCTGCTTTCTGTCAGCCAACGTTGTCCTCCCTCCAGCCTATAGCCCAAATAGTTCACCTGCTTTAGGCAGATCTGGGCTTTCTTTGCTGAGGCCCGGTATCCAAGTTCCCCCAATCTGAGTAGGAGAGCCTCCTTACCTTGTAGACAGTCAGCTTCTGTCTCAGCTGCTAAGAGGAGGTCATCCACATATTGAAGAAGCATAATCTGTGGGTTTCTTACCTGAAAGTCAGCCAGATCACAGTGTAGAGCTTCATCAAACAGAGTAGGGGAATTCTTGAACCCTTGGGGAAGTCGTGTCCAGGTTAGTTGCCCCGATATTCCAGCTTCAGGGTCCTTCCATTCAAAAGCGAAAATGGGCTGGCTAGCCGGGCTCAATCTTAGACAGAAAAATGCATCCTTCAGGTCAAGAACAGTATACCACCTGTGACTGGGAGGCAAGGTACTCAGGAGATTGTAAGGATTTGGAACAGTGGGATGTATATCCTCTATCCTCTGATTGACTTCTCTTAAGTCTTGGACTGGTCGGTAGTCATTTGTTCCTGGCTTCCTTACGGGGAGCAGTGGGGTGTTCCAAGGGGACTGGCAGGGCCGAAGTATGCCTACTTGTAAAAGTCTCTGAATATGAGGTCTGATTCCTTCTCGGGCCTCTCTGCTCATAGGGTATTGTCTGATTGAGACCGGAGTTGCAGATGGTTTTAGTGTGACCACTATTGGAGGCTGATTGCATGCCAGTCCTGGGCCTCCTGTCTCGGCCCATGCTAAAGGGATTTTACTTAGCCAATCAGATATACCAGGAGTTTCTGCTATC
>NW_008330777.1:4247354-4249355 GCF_000622305.1 Nannospalax galili
GTGACCATCCACCTCACCCCTGCTGCCATAGCTCAGGCTGCTGTACCTGCTGGCCATGATGGACTGTATCCTCAAACCGTGAGCCGAAGCAAACTCTTTCTTAAGTTGCCTTGTCAGGTATTTTGTCACAGCAAGAAGGATTAATACAAACTGTCTGTTGGGGCTGGAGAGATGGCTCAGTGGTTAAGAACACTGGCTGCTCTTGCAGAAGACCCGGGTTCGTATCCCAGCACCCACATGGCAACTAACAACTGTCCATAACTCCGTCCCAGGGGATCTGACAACCTCTTCTGACCTCCGTGGGCATTGCAGGACAGGGGTGCACTTACCTACATGCAGGCAATACACGCATACACATAAAAAAAAGTTAAAAAACTGTTAAATCTTTTAATCATTGCTTTGTCCCACAAAGCAATGGACTTTGCAGGCTACCCTTGGCATCATTGTCAAACCAGTTCTCGCTAAGGCTCAGGTAGATTTTAGAATATTCAGGTATGTTTTTGAGAGTGGGATGGAGAATAGACTCAATTAAAGCAGTTAAAGCCTGAGGGTCCTGAGAAAAAGAGGGGTTATGAGTTTTCCAATTATACAAGTCAGAGGCTGAAAAAGGCCAATACTGGATCTGGTCCCCTACAGTTCGTAGAGGAAAAACCTGGGCAGTCCCGGTTCCATCAGAGGGACCCCCTCTATCTCTTCTCAGGCGGAGTCTACTAGATGGTGGGGAGGAGTGATCAGGTTCAGTGGAATCAGGAGATGGATGAGGTAGTTCTTGAGGTAGAGGTGCCTGTGCAGGAGGATAGGGAGGTGGGGGATCAAGGAGGGTTAGGGAAGCTTGGTCCTCGGGGAGGACTGGTTTCTGCTTCTTCTCAGAGGAGGACTGAAGGGGCAGGAGGGAGGAAGTGAGACTTAGGGGAGCAGAAGGGATAGGGGGTCCTTGATCATTCTCTCTGATTCCCCCAGGAGGTAGGAACGGTCGTGCCCAAGATGTGGGATTACGAGCCAAGTCCTCCCAGGTGACTATGTAGGCCACCTGGTCCGGGTGCCCGTGTGGCCATTGATGGAAAATGTATTCCTTAACCTGCAAAATAGTAGCAAGATCAAAAGTCCCATCTCTTGGCCATCCTTTTTCAAAGGAGGGCCATGTAGAGGAACAGAGACTCTGCCACTTCTTCTTCTGGACCTCTAATGATAAATTATGGGCTCGCTCTACAACTTCCTTCCAGTGTTCTAGAGTCAAACTCAAGGGGGTAATTAGTGATTGACCCATGGTAAAAGACTTTTAGGAGAGAAATGGAGAAAGGGAGGAAGAGAGAAGGAGAGAGAGAGAGATAGAGATAGATAGAGAGAGAGAGAGAGATACAGATGCCACTCCAAACAGTAATGACCAGTGAGTGTGCTTGTGGATGAGTACCTATCAGTGCCCAGTTTTTCTTCTGTGGGGGACATGAATTTATCTGGGATTCACGCCTGGGACCCCCTTATCCTTTCACGGGAGTCTTTTAGCGGTGAGTGCCCTGTGGCTCTTACTTGCTTGACCAGTACCCGCGGGGCTTTTTAGTGGCTAGAGAGAAAGGAAGATATAGAAAGACCATCCTGTCTCCACCCGTGTGGGCAGTCGGGGTCCGCCAAGAGGGCTAAGAGCCTTTGGTTTACGTCAGGGAGTGGCCCTGACCAGAAAACCTCAATTGCTCCTTCGCCTTTAACGGTCCCTCACGAAGACTTGGACTAAGAGTAAAGGAGTAAAAACGACAGAGAAGGCTTAAAATAGAGAGTGTGGAGAAAAATACAAAACCAGACCTTCCCCTTTTAAGATATTAATACACTATTAAGTATACACACATACCATGTTACATCACATTCAAGTGGACCGGTCCTTCTTACACCCAGACACGCACAGCACTCATTCTTGTTTTCAGGATCCCCAAGTACAAACACAGATAGACAACAAGAATCCTCGGCGTGCTCTCTGACTCAAAACTGAAAGTACAGATCGGGAGGGGA
>NW_008330777.1:4250241-4252741 GCF_000622305.1 Nannospalax galili
AATCCCAGCAATTACTTTTGCTTCATTAAGGGACTGTGGATCTGGCAACTGGTCTACGTCTTTCTCCATTTCAGTTAGTGTAGACTGAGACTTTCCTTACCATTTTTCCCAGCATTCATGTTTTAATAAATTCTGCTTAAATTTTATGGTAGTTGAGTTGGTTTTTAAGAGAAGTATGTATAATCCATGTTTCCTCTAGAACTTTCATTGTTATTTTGGATTCTGTGCTCTTATCCTGGATCTGGCAACTGGTCTACGTCTTTCTCCATTTCAGTTAGTGTAGACTGAGACTTTCCTTACCATTTTTCCCAGCATTCATGTTTTAATAAATTCTGCTTAAATTTTATGGTAGTTGAGTTGGTTTTTAAGAGAAGTATGTATAATCCATGTTTCCTCTAGAACTTTCATTGTTATTTTGGATTCTGTGCTCTTATCCTCACCTCTCTCACTATGAAAGGATTTCACGTATCTACTTCCAGTGAGGCTTGCCAAACCTAACTTCTCCAGGGATTATGATTGAGGAAGCTCAATTTCAGATATTTATGTTAGGTAAGCTTTAGACGACTATTGTGCTAAGGGCTACCTTGGCTCTTAGTGGGCATGGGAATGGTCAACAGTTTGTAGGTTTTTCCTAACATAAACAATGGTCCACAGACTGTTGTAAAACAAACAGTCTTCTATATGTGGGTTCCAAACAATCATGAGTCAAAAACATTTGAAAAAAATTCCTGTGTGTTAAAGATACATAAAGCTTTTCCCCTTCCCTTCCTATTCCTGAAGATAATACAACAAACCATTAGTCATGTAGTATTTATGTTGCATTAGGTATGGTAAGTAATTTAAGAGGTTATTTAAAGTAGATTGGGGGGGGACACACATAAGTTATATAAAAATACCACAATACCTTATGTGAGGGACTTAAGCATGAACACATTTTAGTATGTTTGGTGCATTTTGAATTGATCCCCCATGGATCCTGGAGGATGGGTGTATTATAATGCTGGTACTTAGAAACATCTCACAAGAGACTGTTGTGATTATTTGGGAGGTACAGTTTTAGAAGGGTCAGGGTAGGAGTTAGATAAGATAGAAGGAAGAAGTTATGTTCTACTTTGAAAGTTCAACACGTGTAAAGGTCTAGGGTAAAACAGAACTTTTCATATGGGTGGATTTAAAGCTAGCAAATATATTTTGAGCATTCAGTATGTGGAGAAATTGGACCAGGAGATAGGATGGAAAAGATGATCAGAAGTAAAGGTCATGGCAAAAATACTGGATTTTATTTTCTGAAAGCCATAGTGATCACTGAAGGGTTTTTTTTTGAGTCTGTGATGCTTTTTAAGTTAGAGCCTCATTACCCAGTATCACAATTCTTAAGAGCTAATGTTTACTGCATGCTTATTATATGCCAACCATTGGAGTAAGTACTTGGCATACACTTAATACTTGTAGAGATGAGGAATTGATATATCATTGTAAACCATTTGGGGAAGGGCTGAAGATGCTTTTCCTACTTCACTGAATCTATGTGTGAATAAGTCTATGAAATAAGTCTGCACATTCTATCATCAAGGACATAGACAATTCTTCTAAATGCTGCTGTCTACATTGACTTCACAAATCAATATTCAACATCCATCTCAAATGTCTAAACTGTTTAACCACAGCAATTCATATGTAGGGCATGTATATTACACTCCATGATCCTCAAGGTAAAGAAAAATAATTTCTAATTGTGTATGCCATATATATGTATATATTTATTTTTAAGACATCCACTCAATAAATGAGTTCACCAAGCTTGTAGAATGCAATATCAGCATTAAAGAAATCAATTGTATTTCTATACACTAGCAACAAAGAATTTGAAAAGGAGATAAAACAATCTGAATTACAGTAGCATCAAAAATTATTAAGTATTCAAGAATGCATACATCAAAGTAATCACGAGCTGAAATATAGCTACAATGAGATCTGCAAAACATTAAGAAAGGAATTAAGTAGAGCAAAACAAACAGAAATAAATCCTGTATTCATAGATTGCAAAAGTTAATATGTTAATGTAGCAATACTCTGAAATCTGGCTATGCAAAAGTTGACCCTAGACCATTTGAAAATACAGATCTTCTAGAATAGCCACAACAGTCTTTAAGAAGGAGCAGAATGTTTGAGGACTCACACATCTCAATCTCAAATGTCCTGTAGTTGTTAAGAGATCTTGGCTATTACAGTTCTACATGCAGATGCTGCTCATGACCCTGTGATGATTCTGGATAGCAATGTGTCCTTGACTAGCAAGAAGTCTCCATAACCTCGTGCTGTGATTTGAAGAGCACTTTATATCATTTTCTTTTTCCTAAAAATTGTGATAATGCAAAACCACATTTAATTCTATCTTAAACCTCACACTCTCTAGATGATACAACATCTAGTTTATCATGAGTGTTGTTCATGATGGAATTTGGAAAATTATACTTTACTTGTTCCTCAAGTTAAGGAC
>NW_008330777.1:4255241-4274168 GCF_000622305.1 Nannospalax galili
CCAGAGTGGGAATGTCCGTGTATGTTTGTATTTCTTATGCAGTGACCAATGTTTGAAATAGGGAAGAGTCTTAGTTTTCAGTGTTTATCACTTCACCATACCAAAGCCATTGTTTCTGACCTTTCTTTATTTGATTTATGATTTCAGTTCTCACTGTGTGACATTTTTTAGTGCTCTTATTAAACACAAAGCTAACTTTACTTTATATATGTATATGTAAATATTTCCCACATGCACAAAATATATTTTAATGAAGCATTCTTTAATATTCCCCCATCTAGTCTTGAGTGCCTTAAAACAGACAGATTCATATTCAGAAGTCACACTGAGAATAAACAGATCTTGTATTTGGTTATGGTCATGCTCACCTGCCTATTGCAAGTATTAGAATCACCTGAGGGACTTGTTACAACAAAATTCTGGATCCTATTCCCAGACAGTGGGTTTGAATAATTCCCATTCTAAAAAAAAATGATTCCTTCATTATTTTGCATACACACAGACACAGACAGACAGACAGACAGACACACACACACACACACACGTGCACGCGCACACGCACGTCTTTGATAAAAGTAGGTTCCAATCATCCTCAATTATCTACTTCCCCTTCCTGAGCTATGGACAGTTAATGGTTGCGGGGGCAGAGAGAGTCATATTCTTCAGTGATGTAGATACTTACACATTGCCCCACACCAGGAAATAATTTCCATGTATACGTGTAACCCTAATTGCATGCAGCGAGTCTCTTTCTCTCTCTTTCTCCTCTCTCTCTCACACACACACAGACATGAAAGTAGGTGGGGACTTAGGAATAAAAAAGATATATTTTTAAAGCAAGGATTTAGATACAAGCACAAATAACAATTTCAAAAATTATTTTCCTGCTCCACTGTTTAATCCTAGGTCGGTGCTCCATGCTGTCAGAGCTGAGCATCATCACATTTGATGGAAACAACGCTGCACTGTCTAGCATGGCTTCTTATATCTTAGTAAGAATTCCTGGGGAAATTATAGTTGTTCACATTGAAAAATGTTCCAGGAATCAGGTAGGTCATAATCTATTTTGCAGTCATTTCTTTGTAAATTTGTAGGTGATAAATACTGTAACACTGGAGATTCTCACATGTGGAAGCACTAGGAGACTGCTTCTAATACTGAAACCAAGAAATATTTCATATAAATATATTTGTAGGTTTATAATATCACCTAACTGATCTTTTAAAGGCCAACTAACACATTTGTTTTAAAAGTGTTTCTTTGCTTATACTTTTTTTCAGAATGGAAATTCATTAAAAAAACTAGTGAGCACTTGCAAATTATTGAGCAAATTCATTCTGCTTACTATAAACTATATTTAACTCCATAAAGTTTATTTTTTTTCCAAATTAAGGCTTCTTCTGGAAGAATCTCTGGACTTTGTTTTAAGAAGTTGAATGTAACAACATCTACACATAAAATATTTGTCAACAGAGCAGCAAGAAAGGTAAGGGCACAAAATTAAAAAAAAAATATTCACATAGGATGTGGCAGTCTTAGGGTTTTCTCTAAGATCTGTGACCACTCCCGCTATGTGTATTTGGTTATGTTTACAGACCCACACTTGAGTTTCCTCCAATTGAGTGGGCTTTTAATCCAATTAGGTAGCTGTTGACTTCCCCCAAGTTAAAAGTGCCACTACTACACCAATGTATTATGCTGTGCTGGCCATTGAGGTGGTTATTTGGTCCTGAAGCTGGTGCTGGACCATAGATTCATGTTTTCCCTTGACACCTTCATAGCATTCTCCAAAACTACGAGAGCTAGACTTCAGGGGAAGTGGTTTCAGTTGCAGCTCTATTGCTCCAAATCCTGTGCCCGAAGTGTGCTCTGTCTTCAGCAGGAGGCTCTTACCTTCAAGTCTGGGAGGCCATCAAGGGCTGTGGCAATAGCCTGAATAATTTTGGGAGTCTCTTGGACCACCCTGGCCAACAACTCAAAGGAATGTTTCGCCTCTCTGGCACCATTTCTTGTTATGTAGCCTTTAGCTATACCATAGACTCATGTAGAGATAATCTATGTGTGATTTGTCATTAGGTTGTTGAAGTAATATGATTCCCTCTGATTTTTTTAAAAAACTAGCTAGGCATTATTTATCTTTCCTCTCTCATTGTCTAACCCTTTGGACATGGTTTTCTCATTTAAAGTGTCCTGATTTTCCCCATTTCTCCCTTGATAATACCAGTCTCCTATGGTCCCACCTCTCTTGAGCTTCTTTTCCTTTATCCCCAAGCTTCCTTGTTTAACCCTCCTCCCCCCCTCTCCTTTAAATAACCCCATTGTTACCCATTTCTTCCCCTAGTAACATCTGTCTTCTACTGTTCTTCTCTCCCAGATTCTTTCTTTCCCTTTACATCCCTGGTTTCTTTTCATTATTCTGGTTCCTGCATTTATGTCTGGATACATATTCACTTATAAGGATTTGGTTCTAGGATCCACATATAAGAAATTATACAAAACAATTATTTTCACAAAGAGTAAATTAAACATATCAGTAAGTGTAGTTTCATTGCTTTTGTGGATAAATATTCTTTTCATGGAAAGTTAAAAATGATTTTTAGTATTAGATTTTTCCTCCACTTGTATGACAGTCATTAGCTAAGAGCCATGTTAAACATCTTAAAGCTCTCTCAGAAGACGTGCGACTTTCCACACCTCTTCTTCCAGAGTTAATGTTTGTGTTTCAAGTCAGATAAAGGCAAGAATGTGAGGAAGGGAGGCAAACTGTGGAAAACGTAGTACCAAGAAGGGTAAAGGGAAGAGCACTGAGAGGAGATTGAAGGGCTGGCTTGGAAGTGCTGACCTCACTATCTTTTAATGAATAAGAACTAACTAAAATAGAAAGAAGATATATTTAACTTTATAGTAATAATCTAAAGAACAGCAAAAAGGTATAAAAGGCTTGAAAAGAATCACTTGGTTTTATGGGAAAACCTCTTCCCAAGGTGTTTCTTTAGGATGTAAGATGGAGTTATGAGTTGGATACATCACTCACACCTGAATGGTTCTCTCTAAAGTATAAGAAAAAAACGTGCAAAGATTTTACTTAAAATGACTGGCATATTATATTGCTTTCTGCAAATAATTGCTCTGTTATCATAGTTTCATAGATTTTAGGCTGGAATTAATATTAAAATGAGCATAAAGTAAAGCCTAAAATATGTAAGTATGATACTTTTTGAGATGATATCATTTGAATATTCTTTATTTTGATGATGTTCTTAGATTACAAAGAAGTTAATAGGAAATAATTGCAAATGTAGTCAATTCCATTATTTTGAGCATTTGAGTAGAGGGGCTTACATTTTTTGCCCCAACATGAGCTCACTTCTGGCCATTTGTTGAACTAATAACCAGTTATTTAAAAAAATTTTTTTTGATCATTTACATAATACAAATGCTGGTCTTAACCTCGAGCTATGTGCAGTTGTGTGGGTTTTACATAAATATCTAGTGGCTGAAAAGCAGGAGGTACAGAGATAAAATTATGAGCATATCATGGAAATGCAGAGGAGTCATGACACAATTACAGAGGGTCAAACAGGTCTGTGTGGACTAGGTGACATCTGAAGTCTTAACAAGTCAGTAGAAAGGGGAAAGGGGAAGGGATGATGGCTCAGCTCCAGGTGACAGCAAGAACAGGATAAAAAGATGAGCAATAGGAAGATTGGTGAATATAACAAACAGTTACTGTTACTTATAGTTCAACTTCTATGTCATTGCCGTGACAAAGCACTGTTTTTATTTATTTATTTACTAAATATAATTTTTATTTTTTGAGAATTTCACACGTGAAAATTGTATTTATATTACTTCCACCCATCCAAATCTTCCTCCAAGTACTCCCATGTTCCCCCAACACCTTTACAGTTATTTGTCCTCTTCTTTGACAATTGCAAATATTATTATTATTATTGCAAATATTATTACTGCATATTTCTAGATACATTTATAAATAGACACATATAAAATGTGCTTGGTCCATTTAGGACTGACCAATTTGGATTAGATAACCTCTCAATGAACTGGAGAAAACTGATTCTCCCTCCCTCAGCATCCATTAGTTGCCTGTAGTTCTTCATTTTGAGGTGGGACCCTGTGAACTTTCTCCTATCTACATTGACATGTCAACTGGTTTTGTCATTATGAAGATCTTGTTAGGCTACCATACTGTGGCAATTTCATGGGTGCAGCTTCCCTATTATGTCTAGAATTCATCAACTAGTAGCAGGTTCTTCTATGTCTCTCTCTCTTTCCATCCCCTCTTCCACAATGTTCCCTGAGCCTTAGTCTATATTTATTTATTTAAATTTTAAAAGTTTTTAGTGTTAGATAACTTCATACATGAGTACTGTATTTACATCATTTCTACCCCTCCTGTTCTCATCACCAAACGTCCACATGCCCCCACCCCCAACACTCCTTTAAATAAACATTCTCCTAAGGGTTGTGTTTATATTATTCTAGGTAGATGTGGATTCTATTGTTGTGCCTTTGCCCTTTTCAAGTCAAGAACTATCCATAGAGGATTCTGGTACAATGTATGTGATCACTACTCCTTCTGGGTTAATAATAAAGTGGGCTCACCTTACAGGAATTATCGATGTTCACTTCAGTGCCCAGTTTAACTTGTCTTCCTACACAGAAGGACTTTGTGGTAAGAACTGATCTTAAACTTTCTATTTGTCTTGTTGTGTTTGCCTGCTTACACTATATATATATATATATATTTTTTTTTTTTGGACTCCAACAACCTGCTTTCCCAATTTGAGAGGCAATATTCACGTTTAGTTCTGCATGTGAATACTGCAGAAAGTAAACTCAACAAACACTTACGAGTCAAGAAACAGCATTTCAAATTAGGCATTCCACTGAAATGCATGTTTATTATGGTTCCTGTTATACTTTGTGTTTGTGCTAGCTCATATTTACTGACCATTCAGAAGTTGTTAGCCATATTTTAATTTACTTAATTCTAATCTGCTCTAATAAGTTGGTCTCAGGGTCATCTTAATTTATGTGATAAAAATGTATAATCAGGGTTGTGGGTGAATTTCTCTACACTTCCTTTGGCTCTATACTCCACTGATGAAGAGTAAATTTATCTAACTTTCCTCAAAGGAACTCAAGGCTATAGCATGTCAATAGGTCAGGTAACTTTAAAGAGAAAGAGAGATCATCTTTGTCCTTGAAATCGTGGCTCAAGTTCTGACAGTGGTACCTTAATATTTAATGAATCTTTGTGTCTCAAGTGACTGCTATCAGCTAGCTGGTCTATGTCTGGGATTATTTGTAAGGATTATACCAATCAGAACTCTCTTGTAAGGATTGTGCCAATCAGAACTGTATTTGTGAGGACTGTGCCAATCAGAGCACGCCTGTGAGGGATTATTTAGACACTGGGTATGCAAGTGAGGGATTATGTTGATTGGGTTAACTGAAGTGGGAAGATTCACACTGAAACGGGAAGGCACCATGCCCTTGGCTTGGGTCCTAGACTGAATAAAAAGGAGAAAGGGACTCGCACGTGAGCATTTATCATTCTCCTCTTCCTGATTGTGGATATAATGTGACCAGATGTGTCAAGTTCCTGTTGCCTTGACTTCCCCACAAGATGTATTATACTCTTTTTAAAAAAATATTTTACTTTTTATTTTTTATTTTATGTGTATGAGTATACTGCCTGGATGTGTGTAAGTGCACCCATGTCACAATGTCCAAGGGAGCCAGAACAGGAGGTCAGGTCCCTTGTAACTGGAGTTACAGGTGGTTGTTAGCTGCCATGTGGATGCTGGGAATTGAACCCAGGTCCTCTGTAAGAGCAGCCAGTGTTCTTAACCCATTTCTAGAGTTGTGTCATGAAGTAGGCAATGGAACAGAAATCATTACTGAAAGCAAAAGTTTATAATTTTCAGGCAGAGGTTCCCTTGGAGGATAGAAGACTGGAATTCATTCACTAAATATATGCTGTACTGGGAAATAAATCACTAGATATAAAATTTTATTCTTAAGTTGGAAGACTATAGGAGCAGAAGCAGTCTCCTCTTTTCCAATTTTCTGTGATAGTGCACATATCTTCATTTCTACACCCATGATTTCTTTCATAATCATTTAAGATACAATGTTTTATTAAAAACCAGACATATAATTTTAAAGATCTTATCAGGGCCCAAATCAAAAGATTCCTAAATTTAGCTGCTTAGTGCTTTATTCAGTAAATAATTTATTAATTTAATGTCATGTATTAAGCAGATTAGTTGCACTGCCTATATTTGATTATTTGATGAAAGTGAGCTTTTTTATTTTTATTTTTCTAAATGCCACATGCCTTTTCAAGGAATTTGCAATGATGACCCAGACGATGACCTCAGGATGCAGAATGGCACCATCATTACCAACATGGAAGACATAGAGTTATTTATCAGGAGCTGGGAAGTTGAGAAATCATTGGAAATGACGACGAGAAGACCTGTTAGGAACTGTACTGAGCATGACTGCAGTCGCTGCATTGAGCTACTGAACAGAAGATCTTTCACTCCTTGCCATGACAAAGTAAGTCACAAGAAGTCAAAAAGGGCTGTTGTACTGGACTCATTGAGAGAAAAAACAAACAAAAACCAATAAACTAACATTTTTGCTATGCTGTTCTACTGAGAATACTTTCTCTCTAATCCTATCAGCACATTGTGAAGTTCAGAATCACACTTCATAAATTTATAGAGACAGGAAGGATAATTATCTTTTGTTCCTCTTATGTTTTGTTAGAACTATTGGCTTTTAGGAAAATAAAACTCCTTTTCATGAATAAATTCCTCTGAATGAAAGTGATCAATGGCAATTTGTAAGGAAGCTAAGACAGTGAAGCGTTAATCAATTCCTATGATCCTGACCTCTAATGTGTATATACTTGTAAGCTCAATGGTCATATACCCAATTCAGTTGACCTTTGTACTCTCTTGTTTTCTCAGTTTAATCACTGGGTCGAGAGCAGCCCAGGTCTTTGGGCATAAACATAAACAATTAAAAGGGAATATGACAACATTACCATTGGGCAAAATAACAATAGCAGGTTCTACTTTAGGGCCTATGACCTCCATGGTCATAGGCTTTGACTAGAATTACAGTACCAGATATGAAATTCCCTCTTCTAGAGCAGGCCTCAAATGGCACAAGTGGCACATCTTGCTTGGCAGGTTGGTAATGCAGCACGCAGTATGCAGTGCTGGGTAAGAGAGTTGTCTTTTCTTCCTCAGCAACCTATGTAGCACGTTCAGGCACCATGATAGCCAGCCCCAGGGAGCAAGTTTCTCCGTTTATTTGAGATAGATTTCTCTATGTCCTGCAGACAAAATGTGTGTTGTATGTCTTCAGCAATAGAGTTTTACCAAGCATTATAAATTGTAAAAGCTACATTTTCCTTTAGGAACCTGAGAGATTGACTGAATCAGAGAAGCTTTTGCTTGCCTAGGTAACACATGGTGTGATAACACAGGGTACAGTTTAGTCTGTGATAGCCTTAGCTTTTTTCTTGGGATCTTCCTGAACAACTGACTTAATGTAAGGAAAGCTGAAGTCCACAGATAATGAAGAATTGGGCACTAACAAAAATGTTTATTTTATATCTAATACTCTAAATATACAATCTAATACTCTCTAATACTATAAATATACAATCTAATCTTCATCTGCTATAAAAATAAAATCCAGTTTAACTGGTCATGGTTTTTGTATCATGGTTAGAAATATGATTTTTCCACACTGAATAAAATAACTAGGATAGGGCACGGTCAGAAACAGGTGCAAGAGCAGGCTTCTTCACTTCTAGAGTGAGGCAGATGTGAAGAAGCTGTTCATCTAACAGATTTTCTTGCTTCCCCATGAGCAAGTACAGGTGTAGGGCGTTATAGAAGGAGTTGGATAGGTAAGAAAGGAAATACAGAATTTAACATCTATCCATTCATTCATGCTTACTACATGTTTACTGAATGGATGAGAGAAGAGAAAAATTAAAATAGATGAAATAAGTTAAATTATTCACATTTCAGGTTGCCTCTAGAACAGAGTATAAAACAGTGAGTCTCTAATTACATTAAAACATGCCAAGTTATGTAACTTATATAACTAACATGCAATAGGAATTAAAAAAAATTGAACCATTTACAAACTTATTTACTGTACAGTGTGCTGTAAATTATGGACTGTTTAAGGAGTTTCAACTTTTTTTCTATAGTAGATAAAACTCTTGTTAATTATATGGAAGAGATAATTGCAGCTCACAGCATCATATCAGAAATAGATTTTTGTTAGGCCTGAGATAGTCTGTTATTTTTATCTTTATAAGGAAGAGTAATATAGATTAGCATAGATAATAGTTATGTAAGATTTGTTGTGGGCCTGATTCAGCAGTTAAGAGCACTGGATGCTCTTGATGAGAATCCAGGCTTGATTTCGAGGGCCACATGGTGACTAACAGCCTTCTGTAATTTTAGTTCTAGAAACTCTCTTCTGACTTCTGCAGGTACTGCACGACATGGATGCACTTATGTACATGCAGGCAATACATTCATACACACAAAATAAAGATATTAAATAACAAAAAAGTTTAAAGATAGATTTATTGACAATATTATAAATTCAGAAGTGACATTGAGTGTTGCTGATTTTTGAGAATTTGAGATCTAAAAGAAACTTGAATGGTATTTATTTTGATTGCTTTTGTTCTTAAGTTTGTATGTATATATTTTTGAGTTTTTGTGTATTTCATATATGAGATCTTAATCAAATCCAAACCCCCTTGAGACAAGGCCTCACTATGGAGCCTGGCTAGCCTCGAGCTTACTATGTAGACCAGGCTGGTCTCAAACATGCATCAATACTCCTGCCTTTGCCTCCCAAGAACTGGGGTTACAAGCATGCTCTACCATACCTGGCCATTAATAAGATTCTTCAAATAGTTTTAACTCAGGGTTTTTCAGTAGTTAAAACAACATAACTTATACTAAGGTAAAATATATCCCTAGGTTTCACCAAAGGACTTTTGTGAAAAGATGTGGATTAATTACACCTATTTCTGGAATTATGAATGTGATGCAATTTCTGCATATGTTGCTCTGTGCAACAAGTTTGACATCTGCATTCAGTGGCGAACCCCTGACTACTGCTGTAAGTAAACATTAACACAATAATATTTTCTAATCATTATATAATGTTTCCTTTTTGTATTAACGTTCTTCTTTTCATTTTTAATCACAAAAGAATAAAGTGTATGGAACAAAAAATATGTCACAAATACAAGTTACATCACTAAACTTCAGAAATAAAAGGGACTCTGGAAGCTCTGGTGTGACCATCTCTGGCCCCTCCCTCCCCAGAGGAATCTCTGTTCCTGAGCACTGTTTTTGATTCATCTTGAATGCCTGCAGTTTCCAATTTCACTAGACACCGTCAAATTGTTCCCCACTAAAATCCACTAATTTATACCCTCCCACAAGCTGAGTATTCATTTTTTAACAGCATGACTTTTTTTTTTGTTGTTTTTTTTTTTCTTTTGGTCTTTTTGAGACAGGGTCTCCCTGCAGCCTCAGCTGTCCTGGAACTATGTGGACCAGGCTAGCCTCGAACTCAGAGATCCGCCTGCCTCTGCCTCCCAAATGCTGGGATTAACAAGAATTTTCTAAAACATCATTTAAAGAATGCTCAGCAATGTTTCCTTAGCAGTAAAAGATTAAACTTCAACAGGCAGCATTTTTCTTGTTTATGACTTGGTTTGGGTTGTACATTTAAATTCTGAGTAGAAGCTGTATCTCTTCTTGCTGAAGAGCAGTAGCTTCATAATGGTTGACTATGTATTTATGTGAACCAGACTTAGGCTGCATGTTGGTGATATTTATTTGCTACAAATCAAATGAACATTTCTCACTGCAACACCTAATACTAGTTAGATGTTTGGAAGGTGCCTTCACATTCCAGTGGCTATTTTATTGCTGATGATTACATTAAAAATGGTCTTTGAAGAAACTAAGATGTGCAAAATTTATTTTTGTTAAACAGGCTGACATCTCTTCCTTTTATCAGAATTTAAATAGATTAATTTTGTTATTAGCAAATTTTGTCCTTTATTGTTCAAAGCACTGAGTTGCCCAGAGGGGAAGGAATATCAGTCTTGTGTACGACCGTGTGAAGCAAGAACATGTCTCAATAAATGGTTCTATGGACACTCTTCATGTCTGAATTTAAGAGAAGACTGTGTGTGCAAAAATGGAACCATTCTTCACCGTCCAGATAAAACTCAGTGCATTCCAGAGCAAGAATGTGGTAAGAAGTATAAAACGATTACTTAGAGATCCAGAAATCATACACAGAAAATTATTATTTAGATATTGGAAAGACATGCTAAGGGAAAATGATCAAAGATAACTTAGGTGTTAGAAAGGAAATGAATTTATGACTTGTTTTTTAATATGATCTCAGTTGGAGTTAAAATTAGGATCTTGGTGATGTTATATTTTAATCTTTACTTATGTGTGTATTAATAACTAGGAAAGAAAAGGCAAATTAAGAATTAAAATGTAAGTTACAAATGTAATTTGTAGGATCAGTTTCAGTTATTTCTTATATAGTACTTCACTTTTGCTCCTGTGAGTCTAGGCTGTGTCTCTGTAAGACAGAGAAATTAATGTCACTTATCTTCTACGGTTACTAGAGGACACACAGAGTATTAAAAAGCATTTTTTTTTGGATTTAGTCCCTTGAGAAAACAAACATGCAAGAAACAATAGATAGTATTCTTATCTAAGGGAAAATATTTAAAATTTTTACCTTCATGTTCAAATAATTTTTGCACAATGTCTTGAGAATTTTGAAAACTGTCACATGTATCTTCATTGTGGTTAGAAGAAAAGGAATTTAGCTAATAATTAAAGGGAAGGACAGATAGAAAAGAAATGCAAGGACATGTTCAGAGACATGCTTGTGATTGCCAGTAAAGAAAGTATCTGTGGAAAGCTGTAGAAAGGAGCAGTAGTATTTGTGGCCTATTTACAAACTTTGGTTAAAGAAAATGTAACTTAGTAAGTGGTGAAAGAAAAGAAGAATCTGAGAAAGGATAGATTCATGGCCTGCTATTACACTGAAGAATCATGTCATAGTCTGAAATAACATTCTTGACCTTTCAAAGTATGCACCGATGGTGAAGATCAACCCCGCAGGGCTGGGGAGATTTGGAATGGGGGCATTGATGAATGTGTCCTATACAAATGTTTGGAGAATGGAAGCATCATTCCTATAGAACCTGTCTGTGAAGAAGAGCCCTCACGTATTTGTGAACGAGAAGGTGAAGTTGTCATGGGCATCACTGATAAGCTGACCTGCTGTTCTAAAGAAGTTTGTGGTAGGTATACAAGCTGAAGTCTTATAGGGCATGAATGACACTTGGTCTGAAAAATTAAGTAAGGGAAACAATGAAGTGTTGCCATAAATGGTGGCTCACACTTTTAATCCCAGCACTGGGGAGGCAGAGGCAGGCAGATCTCTATGAGTTCAAGGCCAGCCTGGTCTACATAGTGAATTCCAGGACAGCTGGGGCTACAGGGAGACTCAGTCTCAAAAAGACCAAAAAAAAAAAAAGTCATTTTCTCAAAGCAAGGTATACAAATACACACAAAAGTTTGCCAATAACCATTAATAATATTCAGCAATGTATGACAAAAGACAGGACTTCTGAGTCTATGACTCATGATAAGTGAGGGGGTTCAAGAAAGTCCCAGACAATCCTTAGAGTTGATGATGTCTCATATATGGTCCATGTTTTGGCTTGATGGGCTTCATCACAGTGTTAAAAACATGTTTAGTGAGAGCTGCTTCCCTGTTGCAGGTAGACAGCAAATGATTTTAGTTAAGTTCACTGCCATTGTAATGTTTTATTGCTTATTTCTAGGATGTGACATGACTTTGTGTGAAACCACCATTCCGACATGCACAAGTAGCCAGAAACTGATTGTTGGTTATAGCCCTCTTTCTTGCTGTCCACAGTACAAATGTGGTAAGTTAATTAACTAGGGAAAGTGTGAATGGATCATTGTACACTAAAGTTATTGGACTGGACTTTTTTCCTGTGTCTCCAAGGATACAATTTATTATAAGTGATTGTAGAACTGGCTAATTCCCATCAGTTTTCCCTATGTTAAGATTTTTAATTAGTTACCACTCAATTCAAAGAGAAATAACCATATTATCTCATTTTTAAAAATGTACTTTATTGTCCTAGTCTCACAAAATTTTAAATGCACTTGTGCTTTCTGCAGAATGTGACACATTCAGATGTCCCAATATTTCAACACAAGATTGCAGAGAAGACCAGTTTATGCTTCAAGTGCAACAGGGAGAACCTTGCTGTTTCTACCCTTTCTGTGGTGAGTAGAGATAATTTTCAGAAGGAAGAGAAAGGATATAGGGAAAGTCTCTTATTTGCTGCAAATTTTACTGGACCAATGGCAACCAGTACTTTGTTGTATTATAGGAATTAAGATGAATGAGAACTGTAGAAAACAAAGTAGATTTTAATAACTCTTGATAACTATTACTTGATAACAGTGCTTACCCTGTCAACTAAAGTGTGTATCTGGTCAAACATGATCAAAACAACAAAATCAAGACTTTTCTTTAATGAAGCATGTATCTCACTTTTGTGAAAAAAATTTAGCATGGGCTATCCTGGAAGAGCCAACTAGAATATTATGCACTCTGTTGAAACATTGTCAAAGCCATTCAAAGAATTATCAAATATGGGAGGCATGGAAGAAAAGTGTTTGCTGCATTGTTCAATGACAGATGAGAATAATCAAAGGCAGAGAATGAAGAAATCTCAATAAATAAATCAATGATATTTAGATTTTCATAAGAATGCTATTCTAGAAGTATACATGGCTTATATTTTTTATAAGACTTCCTATTTATCATTGTATCTAGGAAGCATAAAGCATTTATCTTTTCAAAGACTTGATTTATTATTTTTATTTTATGTGTATGTGTGTATTGTCTGCATGTAGGTAAGTGCACCAATGTCATGCAATGCCTGTGGAGGACAGAAGAGGCTGTGGGATCCCCTGGAACTGGAGTTATGGAAAGTTGTTAGCTGGCATGTGGGTGCTAGGATTCGAACCTGGGTCTTCTGTGAGAACAGCCAGTGTTCTTAACCGCTGAGCCATCTCTCTAGCCCATAAAATAGTATCTTTAGGAAATAAAGCATTATGCTTTGTTTTCCCTATATTTTTCATTTATCATGTATTTTATTTTGCATATGATAATTTGAACTAATAATTAGATTTTATAATAATGTGACTTTTTTTTTCTTTCACTTTTAGTCTGCAAACCTTGCACTGAATCTACTCCCGTCTGCACTGATGGGGAATTCCTCACAGTGGACCTTAATACTACACATTTATGCTGTCCTCAGTACTACTGTGGTAAGAATATTTTAAGCATATTTAAAAATATTTAGATGTGTCCATGAAATGTCTCCAAAGAGTTAGATGTTCAAGATGTCCAAAATATCTTTGTGGTAGTGCTACATCAAACCCTTTTCCAGGGCCCTTGATGAGCTGTGCTAGCTCAATTACTGTGGCCGAACCTTCTTACCAGCCATTCACTCTATCTTCATGAGCATATGGCAGTTGGGAGGTAGAAGAGGCAACACTTGGGACCCAGAATTACACCACTGCCTTAGTAATGGCAGTAAACTAAATGGTAGGTACTAAGGAGAGCAAGTCGATGAGGTTCATCTTTACTTATTTGATTTCTTTTCCTAGTTTGTGAGCCAAATCTTTGTCCTATACCACTAATCAACTGTGCAGAAGACATGAATCTTGTGAAAGAAAATGTGTCTGGTCAATGTTGCCCAAATTGGCATTGTGGTAACTAATTTAATATTTTAAAGCTTTGAGATACTAAATAGATGCATTTTGATCCATGTAAACGTGTTCATTTTTGCCTTTTAGAATGTAACTGTGAAAACCTTGTTATACCAACTTGTGAAGTGGTAAGAATTCATCCTTTGATTGATTTATCATATTATTCAAATTGGTATCTTCTCCCTTAATCTGTTTCATTACTGACTCATTCAAAGTAAATTTCCTCAATAAATTATATTAAAATAGGATAAAATAATGATATTGCATAATTATTAACCTTTCTATATTTTACTTAAAATGGTTTAATACATTTTTAAACAGGCAACTTAATCTCATAATCTTGTGTCACTGAAAGCCCAAGTTCTTAAAATGAAACAAAATACTGAAAAAATGTGATTTTAATATTGAACTGTATCTCAAATAACTCTTTAAGAAAGTGTACTTCTAATTCATGCTTTATAGAAGAGGAAGAGGTACAAACATGTGACTCCTTATCTCTTCTTGAATTATCTATTAGTATTGAATTTATAAAAATTTTAGTGACTTAAATTTTAAAGATAACAAGGATGACTAATGATAACTGTTAAAGGAGTGCATTTGACAATACTTTATAGATCTTTTCATCAAATATCTATCTTCATGATATGCTATTATGTTTAAGAAAGACAATGTATCTCTGGTCCCATTTATTAGAGCAATTGTTGCCTTTCACAAAGACATTTCCACTTTCTATTTTTCTTCTCCTTTTTAAAGTGTACTTACATAACTCATTCAAATATTTCAGTACCAAGCTATGTTCTGGGGAATAAATGAGTCTCATTTTCAAGTAACAGATGTCCACTTTTCATGCTACTATTTTATTTTCAATAGGATTAAGTCAACATTTCCTCAACTGATGTTATAAACAGAATGCTAAAGATTTATAATAATTTTTGTATTAGTTACTTTTCTCATTGCTGCAAGAAGCAACTGAAAGAAGGAAAGGTTTGGGATCATCTATTGCCCATGATGGGGTTATTGCCCATGATGTGGGAAGGCTTCAGGAGTATGAGGTGTTGGCAACTTTGTGTCTGCAGTCAGGAAGCAGAGCAAGAATGGTTGTGGGCCACAGGCTTCCTCTCCTTTTGTTTTTAATTTAGTCTGTGACTTCATTTCATGGGATGGTGCAATTCTCTTTAAGGGTAGATCTTCGTTCCTTGGTTAAAGCTCTCTAGAAATACCCTCACAGACAAGCCCAGAGGTCTGTCTTCTAAGCAATTCCGTATCTAATCATGTTGACAAGGAAGGTTAGCCATCACACCTTCAATACAAATTTTCAACTGATTTTGTGTTTGTGCTTTATGCACATCTACATAAGTGTAGGATTGTGGCATCTTATTTTACTCAAGTCCTTATTTAACACTGAATCTTCATAAACTACCCATTTTTAGCTCATTTCATGAATAAGGAAGTTGAGGTCAAAGAGAATAGATGAATGAATGATTAAGGACAGGATTCAAAACAAGGGCTTTGTGTGTGTGTATGTGTGTGTGTGTGTGTGTGTGTGTGTGTTTTCTTGTAATCTTTCTACTTTGCTTAACTCTTTTCATTTCCCTTCTTTTTCATTTCACTATTTGGAGAAACCATAACAGTAAATGTGGGACTCCCTGGTCTCTGGGGCCTTGACTTTCTCAAGTTATATCTTACTTGACTCACTGTAATATCACTGAAAATATCACTTCATAGATGATAAAAGTGAACTACACAGTACCTGGTACAAAGAAAGGGATCATTAAGGATTTATTATATATATTTCTGTGTTATCACAAATAAATTGGTATTCAGAATACTAACCACAAGGTGTAAATCATCATGGGGAATTTTTTTAAGGATGGGCACTACCAACAAAAGTTTATGTAGTCAGGTTAATAAATGATGTAAGAAGTTAGACTACTTCATCCAGAGGCTGTAAGAACACGGGTATATACACAAAGGCACGGCATAACAGATGCATTCTGAGGGAAAAATAGGCTCTCATTTGGAAAAAAGACTAAACCAGAAGAGGAATAATTTCAGATAAAGATCTGACCAAATTGGTGTATTTGAAGAGGGTTTTAAAGACAAGGCTGAGATCTCAGGTTTGATCTATTCATTTCTTTTCAGTTATAGATTCAACCAATACGCATGCAGTTGTGGTGCAGGTCTCTTGAAAAGGCAGCTGAGCTCTGAAAAGCTCAGTTGTGGACCTACTATATTAGAAGAAGAAAAGGGTGCTGAATGGGATGTAAATTATGGAAAAAATGGTTTTTGAGGCAGGAAGATGTGGCTGTGCCTATGTAGGAGAGAATATAAGCAGTAAAATGTCAGAGACCAGAAGATAGACTAAGAATAGTAGAGCCATTCATGAATGAAGACTTTCCATAGAGTAGGGTCTGTTTGTAAGTGAAGGAGTGCAATTCAAAAAGGTAAAATGGAAGACTTTGGCTCTTTGCAACATATTGAACAAAAGTGTGTGTGTATAGGGTGGGGGGGTGTATGAGAGAGAGAATACTGGGTACTTGGCCCACACTCTAATAACCAGCAGAGCATCTCAGATTAGATCTTGGAATTCCAGTCATGTTAGCCTCATTCAGATCTCCTCTGTTAGACTGGAGGATATTTAACATCATTTGTTATTAGTTAAATGTAAATTAGCACTACAATGGGAAACCGTATCATGTACAATTTAAAGAGAGAAGTTATAACATATTGCAAGAATATGGAGAGGTTAGAACCATCATAGACTGCTTAGCAGTGTAAAATGGCGCACATGCTTTCAATAATAGCTTAATAGTTCAATCACAAGGTTAGGCAGAGTTATCATGTGATTCAACAAGTTTCATCTTAGGTATATAGCCATAAGAAAGTAAACAAATGTATACAGAAGCTTGTATTCAACTATCATAATAGTTGAAGAATAGAAACCCTCTGAGATGATTGCTTTTAAGTACTAGTGACTGTAAAGAAGAGTAATGCTTGTGTGGAAGTTAAAAAAAAAAAACTATCTTAGCCTGGCGTGGTGGTGCACGCCTTTAGTCCCAGCACTTGGGAGGCAGAGGCAGGTGGATCTCTGTGAGTTCAAGGCCAGCCTGGTCTACATAGTGAGTTCCAGGTCAGCTGGGGCTACAGGGAGACACTGTCTCAAAAAGACCAAAAAAAAAACAAAAAAAAAACAAAGAGCAAAACAAAACAAAAAAACCAACCCCCCCAAACAACAACAACAACAACAAAACAAACATCAACAACAATAAAAACACTATCTTATTTTATGTAATGTTAAGTATTGGTAGAATAATGAGCATATTTATTCTAGGAATAATTGTATACTTAAGAGAATAAAACTATAAGTAAATATGTGAGTATGGCTTCGAAAGAAAGACAAAGAGGACGAGAAGATTGAAAGCTAAGCTTTCTAGGAAGGGATGAGCACTGCGGCTTTAATTATTTTCAAATGAAAAGTGCTGGTAGGTGACCTACAAGACAGCACTAGCCAGATCCCTCAATTCATCTTTAGGGTAGCTTATGCACTACTAGAATTTGATTTATTATTATTTTTAAAACTCAATTAAGACATTTTATTTCCAATCTTCTTGGAATTGTCTCTAGATTAAAGTCATAAAACAAAAAAAAAATTAACATTTATGAAACTACAATTTATAAGGTACTATAAAAATAATATATTAGGTTACAAGAAAAGTGACTTTTAGATGTAAATTTATTAGTGTAAATTTATTAGAATAATTTCTTCATGTCAAGAATCAAATCATTTATTACCGTGTGATTTGAAAATGAAAGGCACTGTGGGAAAAGTGATTCTTACAAGAATATATTTGAAAATTTAGACCTGGTCCTGGGCTTGCTTAGATTCTAAAGCATTCCCAAGTCTTGAGTCTTAGTCGTGACAACAGTTTACTAATAGCTACAGGTTATGCAGTACTCCTGTTTACCAGCTCTACTCTGCCCACCTGACATATATTGGCCCATGTTTCTCCATCCACATTACTAAGTGGTCAGCAGTATCATGTCTGTTGCGTGAATGAGGAATGTAAAGCAAAGATTGGCTGAGTAATACCTACTGACTCATATAACTAACTAATGAGAGCAAAACAAGATCCCCACACTGAAGTGCTGTTTCTGAGTTAGTGTTAGTCACTGTTCTAAACCCGTAGATCCCGCTCTATCTGTATGCCATAGAAGCCTTGCTGGGACGCAGACCTCAGAATTCAGACACCCTCTAGAGAGCAGGTAGGGCATATTTCCACAAATCAAAGTTTTCAGGGGTACCAAACTTCTTTTACCTCCAAATTGTCCTCTAGCAGCTCAGATTCAAGTGATAGCATTTTAAAGTTAGCACAGTCTAATGTTCATCTGGTTCACCTTCTCTCATTTAATAGATGAGTAAATTAAAGTTTAAAGAGAGTGGATCATATGGGCCGGGGGTCGGGTGGCTCAGTGGTTAAAGGGGTTGCCCCCTGCTTGTGCGGACTAGTTAGGGAACACAGCACTTATATAAATGCTGGGCAGGTGCCCACATGTAATCCCAGCACCCTGGAGACAGAGATAGTAGATCCCCGGAGCAAACTGGCTATCTAGACTAGCTGAGCTGGTGAGCTCTGGGTACAAGTGTGAGACCCTGCCTCAACATTGAAGATGGCAAGTGACTGAGGAAGATGCCCAGCATTCTCTGGTCAACATACATATGCACACACTTATGACATACATGCACTCACACAGGTGAACATGCACACCCCTCCCATAAAGATGTCGAATAATTTATGATCATATTTCTTATTGTGAATTTTTCCTGAACACTAAGTGAACTTCAGCCTATTCACTAAAAATGTTTGTTAAATACCTGCTAAGTGTCTTTATGAGTGTTTAGGAAATTGCTGCATGTTATAATGTCTCATTTTAAAATTGTCATGGTAAATCACATAAAAATAATAATAACAATAATAATAAT
>NW_008330777.1:4274287-4280091 GCF_000622305.1 Nannospalax galili
CTTAAATACTTTTAAACAATAAGTGATTATTATTGGTATCTGTTGTTCAGCCTATATCAATTTAAAATTATTTTCATTTAGAGATATGGTATAACTATTAAGTCAATCATAAGTATTTGAATAAAAATGTATCATTTTTAGTTCATATCTAAAAATGTTCTGAGAAATTTGATAATAGGACAGAAAATGAATTATTTTTCTCCACACAATTTTTAAGTTGAAACTGGAATTCTTGTTCATATATCATTCTAAAAACGTGTGTCTAAAACTGTGAGGATATTTTTTGCTGTTTGTTTTATGATAGGTGTTAGCATTGAAAAGCATAAAATTAGCTTTTCCTTGAAATAATGAATTTTCACATTATTAGTAGATTAATAAAAAGTAAAATATTTGTATAATGGCTTAAATTTCTTATATGAGTGAAGGCTGCCGTTCAGAGTTGGAGAGGCAAGGAGAGCTTGTGAGCTCTATTCATCCCTCTCCCAGCCACTGTAATGCAGCACCTTTAAGATAAACTGATGCATCACACAGGCAACACACACACACACACACACACACACACACACACACACACAAATGGAATCAATTCTATAAAAGAAGGTAACTACAAGTCACAAAATCTTACAGAATCCAATCATGAATAGACCTCCTATTTTTGAATTAGACATTGCTTCTGTCTATATCCATTCCAGGAGTGGCAGTGTTATGAGAGCAGTCAAGTGTCTGAGAAAGGAACAGCAATGACATGCTTGTACCTCCATGGTTTGCTATAAAATTTATCTTTTGGAAGAAGTTGATACAACTGACTTTACAGATCAATTTTTATTATATATTAAGGGATAAGTATGCTAAATTATTGGGTTGTTAATGATATTTAAGGTAAAGATCTTACTTGATTTTGAAAATTGGTCCATCATAAGGAAAATAGAGTCCTACATATAAGTTTCATTGATTGACAAATACAAAAGCCAGCATTATGTTTCCTTCTTGACTCATTTTTAGAAAAGGATGATGTGTGTGTATTTCAAGAAGTATCAGTATTAAATCATGGACAGTCTATGATAAAGTACTTGGAAGGGGACTTCTGTTACACAATAGAGTGTCTGGAAGAAAAAGATAACCATACAGACTTTCATACTTTGAATGTTACAATGGTGAACTGTTCAAAAGACTGTGAAGATGTAAGTACTCTTATAAGTCATTCTGGTGGGCTAGTGAATTTAATATCGGCAGCTGCAAATTTTGAATTGGCTAATACTGCATGAGTTATAAACTTGAATAATTCCTTGACTATTATTATTACATTATATTTTGGGGGGTTTTTGAACAGGGTCTCCCCAGAGCCCAAAGTGGACTAGAATTCAATCTGTAGATCAGGCTGGTCTCAGTCACACAGAAACCTGCCTGTCTCTGCCTCCTGAGTGTTGGCATTAAAAGCATGTGCCACCACACCTGGCCCAACACTGTTATTTTATGATATGTCTATTTCATGCGATTTTCACTTTTCTATGTGTGGCCTTGAGCTTTATAAAGTCTTGTTATCTACAGCTTGCTAGATTGCTTGACCTAAGGTTGTTGCACCTGCTTGATGGAGTTTGCCTGCTAGATGTAGAAGTTAACATCTACTTAATTTCTAAGTTGGTAACAGAAGATCAATTACTGTTTGAAGCTCCTCAATTTTAGCTTTAGAAATGCATACAAATTTTAAGAGAGAGAGAGAGAGAGAGAGAGAGAGAGAGAGAGAGAGAGAGTATGTAGTTGGGAAACACCTTCAGAACTAATTCATTAAAATACTTGTATTGTTGTATGACTAACACAATGCCTGGGCATTGTATATACAGCACCAGATATACACTCCATCCCCCAGTGACTATGATTGTTGTGGAACTTGCAAGAATATATCCTGCAAATTTCATATGGAAAATGGAACGTCAGTTATATATGAGGTATGAATTCTATATTTTCTAAAATGTGTTCCTTAGAGGGTAGGTCTCTATGGTGCTTTCTTAAGTTGACATTATTGAATCAAATTTGAAAAATGTCATTTCCTACACCTCTGTATACATTGCACACTCATATACAATACACACAATACACAAAAATATATTCGCTATATTTAAATTTTTGATTATTTCTATTGTAAAAATACATTTGAGTTGCTTTTCAAATTAATTTTAACATGGATTTTCACATTTTCCTAAAAGTAAGAATGAGGGGCTAGAGAGATGGTTCAGCATTTAAGTCCAAGGTTCTGTTCCCAGCACCCACGTGACAGGTTACCACTGTCTGTAACTGTAGTGCTAAGGGATCTGACACCCTCTTCTGATCTCCACAGACATTGCATAACATGGGTGCACTTAACATACATGCAGGCAATACACTTATACACATAAAATTAAAATAATAAAAAAAAATATTAAAAAATAAAAGAAATGAGTTCTGGGGAAAATGAATTGAAACAAATTGTTATATTTATCCACTTTTTTTAAAGAAAGGACATTGGTTTTAAAAATGATTACAAGATGGAAAAATTAGAACTATGTCAATAAACAGCATTACACATTTAAAAAGTTGGTGAAAATGCACAAAAACTCAATAAAGACATGCATTTAAAATTGATAATTAAGGGAGTAGGAAGAAGAAAAACAAATCTCAGGAAGGGAGGAGCATAAGTGATGTGATTTGTTGTTTTAAAATTAGTGGGGGAATATTAGAGCAAAACCTTTGGTCAGTTCTGTTGTAGAAGTATACATTTCTGTACTTCCTTCTTCTCTCTTGCATTGTATCATATAACACCACAGTTCCACATGAAGCCAAACACATACAGACATGAATGAGGTGTGTGTGTGTGTGTGTGTGTGTGTGTGTGTGTGTGTGTAATTTTGAGATACAATTGGGGACATTTTCAGATGAAATATTAATGTCACAGGAAGTTCTTTATCTTGGCTTGAATTTGATTCCCTTAAGTAGAATAGGACATATTCTGTGTAAGAAATGTAATTAACTTGAATATGTACAATAATAAGCTCCTCTCTTGTTTTTAGGAGGGAAGCACCTGGCACTATAACTGCATCACCTATAAGTGTGTTAAGACTGATGAGGGGGCAATGATTCTGAACTACAGTATGGTTTGCCCCCCTTTTAATGAAACTGAATGCAAAATGGTTTGTACTTTAATAGATCTAAGAAAATTCTGCATCAACTGTAATTTAGAAAGTACACATTAATATGTTTTCCAAGGGTGTACAAATAAGGCATTGTGGCTTATTTGCTGTAGTAAATGTTTTCTCTTCTTCCATAAATAAAACCTGTTATATTTCTTTGGTTTTCTGTTTTGAGTTCTTTATGATTCTCCAAAATTGACTTCCTTGGAGATACTTTCCTATAACTAAGTTTTTATGTGCATCTACAGGGATAACTGAAAAAATCATTTACTCAGCAAATCTACCCTCCCTTTTAAAATAGATTAATGAGCTGCTTAATTGAGTTTGGCCTTCTTTTTTTAGACAAACACCTAGATTTATTGTGTCATTAAGGCGTGCTGGCCCAGTGACATTTACTTTTGCTTTTCTGAACACAGGCCATTCAAAAATTAGGGGCTTTCGCTGATCCTACAGTTTTGCTGTAGCAATTCTCTATTTTTTTTTAAAGTGTCTATTAGGAGAGTAGATTTTTTAAGCGATATAATTTTTATTTTACAAAACTCTTTTCAGTGTTAATTACTTAGACAATAACAATCCCTTAATGAAAAATGAGATTTGTTCAGTTGTGTGGAGAAATAGCAGTCTTGCTGATTTTTCCCCCCTATATATAATGCCACTTGATAGTAATGGCTAGCTAGTAATTATGTCTAGGAAAGCTACAGAATTAAGTTCTGGAAAGAACTGCATCAGATTATTTCACAGACTCACTTTAATACAATAAATTATTATTTTATTTGAATCACAACTGGCATGTGACTAAAATCAGTTAATAATTACTATTAGAATTTCAAAAGATAATTCATAAAGGTTTATTAATCTATCATTAGACAAGAAACATCTTGAGATGTAGCGTTTGTTTGAGTAATAAAGCACTGAAAAAAATGTGCTGCCTTAACATTTAATTTTATTCTGAAACTCAGGGTAGTTTAATTAGAATAGATTAGCATATTTTATTTCTTGGAGTTGGAAAACTATGAAGTTCTCATAGAATAGCTATTATTAATTATTATTATTGATGTTATTGTTTTGTTATCTTAAATATTTTGGAAATTTAAAAGATATTCTTTCAGGTAGCATGAATTTTTGTATTTTTTCATACTATTAATGTAGAGACAAGGCAATGTTCAACTAAATATCTGATCCTAAGAAATTCTTTTTCAAAATTGTTAACTTCTGATTATTTTCCTATGAAGGCTTTGTGATAGTTGATAAAACTATTGTAAGGATTAGTCTTTTATTTCAAGTTAAGAGAAAAACACTGTAATTTTTTTTTTTTTTTACTTTATACCTTTTCTCTTTTCCTAGAATGAAGGGATTGTAAAACTTTATAATGAAGGCTGTTGCAAGATCTGTAAGTGAGGACATGGTCCATGAAATTATAATAGATTAGTTTTTATGGCTCATGCTGGTTGTGGTGTTCTCAGCATTCCATCCCTATTTTGCTCAAATTTCATAAAATACATAATTTAAATACTTTTGTGATCTGTGGTTGATAATCTTTTAAGCTAGTCTTTATGTTGTGTGGTGTGCAGAAATATTTTTATTTAGAGATATTCTCTTTTCATTTGTGGAAATTTATTTATTGTGGCACTTCCTAAAAGTATGTTACTTAGGATTTTCATAAGTTTAAAATTTTCAAGTCCACTGTAGCCTATTCTTGGAACATGTTGAACTATAGAAACTTAATGATTTTCCCCAAAGATGAGGAGACGAAGGCTCAGAGAAGCCTCTCTCATTAGGTAATAATGGATATAAACACAGGATTCTTCGTCTCTGCCAAGCTCTCTTAATTGTAGAATGATGGCCATTAACTTTAGTTCTCTTATCTGATGTATAAGAATGTGAAGTAGTTTGTGCTTTGACATTGGAGAAGCCTTGTTCAAAGCTTGGGATATTTGAGTGTCCAGGCTGTGTTGGGGAAACTGTAGAGTTTGGATATTATCACAGGATATGTGTTAAACAAAATATATTACAAAGAAACCTCTGAGGAATGAATAGGAAATGCTTCATGATACAAACAAATTCAACTAAGAATGAATAATGCTGTCCCAGCTTCATTCATTGAATTAGTTTTTCCAGGGCAGTTTAATTTCAGACAATCTTAGTTACCCATCTCTCCTTCAACCAGAGTAACTTAACCTGTATTGCCTTTACATGTTGGAATTCACATAAGCATTTATTTTAAACAATAATTTCATGAATAAAATCATATGAAAATTGATCATGTAATTCCACAATTACATAAACAAGGAAACTCAACAGAATGAGTCAATGACTTCCCTAACATGACAAAGCAAATTAGTGACAGAGTGAGGTAAGCATCCTGACTCAGGGGTTACAGTAATATCATGCATTTTTAAGTGTATATTCTTGGAAATATTATAATTTAATACTGAGTTATACACAGATGCTAAGTATTGTATCTTGAATGTTTATAAGGTGTTTTTAATTATAATCATAAGGGCCACTGTAGAGTCTTAGCATGAAGTATCCTTCATTTATATATTTCAAAAATACAACTAATTAATTATATGTAGCATGATTTTCTATTAATATGTAAGAAAATGTGGTTTTATACCCCAATTTTATTTTAAAATTAAT
>NW_008330777.1:4280274-4291295 GCF_000622305.1 Nannospalax galili
GTGTAGAATATTTTTTCCTTTTGATAATAATGATTATTCTAAGATAATGAGGTAAAAAGTGAAAATAGTAATCTAGAAGATATAAGCTGTTTGGAAGGAGAAATAGATATTACACATAAAACAGCTATAAATTTAGTTTTAAACAAAGAATATGTTTTATATAAATATAGCAAATTTCCATTCTAATTATATTTGCATACAATTTAAGATAGAGTTTTACATGAGCTCACTGGTGAAAAAATACACTATTATTTCAGGCAAACGAGAAGAAAGAATGTGTCAGAAAGTGATCATTAAATCAATCATAAGAAAACAGGACTGTATAAGTCAGAGCTCTGTAAGTAGAAATGTATGCCTGGTTACATAAAGAATGTTTGTATTTCCAGAAATCTATACATCTGCATATATTACACTTACAAACTAATATGCCACGAAATTGCTAACATTCAGTATTTAAATTGATAGTGTTCCTACACTCTAATATTAAAATATTCTGTTTTTGAAGAACTATGAATTATTCTTCACATAAATAATCCACAGTTCTCAATGATAATTACAATCTAGAGAGACGGATATGGAAGTTAAATATATTTGACTGCATTTTGTCTTACCTATGTAATTTTACTCCCGAAAATAGTCCTAGTTAGAACTTTACTCCTTCCAGTATGATCTACTTGATTCAATGCTGTGCCTGAGCCAGATTACACAGGTGATGAGAGAATGACTAGGGTAGGGTCCCTGCTTTCTGTAGATCTGTTTAATTGTGCTTGCACAACTCGTGCTTTGATTTATGTCAGCACTGCTAGATATGGCATGACCGCATAACAACTTTTTGATGTGTATATAAATTATGTGATAATGTAATATTTCCCACAATCTTTAACACAGAGATGATTGGGGAGTGACTTGCTAAAGAAGAAAGCCTTATTCACATCTGACTCCTTTGTTGGCAGAATTTGAATATATTTTTCTCATAATCTTTCTTTACAGATTAATATTGCATCTTGTGATGGAATATGCCCATCGGCTACCATATATAACATCAACGTTGAAAGTCACCTGAGGTTCTGCAAGTGCTGTCGTGAAAATGGAGTGCGAAACCTGACTGTACCTCTGCATTGCTCAGGAAACGGCACTGATGTTATGTACACACTCCAGGAACCTGCAGACTGCACATGCCAGTGGAATTAAACTCGTGCATTCTAAGAACTCTGTACAACAGTGTCATATCAAATAGAGTTACCTTTTATCACTACTATTTAGGCATGTGGCAGACTTAACACTGTTTAACAATGATGTGTCTTTGAGATATCGTTGGACTATGACAACCTGGCAGTGGGCACAAGATGTCCATAACTTCCTGGACAAAATTAGATTTATTGTTTTATTTTGGCAAATAAAAAGATTTCAGATTGGTTAGCTGAAATGTTGTTATGTTTATAATTGTAACATGGAATAAATTTGAATATTCCTATAATGTAGAAAACTATGTTGTAGAATTCCTTGCATTTCAGTCCCTATATTCCTGTTTAGGTTTGCAAAGTCTGACATAGTTGTCCAAATTGAGATAGCCCTTTATTTCTACTGCTTAAGATGATCAGTTAAAATTGGCAGATAGCTAACCATAGAAGAGTCATGTCCTTAGAGCAAAGAACTGTAGGATTTTAATGTAGTTAATACCTAAACAAATATTAGGGATTTTGTTGAAAATTTCTTTCACTTTTTGAGTATAACAAATTAGCAGAGAACTTGAGTGACCTATACAAATTCATTTAGCAGCAATATGATGAATGCATGTTAAAGAGTGGATTAGTTTCTAGATCTTTTTGATTCTGGTTCCATGTTCCTTTTTAAATTTTGTTTTGTTTTGTTTTGTTTTGAGGCAAGGTCTCCCTGTGGCCCCAGCTGGCCTGGAACTCACTATCTAGACCAGGTTAGATTCTGTCTTACAGAGATCTGCTTGTCTCTGCCTCCTAAATGCTGGGATTAAAGGCTGGGTTCCACACTTTTATTGTGACTAGTATAGTAAGGTGGAAATCACAGAATTGTTCATTTAATAGCTAGTGTTGAATAAGATTAAAATATTTTCATTCAATATATTTTTAAAAATGCCACACATGCAATAATAGTTCAATAACAAGGGACAGGAAAATGTAGCATCAGTTACTACATAGAGGAAGATCTGGAGGTTTATTTTTTTATGCCACTAAAACTATTGATTTTATTGTTACTATTTAACATTCAGTTACTTTTTATCTTAGTAAGGGTTGATTTCTCAATATATTTGTATACTACTGAATTTGAGAGGGATTTTTTTTTGCTGTTAAAGCTGCTGCTTTGTCAATGAAGAATGAAATAAAATCTGATTGTATTAATTTTAGAATGGAATGCTGCACTTTGAAAATACAGATTACTGACATTTGCAAGAAATACACTCAGATCTTTCATATTCCTAAATTCTTTCCACCTGGGAGCATATAATTACCTGAATTTTCTTCCTTTGTCGTGAGAGAATGCCTTACTGTTATAATGAATGCCAAGGAAGTCCAGTGTCAGTAAGAGAACATTAAAACTTCATTAAATAGCCAATGCTGAGTTGTGATTGGCTTGAGCTAGGTTCCATATGAATTTTTCCATTTAATAATCATTCTTCTTAAAAATACTGTAATTTACTAAATATTTGGGTCCCCATGTTTCTTAGAAATGTGTGAAAGAATATTCTTATCTGTAAAGTCCCGGTGTCTACTGTATATAAAAAAAGATTTATCTTATTTGTTTTAATATCAGTATTTTTTTAGACATAAGCATTTTTTACAGAAAAATTCATTTTTAATACAATTGACACTAAGATGCACAAGCATAGTCACTTGAACAAAGAGATATTTGGATTTATGTATCTACTGACCTCAGAATAAGCTCATAATGAATTCATAATCTCTATATGAAACAAGCAAGATGGAAATTCCAAAAGAAAAATTGGAAAGAAATTCATTGTACTCTTATACAGAGGAAAATCGTTGTAAGATTGATAGTAATTCCCCTCCCAAGGATGAATACATTTAGTAAGAAAACCTGACATAAGCAAATTCTACCTGGCATTATGAAATGTCGATAGAAAAATCCAAAATCAAAGAAACAATAATGTGCTGACAAGGCTGATCTTCTTGTATAAAGAGTTCCTGAAAAATACCATAAGAAAATGATTGACAATCAAAAAGAAAATGAACCATAGACCACTAGTTCCAAGAGAAAGAAAAATTACTGGTGGAGCTTTAAGTTGATCACAGAAATACAGACTCTTTCTCAACAGACTGGTAAAAATTAAGATTATACTTAAAAAAGAAGTCTCTTGGGAGATGGATACTCTGATATTATTGTTAATGACTAAAAACTGCAGAAATTTTAAGGAAGCTCTAGAAATATATACTAATATTAGGAGTGGCATTTTGGTTTGGCCATCCTATGTAGGATATATATGCTAGGTAACATATATATTTTACTGTACAAACAAAATAACATTTCCCCAAGGCTATCAAACTGTATTAGAAAAGCTTATAACCAAATGAACAAGAATTGAACAAACTATGTAAATCTGAATGAAGCAGCATTATGAATGTGAATGAAACAGAAATGTATATATTCATGCAGACTAATCTCTAGAATGCAGTTGGGTTATGGAGATCCAAGCTCAGGACCTCATGATTGCATGGTAAGTACTTTGCCCACTGAGTCATTGTCCAGCCCAAGATATTCTGTTTTTATTTTATAATTTTTTCACAATACATACTAATTTATACATTTATGGAGTAAAGTATGATAATTTCATGCATGTATAAACCGGTGTGATCAAATCAAGACCGTTAGTATTTTATCTTCTCTACATTATCATTTCTACATGTTGGGAGCTTTGGACTGTTGTAATTATTTTGAACGTATTATCGGCTGTTGTTGAGTATTGTTAACTATAACACTAGAGCTAATTCCTCCGAACACCAGAGAAAATTTCTCCTGTCTGAATTTTGGTATTTGTTTTCTACTTTCTCCATTCTCACGCTCATCCACACTTTCCAGCTTCTAGTCACACTGTCCCCCTCTCCTTCCATGAGATCATCGTTTTTCATTTCCACAGATGAAGTATTTGGTTTCTGTCTTTTTTGGCATGGTTTATTTGGTTTAATAAAATGAAAACTTCCAAATTCTGACAAGTGTAATAAAGGGAGGAGAGAAAGTGGAATGAGAAAGTGGCATCGAAATCTAGACTAGATTGGCTGGAAAGTAAAGGGAAGCATCTGAAGTAAGTGGTATATAGGTTGGGATCCGAGACTGAGTTGAAATCAAGCAACCAGACATTTTAAACAATGTGCATCACGTGCCAGACTTGAGGGAACACAGGGAAGATCTGGGGAGCTAATCCAACATGGATATCTTTTTGTGCATTTTGAATCATGAGGAATTTGATGGTACAAAATCTGGCTGTCAGGGTGTGACAAATGTGCTCGGGAAGCTGTCTTAGTTTGCTCTCCATTGCTGCACTAAAAAACTGATCAAAACCAGCTAGAGGAGGAGTGGATTTATTTGGCTTACAGCTCACAGTCTATCAAGGAGAGCCAAGGCAAGAACTCAGGGCAGGAATATAGAACACAGATCATGGAAGTATGTTGCTTATTGACTTGCTTCTCTGGCCCATTCTCAGCCTGCTTTCTTATACAATACAAGATGATTTGCCCAGGGGTGGCACTACCCACAGTGGCCTGGACCTTCCCACATCTCTCAAAAATGGAGGAAATGCCTTGTACGCATGGCCACGAAAAAATCCAACAGAAGCAATTCCTCACTTGAGGTTCTCTCTTCCCAGAGACGTCAAGTTAATAACAAAAGCTATCAAGCACAGAAGCCAAATAAGCAGATGTTGGCAAAATACAATTACTGTGGACTAGGTGGGAAATATTAGCAAGTAGATGAAAGAAGTTGTATTATGTAAGATACATTTTGAATGTAAAGTCAAGAAGATTTGGTAATCATTGTGGATGGTCCTAAAGCAGAGGATAGGCAAGGTGTGATTTGGGGATCTCACTCTCAGGCACTCTCAGGAAGTCTGCCTGTTTATTAGATTTTGACTTCTCTGGATTTTGAAATTGACCCATGTATATCTAAGATTTTAACATTAGCAATTAACTGTAAGAGAACATGCAACATTTGTCTTTCTGAGTCTACATTACCTCACTCAAGATGATTGTTTCCAGTTCCATTCATTTACTTGGGAATTTCCTAATTTCATTTTTCCAAAGAGCTGAATAATAGTCCATGGGTACATGTACCACACCTTTATTGTCCATTTATCAGTTGATTGACGTGTAGGTTATTTCCACTTCCTGGATATTATGAAAAGGGCAGCAATGAACATGGATGAACAGATATTTCTGTAATAAGGTATAAAGTTTTTGGTATATGCCCAACAGTGGTATGGATCAAATGGTAGCTCAATTTGTGGCTTTTTGAGGAATCTCAACACTGAATTCCATAGTGACTGCATCTCTTTTCACTCCCAACAACAGTGTGGGACTGAATGCTTGTGCTATAGGAGTCCTATTCAGAAAGTCCTTTCCTGTGCCTGTAAGTTCCAATGTATTCCCTACTTTCTCCTCTATCTGATTCAGGGTATCAGGTCTTATGTTTAGGGTCTTGATCAATTTGGAGTTGAGTTTTATGCATATTGACGTGCTATCTTTCCTCCAGTGTTTTTTTGTGTCGTGTTTAAGAAAAAGTCAGGTAGCTGGAAATGTATGGATTTAAATCTGGATCCTCAATTCTATTACACTGATCAATGTGTGTTTTATGCCAGTAATGTGTTTATTACTATAGCTCTGTAGTATAATTTAAGATCAAGGACGGTAATGACTCCAGTCATTCTTTTATTGTTTGGGACAGTTCTCTCTCTTTTATTTTTCTAAATGAAATTTGAGATCATTTTTTCAATTTCTGTGAAGAATTGCATTGGAATTTTAATGGGTATTGCATTGAATTTGTAGACTGTTTTTGGTAGGATGGCCTTTTTCAGAATACCAACCCTATCAATCCATGAGCATCAGAGGTCTTTCCATCTTCTGGTATCTTCTCTACTTATTTCTTCAATTTATTAAAGCTTTTATGGTATGAGTCTTTCACTTCCTTTGTTACTTTTATTCTAGGATATTTTATGGGTTTTGAGGCTATAATGAATGGGATCATTTCACAGAATTTTTCTCAGTGTGTTTGTTGTGGGTATATGAAAAGGCTACAGATTTGGGCGTGTTAGTTTATATCCTGCTACTTTGCTGAATGTATTTGTCAGATGGAAGAATTTTCTGGTATGGTATTTAGGGTGTTTTATGTATAGAATCATGTATGTGTAAATAAGGATACTTTGACTTCCTCCTTTTCAATTTATATCCCTTTCTCTCCTTCATTTGTCTTATTGCTCTAGCTAAGACTTCAAATACTATGTTGAGCAGGAATGGAGAAGAGTGGACATCTTTGTCTTGTTCCTGATTTTGATGGGAATGCTTTCAGTTTTTCCCCATTTAGCATGATGTTGGCTGTGCGTTTGTGGTATATTGTCTTTACTATGATGAGATATGTCCTTGTATTCCTAGATTCTCTATGACTTTTATCATGAATGGCTGTTGGATTTTGTCAAAGAATTTCTTGCACGTAATGAGATGATCATGTGATTTTTGTCCTTGAGCCTGTTTATACAGTGGATTGCATTTATTCATTTATGTATGTTGAACCATTCCTGCATCCATGGGATGAAGTCAACTTGATTATGGTGGGTAATGTCTTTGATGTGATCTTAAATTCATTTTGTATTTATTTTATTGAGAATTTTTGCATTTATGTTCATCAGAGAGATTGGTGTATAATTTTCTTTTTTGTTGGTTCTTTGTCTGATTTTGGTATTAGAGTAATGTTGACTTCATAATAAGAATTTGGGAGTGATTTATTTTTATCTTATGTGCATGAATATTTTGCCTGCATGTGTGAAATGCCTGTGGAAGCCAGAAGAGGGAATATCTCCTGGAACTGGAATTATGGGTGGCTGTTAGCAGTCATGTCGGTGCTGGGAACCTAACCCTGGTCCTCTGAAAGAACAATCAGTTCTCATTACTGCTGAACCATTTCTCTTGTCCTGACTGGATGGGAATTTTGTGTATTTTAAATTTTAAATGTTCACTGAACTGAATTCATTAATTAAATATGTAAATGTGTTGATTCTTTTGGAAATAAATTCCCACTCGTTCTGGCATATTTTAACCCAATCTGTCATGAAAGCCACAAACTTAATGGGCCCAGAGCTTTTAATTATTTCACAGCTACTCCTCCTAGCTATGAAAATGTTTTATGTTTAGTCCCAATTCTCAGCATAACATTTGTGTTTTGGGCTCATATTGATGGATATAGATAAATATAAATTTTAATATTGAATTCTGAAGTTTTGTTAATAACTGTATCATAGTGAGTTAAATTAATTTGGATTACTAAATGTAAATTCATAAAATATTTGCAATAAGTAATTTTTATACTGTATAGATTAATATGGCATGAAGATGATACCATGTATTATTTTAAAGAAGTTTAAATTATGGAAAAGATGAACCAGATTTACTGAACTAAAAAGTAGTCATCAAATGAAAAACCAAATCCAAAAGCTAAGATTTTTTTTTAATCACCTGTAGACTATGGAGAAAACATGTTGTTAATGTATCTGTTATTTTCTTTTTCTCAAAACTCATGCCAGAAAAATAGAGCATATGAATTATATAACGTATTATCTTTTAAGTAGAGATGGAATTCTTGCTGACAGATTATCCACTTTAGAAAGTAATTTTGTAAAAATTAAAAGAAACCATCAATAAAGAACTGCAGGAACAGCACACACAAGACAAAGGACCAAATACAAACAAGCCCAAACAGAACAGGACTAAACAAAGAAACACTACCACAGATTTATCCAGCTTAAGGAAGGATGCTCCCCTGTTGATATTTGGTTTTTCTTAAGTTTAGTTCCATTTTGACCTTGAAACTATACTTGTCTATATTCTGGAATAGATGGATCTTGTCTTCTGTGAAGAATAAACATAAGGATCTTTCTACAGAGTTTATTCTTCAAATGTCTCTGAAGAAGATAGTCAAAATGAAGGCATAACTGCACTTGTGATAATCTTGTAAACTGTACATACACTAATTCAGTATGTATTGATTAAGTTAAAATTCTATATTTGCTGTTCCCAAAAATGTTACTATTCCACAAAATATTAAGGACCAATTGTCACCTAAAAATACTGAGATAGGCAGATATTTATATCTTCAACAAGTATTTAATTAAGGAATGCATTTCAGGGGCTGGAGAGATGGCTCACGGGTTACTATCACTGGCTGCTCTTGCAGAAACCTGGGTTTGATTCCCAACACCTACATGACAGCTAATAATCATCCTTAACTCCAGTTCCAGGGGAATCTGACACTCTCGTCTAACCTCCACAGACATTTCATGACACTTACATACGTGCAGGCAGTACACTCATACACATAAATAATAATAAATTAAATCTTTAAAAAATATATATTTTGACCTGTTAGGATGTAACAATCTCTTCCTATTACTTGAGATTTGGGAATAATATGAAAGTCAATAGAATATAAGTTTTTCTTCCAAGATTAGTATCTGCTTAGGAGCACTAAGATATCTATAAATAATCATGCAAATGTTAGAACTTGAAGAGTAATTCATTAGAGCCACAAAATACTAGAGAAGCAGAGAGCTAGAGCACACAAATTCTTGTTAGGGCTATCCAATACAGGCTTTATGAAAAAGATGCGGAATGTGAGCCAAAAGTACATGAAATGAAGTGAAAATGTTTACAAACAAACTCAAAGGAAAGAATAAAGAATTGAGGATGCTAAAGATGGGTGAATGACTGTGGGTGGAAAGTAACATTGCTAGACAGACTTTTAGGAAGATTAATGTAGAGATGGCTCAGCGTGTTAAAATGGGGAAATCTGGGGATAAGGAGGCCTGTTTATTAAGAAGAAATGAAAATTAAAGGAGAAAATGGCCCAACTTTGGTAGTGACTATTGGAAAAGTGAGGAATGACTGATGAACATAATCAAAATATATAATATTCAGTGGTTCTCACTAGAAATTAAATTCCATGAAAGCAAGAACCCATAAATGTTGGTAGATCCTCAAGGGCTGGCATTGTGCTAATGTTACATAGAATTGTCCTCTGACTGGCAAGCTAGACTGCCAAACTATAGACAGAAGACTCCTTCCCAAGCTTGCTTGCACCTCCTTGCCTATGATTATCAAGTTGACTGTGGACCTTCTGCAAGAAAGGGAGGGGCAGGGAGAATTAGTCACCCCTCCCTCCCACCCAATCAGTCAGTTCTAACTTCATGAGGGGGACTCGGGGTATATAAATGAAAAACAAAACAAAACAAACAAACAAACAAACAAACAAAACATGCTATGAGGCAGGGCTCTCACCATTTTGGATGGTTGATGAAAGTTGATCCATTTTGGGGTGGGGGGGAGCACCCACACTCTTGTAAGTAACCCCTCACCCACTGATCTGTATGGAGGCCCAATATACTCTTTAGTTCCCCAAACTGTGGTTTGGAGTAATTATACCTCCTTTTGTTGTAAGGATAGTGGGATCAGGGAGTCTGACAGCATTTACACCTTCCAGAAGGAATTTTAGCAACAACTGGGTGGATAATATGCCCTCAGGTAATTAACACTTTTGAGTGAGTTGCTGACTGGAAGTTGAAAGTAAAGGATGAGTTGAAGATACCTGCTGTATATGTACGAGGATTCTGCACCACAGATACATCTACCTAAAGAGTTGGTGAAGATGTGGGTTTTCTTTTTTGAAAACATGTATAAATACAACCACAAAGGACTGTTTATAGCACAGAAAATGACACTACTATAATGGTTATTTATTTGAAATGTCATTGTTTATAAAATATGGAGGAAAGAAGGAGGGGGAACTGTGTTGGGTGGAGATGATCATACATTCTATACATGTATAAAAGTCGTTTTTATTATTATTTTATGTGTATGAGTGTATTGCCTGCATGTGTGTAAGTGCACCCATGTCCTAATATGCCCATGGAGGTCAGAAGAAGGTGTTAAGTCCCCTGGAGTTATGGATGGTTGTCAGCTGCCATGTGGGTGCTGGGGATCAAACCTGGGTCCACTATAAGAGCAGTCAGTGCTTCCAATTACCGAACCATCTCTTGAGCCCCTGAAATTCTTAAATAAATAAAAAAATTTAAATTTGATCTTACTTATGGAAATATTAAAAAAAAATTCAGTAGTGATGAAATCATTGCGTAGGACAGCTCCTTTGCAACTTTTGCTTTCTAGAAGACTAAAAATATATACAGTTCCCCCCACTTCTAGGAAGTAAAACAACCTAAGCCTAAGTATGGTTCACATGTCAACTACTGATTTCAGTCAGACAGTTTAAAATTTTTTTTATTTATTTACTTATTTATTTATTTTTAATATATATGAGTGTATTGCCTGCATGTATGTGAATGCACCCGTGTCATGCAAAACCGCGGAGGTCAGAAGGCTTCGGATTCCCCTGGAACTGGAGTTAAGGATGGTTTGTAGCCACGATGTGGGTGCTGGGAATCAAAACTGGGTCCTCTGCAAGAGCAGTCAATGCTCTCAACCACTGAGCCATCGCTCCAGCACCAACAGGTTTTATCATCTCAGAGTTTCTAATATAGGTAAAGATATAAAAACATAAGGAGTCAATATTTATGCTATGACAAAAACAATGGTTTAGAATACAGAAGTTCAAATGTTGATGGTCTGTTACTTTTACTGAGTATACAAGTCATGGTTCCAAATAGGAGTGTAAAGGTGAAGTTGAAAAGTATATTTAGTAAGAAAGACAAATAGACTTTTAAGAAAGTATCATACCTTGGAGACAAGAGAATATCCGAAAGGAGACAAAGGTCATAT
>NW_008330777.1:4294153-4295738 GCF_000622305.1 Nannospalax galili
ATTTATTTTTAATATATATGAGTGTATTGCCTGCATGTATGTGAATGCACCCGTGTCATGCAAAACCGCGGAGGTCAGAAGGCTTCGGATTCCCCTGGAACTGGAGTTAAGGATGGTTTGTAGCCACGATGTGGGTGCTGGGAATCAAAACTGGGTCCTCTGCAAGAGCAGTCAATGCTCTCAACCACTGAGCCATCGCTCCAGCACCAACAGGTTTTATCATCTCAGAGTTTCTAATATAGGTAAAGATATAAAAACATAAGGAGTCAATATTTATGCTATGACAAAAACAATGGTTTAGAATACAGAAGTTCAAATGTTGATGGTCTGTTACTTTTACTGAGTATACAAGTCATGGTTCCAAATAGGAGTGTAAAGGTGAAGTTGAAAAGTATATTTAGTAAGAAAGACAAATAGACTTTTAAGAAAGTATCATACCTTGGAGACAAGAGAATATCCGAAAGGAGACAAAGGTCATATAAGTTTTTGGAAGTAACTGTAGTGAGCCATTGCAAGCAGAGAGAAGAAAGGCCACAAATTTAAATTAGAATTTTATTTTTATTTTATATGTATGAGTGTTTTGCCTACATGTATGTAAGTGCATCTGTGTCATGCAATGCCTGGAGGTCAAAGGAGGGTGTCGGATACCCTGGAACTGGAGTTATATATGGCTGTTAGTCACCATGTGGTGTTTGGAGTTTTCTAAAACAGTGTGCTTCAGAACACCTGCTGTCCTTCTCTAACAGAGGAGCAAACACTGACTCGTAGTCAGTGCATACATCTGGTTCAAGGAGGTAGACCTAGTTTTTTCTTTAGCCAAATCATTCTGGTTATGGGTAAAATAAAGTGCCAAAAGTAACATTTTCATAATACAGAGAAACATAAAAGATGTCTTTCAGTAGTCATAGGTAACCCAATACTTGTCTATACCCATTTAATCCAAATCTGTAACCCATTGTGTGATACAAGCCAGGAGTGGACTAAAAATTAACAACTCTGTATCATGATAAACCTGTTCAGACCTTTTAATAAGTTTGTTTAAAATCAATTTCATTATCCCTTCCATTCTGGAAATATCCTGTCATTTTAATCTTTGTATATAAATCTTTACTACTATAGTCCTTTTCAAATTCAGGAGACCATTTGCAATTAGGGCAGAATTACATGCAGCTGGCTGGGAAGAATGACTGGATACTCAGGTGAGGTTATCCCTCCTTTAATAAAGGAACACAACTGGTCAAGAAGCCAGTTGTGATGACTTTTGTAAGCGGGCACAGCTGACATCATGACGATGGCAGTTCTTTGACTTAGAAGAGCACTTTGTAGAATCATCTTATTAAAAGAACATGGGATCCAAATTGTATATACTAAGATAATATAATGAGTTAACATTACCCATGTATACACTGCTTCAAGTTCCCAGGTAGACCTTATAGAAAACACAAAACCATTAAAATCCTTTACTTCCTGTAGTTCAGAGAGTGGTCTGTTAAAGAAGGTAAGGAGAAGCAACTGGCACCCAAACTCCAGCATAATCACTTAAGGAAAACTGTGCTATAACCCTACTCAGACTTTAATAAGATGA
>NW_008330777.1:4295888-4302250 GCF_000622305.1 Nannospalax galili
CTAAATGCGGAAATAAATTGCACCCTGGAGTAGAAGTAATCATTTTTAAAATTTATATTCTTAATAGGAACCATGTTGTAATTTAACAATTTCAGCTTACATGAGAACTTACTTACAAGTCAATTCGATATCTAGTAAATCATTATTTAATAACGGTTCCCATCGTATTAAACATAAGTCTACACTTCACAACAGTCTCATACAATAAATACTGTGGTTAGACCCAATGTCATGACAAACCAGTTTCAAAACCAAGACCAATTACCTTGATGAAATTCTGATCAGATGTATATAAAAGAAACTCTTAAAAACCAACAGTACTTTGCATACACACACATTTTATATGCATATATAAATATGAGAATCTTATCTCAAAAATGGCTGTGCTGAACAAAGCCATACACACTGATGCTAGACATAAGGGCTTTCACATGAAGAAAGAATTTTCAGAACTATCGCTTACATTTTAATACAGTAAATATTTCTGTGTTTCAGACCCAACAAATGATGGAAAACAGAATTATATATTTCATTTGCACTCAAAGCTAACCATAGCCAGAAGTTACAGTATGATTAAAACAAGCTAATGCTTAAACAGTTTTCATTAAAGACAGTTCCATGAAATGAAAGGGTAAAGAATGGGATGGTATTGACAATATCAAAAGCATAAAATAGAGTATAAGAAAATAATTTTCATGAGTATGATTCAGTTACAGCTGTCTACAGTTAACTCTTTCCTACAGTAGCATGCAGGAACTTAGAAAGAATGAGAGGTGAATGCACAAGGGCACAACACACAGGGTCAGAGGAGCCAGCATGCCAAGTCTGCAGGGCTGGCGGTCTGTGACAGCAACAGCTCAGGCTCAGGGTGGTCTTTTGGTTCCTATGAGGAAAAGGTGTGTGTGCGGCAGGGGGGGGGTGGGGACACGTAAGGAAATAAGCACAAAATCATATCACTGCCAGAGTCTAAGAAGACACACTGTAGAAGACAGTTGTGAGTTAATTCTCAGAGATGTCTAAAGGTTGTAAGAATAAAATTACATGGTAATTGTTAAAGGTAAGCATAATAATGTTTATAAGTAGTTATTCTGAATACATTGTAGTTGTCTCTTTTTGTCTCAGGCTGGAGGCAAGAGACTGGCTCAGGCCATCTTGGGGATCAGTTCTTACAATGTACCCCAGAAGAAGCCATGTGCTACTGCATCTAACTCAGGTGTCCTCTATCCAGAGAAAGAAAAGCACCACTGCCAGGTAACCTTCTCCAGGAGCCTGGTCTTCCTGGTCTCAGATACCTCCATTCAAGCCAAACTAAGATTCCTGGTTTCAATTACTGATAGGAGTTTTAGGAAGGTCAATATAAAGGTAGTTCAATGCAGACTTAAACATGAGAGCTTAAGTTAAGAGTTGCTCTAAGGGAGAAAGGTACAGAGCCACATCTAAGCCAGTTTTCAGGGACAAAAAGAGCCCCTTCCCCAAACATGCCACATCTGCCTACATACAGAGCCATGCTGCAGGAAACAGATGACAAAGGACAAGGTCAAAAGGATGAGACAGGAAGACCAGTCCAAGAATTCATCTTCAGCTTTTAAGATGAGTAACATATTAAATGAAACCTATAACCAACTGGGGTTCAGTTTTCTTAAACCATTTCAGGCCTTTAGAGTTCTGAAAACAACACAAACCAGACTGAAAATGTCAAAAACCAAAATACTTCCAAAGCAAGCAAACCAAGAGATACTTCAAAACAAACACTTTCAAAGCAAATCCAAACCAAAAGGTACGTAACAAATAAGGTCCTTAAACAACCAGCTCAGATACTGGTTTGTTTGGTTTTTGTTTTGTTTTGTGTTATGCCCAGATCTTGCGACCACCAGTGACCTCCAAGGAGTCCGGAGTGTATGCAACAGCAAAGAGCCTTTATTAGGGCTTAAGCTTGGGCCCTCAGATTTCACTGACGCACTCAGTACACTCCTGTACTGAGAACCCCGATGTAGGGTGGGTAGGCTTTTATAGGGAAGTTTCACAGAAGCCTGTGGGCGCCAAGCATCCTTTAAAATGATTGGATGGTCCTATGCCCTGAGTACGGGGAGGATTCTTATTAGCAGGGGCTGTCTTTATTGCATTGGAATACGCTGACTGTTATCTGTGGGGTCAGAAGTTTCTGTTTTTACCTTATAAGGCTGCTATATGCTCGGGCTTGCTTGATCTATAGCTTTCTGGTATGGAGGTGGTGACTGAAGATTACAACATGCCTGGGCTTGTCCGGGCTTGCCTGAAACAGCTGGTCAAAATGGAGTTAGTGAGGCCTTAAGCCAAGCAAATTACAGAAGAAGAAAGAAGTGGTGAGACAAGTCAGGGTCCCACATTTGTTTGTTTTGGTCTTTTTGAGACAGGGTCTCCCTGTAGCTCCAGCTGGCCTGGAACTCACTATGTAGACCAGGCTGGCCTTGAACTTACAGAGATCTGCCTGCCTCTGCCTCCTGAGTGCTGGGATTAAAGGTGTGTGCCACCACACCCAGCTTCAGATACTGTTTTGTATAAATAAGTAGCACTTAAAAAGTTTTGTGAAACACTTAATAGACATAGAGACATTGTCCAATAAATTTAAAGATGTTTAGGGTACCCAAATTTATAAGGATTTGAATGTACTATCAAAATATCCTTATTTATAAATCTGCATATAATTAGGCATGCCAAAATAAAGCAAAATAGAACCAATAATTTTGTACACAATAAACAAATGAAATAAGTGAAGTGGCTAGTTTGTTTTGATGGAAACATATGAAGACAATGATCACAGACACAGATGACAGAATTACAAGGATCTTATCACATGAGTAAACTTATAGACATACATGACATAATTGCATGAAATCCCAAACCCATGAAAAATGATTATCATAGACACACATGACATAATACCACACAAACCAGGTGCACCCAAAACACAAAAATCAAGGAGTTTGATTAGGGTGGTCCTTTGCATGTAGGCACTCATCCTTTAAATGTGGATTGGAGAACACTTCATAATCTCCTCATAGCTATGGGGATGTTCTCCCTCCTCTCTGGAAAGTATGAGGCTGGGTTTTTAGGGTTCAGGTAGCCTCCTTCCAGAATTAGGGATTCTTATCCAGCATGGCCTGATTCCAAGTGTGAAAGAAAAGTTCCCAAAAAGAACTCTTGCATCTTGGACTGAACTTCCTGCAAGGCTGACCAACTGATTATCACTGGAGAGACTGTGGAGAGTTTGGAATATTGCAGGTCCAGAGTCTAATTACCATTTATCTCAGGCCATCTTTAGCTCCATAAACAGCCACTCCTTACCCATGTCTATTTCTGATCTAACATCTTGTGACTAACAGATAAAAACCTTTTAGAATGCATCATCCTAGCAGACCACTTGGTATTACCAATCAAAAGACTAAGAATGTTACCAGATAGCTTCTGAGACCTATAGTAAAAAACCCCTCACTTTGCGACCCACCTACTGAATGTATCCTTCATGATATTTGAAAAGTGTCTTGATTTATGACTTTTCTTTGTTCTGTTACTATAAAAAACTTCTTGGAATTGTTTCCATGTTGGAACAGGGGATTCAGGGTAGCCTGGGTCTGTGGGCCATGGTCAAAGTTCTAAGTCAACATACAGATCTGGCCACCATGTCCACAATGGGGCCATATGGGAGGTGCAGTTCCATTCCTCATAGGTGTCGCCGCTTCACAGGATCCATGTCTGATGTACCAATTGGTGGGGGTTGATGCTCCGAGCTCCCACTGACACCACTGTTCTCTGGAGGGCCCATAACAGTGAGCTTATTAGCAGGAATCCCTTCATGTCCGGCTCAGAACTATCTTTAAGGGATTAGCAGGATTTGGCCACACCTCCCACTCCTTCACACAGGATGTTTGGCTCCAGAATAAGTTACCTCTTATCCCCTTTGAGGTGAGAGTTATGCTTTTGAATTGACACAAGTCACTGGACTTCACAGAAAGATTTTAATTTGGAGAGTTTTATCTTAATGCCATAATTTTCTGCATAGCCTAGTTTAAAGCTGTCCAGCATCACCTAGAGGACAGTCTGGGTCTGACACTAGGACTGGGAGGAGCCCATCTGAAATTTTATATGTGCCTGGGATTTATGGTAACATGTGCATAGGAGGGGGTGGGCAGTGCCTCATTCAGATGCCTTCCTGGCAGGCCACCTCCTGGTGACTTAAGAGGTCATACCTTAGTGTTACACGTATAATCCCTGTGCTAGTTCACCCGAAGATGGGTGCCCATTTACGTTACATGACCTCAGTGGAACTGCAGGGTGGGGTCCAGTCAGATTCCATGGCCTTGCAGAGCCATGGAACCATTACTTTTACTCTCACATTCATGCACAATCATTCAGAGTTTAAGACAGTTGCTCCCTTGTTATTTCCACTAAATTCCTGTTCTACCTAAACCAGGACCAGGACCTTGGAATTTAGGTTTAGTTGTGGCCCAGTTTCCTGCCTGATTCCTGTTTTACCTTAAATGGGATGAGTACCTCAAAATCACCTTGATCTTAGGTTCTGGTCCCCATTTCTTCCTGACTGGAGACCAGTGCCATCTTGGAATCACATCAAGACTTTGCATGCAGCCTCCTGGGGGTGGGGCATCAGCCCACGGAGGCTTCTACCTATCTAACCTGGGGCCCATTACCTGGTCTGGATGTCCATTCTGGGTCTCCAACTCGCTTCACCTGATGAGAGGCTCCAGTCCAGGGCTATGCAGCTCTCTGGCCTCATGGAAGGAGACCCCAGAGGAAATTCTTTGGGGGTGCTCATTTCTCTGTTACAGAGTTGGGGAGGGCTGCAGGGTCCAGGAGCCAGAACTCCAGAAATGTTAGGGAAAGAAATCAGAGACCAACAGATGAAGTCTGGTGAGGAGAGGAAGTTTAATTTGACACTAGCAGGACTGACACCACAAATCAAAGAAGTCAGACCCCTGTTCAAGGTTTGGAGGGATTTTATACTCAAAGGGTACATAGCATATACATGGTAATTAAGTAAGATAACAGAGGGCAATAGAAATGCAAGGGTTACAGGAGTGCAAAAGCCTTAGGCAACAAAGTTTTATACAGGAATGTGATAGCTTTGGAAAACAAAGACTTCTATCCTGGATAACCATAGAGGGCAGGAAATATTCTTGTTCACTTCCCCATTTCTATCTCCGGGCTTTCCCAGCTCTAGAGTTCTTAATTACCATCACATTGCAAAAGCTTTTAGCATCTAATATGAGCTTTCATATCTACAATAATACCACAAAAGAAAGCAGCTACTTCCACCAGAACAGTCCTCTTAAAGCAAATGCCTTCTAGTTTGCACTTAGGCTTGGGGAGGAGGGAATTAATGCCACCACCCTGAGAACAAAATACATTAGATCACCAGGAAAAATTAACCAGGTGAACACTGTGGTTTTGAGGATTTGGGAATTTGATGGTCGACTATTTCTTCTTTACTGAGTTCTGTTTTCTCTGAGGCAAACACCTCCTTAATAAGGGCCTCAGAAGATTTTATAGAGACTCTTGCTTTAGAGTGATCTTTTGAATGGACCCTCAGAACTCATTTTTATTAAAATGGTATTTGCAATTTTAGAAATAGGTATGTGAAATACAGATACTCGTTTTTTCTTTATTTTCCCGTTCTGGTGTGGAAATACCAACTATGCATGCTGAAAAAGACTGAGCAACTTCTTCCAGCCTAGATGGGTGGATCTGTGTAGGCTGATGGATCTGTGTAGGCTGATGTGTAGTACTTCTGGTAAGATCAGTCTACCTTCCCGGTCTCTACTCCAACCTCCCTCCCCAGGCTTTTCTCCCGGAGCTTGTTTTCTTAGCCACTCAAGGTCCCGTGGGGAATAGTCAGGTCTGGGAGATAGGGTGGGTAGTTCAGGTATGGGTACCTCTAGAGCTGCCAGCACAATGGGGTCTAAGAGAGCTACCCTCCTGGCCTCTGCATCAGCAAAGTTGTTACCAATGGCCTCAGGAGTCTTTCTGGAGTGGTGCCCAGGCTCATGTATAACTGCCACTGCCCTCAGCTTTTCCACAACTGCTAACAGTCTTTGGACTTCCTGCAAGTTCTTCAACTCCTTTCCTTCTGTGGATCGGAATCCTCTCTCTCGGTAGATGGAGCCATGACAATGCACAATGCCAAAGGCATACCTGCTATCCGTGTAGATGTTGGTTCGCTTGCCTTCTGCTCTCTGCAGTGCCTCTGCGAGAGCAATAAGTTCCACCTTCTGGGCTGAGGTGCCAGGGGGCAGGGCTGCACTCCAAATGACTTCCCCCTCATGCATCACTACCGCTGCTCTGGCTCTTCTGGCCCGATCCTGTACAAA
>NW_008330777.1:4303418-4307365 GCF_000622305.1 Nannospalax galili
TGGTCCAGGTGAGCTGCCCTGTCTTTCCCCCTCCTGGTTCTTGCCACTCAAAGGCAAACAAGGGCTGACTGACTTCAGCGAGAGGGACACTGAAGAAAGCATCCTTCAAGTCTAGGGTGGTATACCACACATGAGATGGTGGCAGGTGGCTAAGTAGTGTGTATGGATTGGGCACCGTGGGGTGAATGTCCTCTACTCTTTCATTTACCCTTTGCAAATCCTGCACCGGTCTGTAATCTCCACTGCCAGACTTTCTCACAGGAAGCAGGGGTGTATTCCATGCTGACTGGCAGGGTTTAAGGATTTTTACTTCTAGCAGTCTATGGATGTGAGGCGCTATTCCCTTCCTAGCCTCTTCTGGCATCGGGTACTGCTGGACCCGAATGGGCAGGGCCGTGGCTTTGAGTTGGACTACAATCAGGGGCAGGTGCTTAGCGAGGCTGATTCCCCCAGTTTCGGCCCAGGCAGAAGGGAACTCCTGCAATCAGGAGCTCATGTCTTCCTGGCCCCCCTTTTCTAGAGCTGCCGGGAATAGGCGATATTCATCAGCCAGAGATAGAGACAACACATGTACTGGCTATAGGGGCTGTCCTTCTGAGTCCATGACTTTTATCCCTTTAGGCTCAAAATGGATATGTGCCTGGATCTTGGTAAGTCTCTACCCAACAAAGGTGTGGGACTCTCAGGCATGACCAGGAAGGAGTGGGAAACCTGATGCCTTCCCAAGTCCACTTTCCTGTTGGTGGTCCAGGCACACCTCTTAGTTCCTGTAGCTCCTTGGACTATGCTTGTGCATCCTGGATTTAGAGGATCGTGAGCTTGATTGAGAACTGAATATTGTGCCCCAATATTTACCATGAACCCACTGGGAGTCCCCTCCATGCACAGAGTTACCCAAGACTTGGGGAGGGGTGCCGAGTCCCGTCCCCGTCAGTTTCCCTCTCCCAGGTGGAGAGTCCTGATATGTTGGGGACCCCTGTTGTGTAAAGTAGCAGTCTCTCCATGTCCGGATAGCCTATGGGCTCGGCTTCATATGCAGAGACTCCTTTTATCAGCAGGGTGCCTTCCCAGCACCTTCCTGACTCATCTTTGAAGTAGCCGTCACAGAAACATGGCCTCCGGCTCTGAAACTGCCAGGTTTTCCTGTGTGATTTTCAGGCAGTCTGACAGCCTGGCAAGAGCCCACTTCCACATGTAAATAGGGCATCCCACAAAGTACCTATCAGCTAAGGCTTTTACCACTACACCCACAGTATAAAGTATCCTGGTTTTCCCTCAATAATTGGAGCTGAATCACTAAGACCCGGAGCCGAGCTGAGTCCTTATGGAGTTTTCTCATGATATCGGAGGCTGCCTGGTTAATAAAAGAGAGGACTACAGCTGACCTGTGTTCCTCTGCCTCTGGGTTCATAGGGGTGTATTGCCTGTAGGCATCAAATAGCCTTTCAAGATAGGCATCTGGGCTTTTGGTTTCTCCCTGAACAATTATTTTTACCATAGCCAGGTTAGTGGGCCGTCTTGCAGCCACCTGGAGACCAGCCATCAGAGTCTGGCGGTAGACCCAGAGACGCTCCTTACCTTCTGCCATCCCAAAATCCCAATTTTGGCATGTGAGGGGGAACACCTCATCGATGGCAGGCTGAAGGGTAGTGGGCCTCCCATTTTCTCTGAGGATGTTCTTCCTGGCTTCATTCAGGATGCATTCTCACTCTTCTGTTGTGAAGAGGGTGCGAAGTAGCTGCTGGCAGTTGTCCCACATGGGACAATGGGTGTACATAATGGATTCTACCAAACCTATTAGACACTTAGGGTCTTCAGAAAAGGGAGGATTTTGAGTCCTCCAATTGTAGAGATCGCTAGAGGAAAATGGCCAGTATTGATACTGCTGAACTCCATCTGGGCCGCTGACCGTTTGGACTGGCAGAACTGGCACAGCTCCTCCTGTGGTGGAGGATGGAGCTTCCCCCACTCAGTCCCTGTTTCCTCAAGACCTTAACTGCTTCTCTCCTGCCTCCCCAGGTCATCTATCTTCTCCTGTAAAGGAGTCTGGGGAGGGGGAAACCACTGGATTCCCATTGGAACCCCTGGCTCCATCTCCCCCTCCATAGGCCGCCTTGGCATCTCCTCATGGAGCTGCATAAGGTGGCGGCTGCTCAATGGGCAAAGGGGGGTAGAGGGAGGCACTCTCGGTGAGGACTGGCAGAGCACTAGGATCCTTGCCTCTGTGACTGGAGGCCTTCAATCCTTCCTGGGTGGCCATGATGGAGACTTTTGGTGGGCAAGCATGGGGCTTTCTCACCAAGAGGGGCCTTAACCAGGATGGGGGATCCTCTGCCAGATTCTCCCACAAAAGGATATAGGGGAGTTGATCCGGGTGGCCCTCTGGGTCAGGCCAGGTAATGACAGCCTTGAGCTTGCCGATGGTGTCCAGCGAAAGGGACCCCTGGGTCAGCCAACCTACTCCAAAGGTGGGCCATTCAGTCGAGCAAAAAGTGCCAAACTTATCCTTCCTGATGCCAGGGCCCAATTTCAAGGCCTGCTCCTTCACCTCCGAGAAATGAGAGAGATTTAAACCTTTAGGAGTGGCCTGAGTCTGGCCCATGGTGGAGGTCACAGAAGAGAGAGGGAGATGAAAAGGGAGAAGTGAAGATGCCACTCTAAACAATGATGGCCAGTGGGTGTGCTTGTGGACGGGTGCCTGTCGTTGCCCAGTTTTTCTTCTGCGGGGGACGTGAATTTATCTGGGATTCACGCCTGGGACCCCCTTATCCTTTCATGGGAGTCTTTCAGCGGTGGGCGCCCTAATGGCTTTTATTTGCCCAACCTGTGCCCGTGGGGCTTTCTCAGTGCCTGGAGAGAGGGATGAAGAGGAGAGGGAGATACAGATAAGGGGTCTTGTCTCCACCCATGTGGGCAGTTGGGGTCCACCAAGAGGGCTAAGAGCCTTTGGCTGACATCAGGGAGTAGCCGTGATCAGAAAACCTTAATTGCTCTTTCGCCTTTAATGGTCCCACACGAAGACTTAGACCAAGAATAAAAGGAAAGAAAAGGAGGAAGGGAAGGTTTAAAATGGAGAGCATAGAGAAAAATACAAAATCAGACCCCCACCTAGTAAGACAATTATCACAACCATCAAGCACACACACCACATTGAATCACACTCATGCGGACCGGTCCTTCTTTCACTCAGATGCGAGCTGCACTCACCACTCTCACTTTCAGGATCCCCGAGATTTCTCGTGATTCTCCCAAATGGCATCCACTCAGACTGCCTCAGAGTGACGAGCTCGATTTTTTCCTCCTCAGGTGCCAGATTTGATGGCAGGCTTCTTTCCTAGGGCCGAGACACTCAGACCCTAGGGCCAGGGCTGGTTAACTGGACTTTCACCTAGGTGCCGGGACTTGAACCCAGACTTCCTCACTCAGGATTACTAACCCGAGACCAGACACGAGATGGTGACTCTCATTTTATTCTGGATTTTACAGACACGAGGGGACGACCCTCGAATTACACTGCCCTGTCCGGAGAAAAGAAACTCTGCCTCCATTCATCCTTTGTTCCCCCAGAAGCCCCCCCAAATCCTGGACGAGCCCCCAAAAATGTTAGGGTCCGTGACTCAGTGGGTCTCTTCAGGAGAACAAATGCACAAGTATGGAGATGCAAAAATCAAGCAGAGTTTTATTAGGCCAGCTAGCTGGGGCTGACCGTCCTTCCAAGACACGCAGGTCTGGTTGGAGCAATCGACCCTGAGGCAACTTCAGGTAGAGATTGTATAGGCTCCCACAACCATTACACAAAAGCCCATGCTTATACAACCAATAGTTTCAAAGCAAGCATTTCACAAACGAATAACTTCAAAACAAGAAAAATGTTACAACTCCCTTCAGGTGTCTCAATCGGGGAAGGGTGGGTGGTATGTGACTGGCGCAATCCTTCCCTGTTATCT
>NW_008330777.1:4307496-4315248 GCF_000622305.1 Nannospalax galili
TCCTTCCTTCCTTCCTTCCTTCCTTCCTTCCTTCCTTCCTTCCTTCCTTCCTTTTTGATATTTTGAGGCAGGGTCTCATTCTGCAGCTTATAGCTCAGGTGGGCATATTTTTTAATTTAATTTTTTTAAATTGAACATGAAAGTTGGGTTCCTAAAGACTATTGCACAAACCTTTTAGATGAAAGCATTTTAAAAGTAAATTGAGTTGAAGCCACTCTTGCATGTTTTTCTACTTAAATTTCAATTTTAGCAGTATTTTGAAATATGTTTCATAACAATGGTGTCATTTTAAAATGTGAGGGATTACTTCCAATGAAATAGTGTGTAGGTGTTCTAAATGTTCCCCTGTTGAGGTTAAATAGTTTTTCGCAATGCAAAGTAATTTTGAGCAATTACCTGATTTTCGTTTTATTTCTAACACCTTCTTTATATTCAATTAAAGCAGTTTCTAAAAGCAAATTATGTTTTTATTTGTTGGAAAGTACTGAGGTTTCCAGTGTTTTTAGATGGAGACTATTGGCACCATGTACGCATTAATACCTTCATTCTACTGGATGAGCAATCAGTCTAAATTCAAATGGCAGGGCACTGAAGTGATATTGTGGGCACACACACACACACACACACACACACACACACATTCCAGTTAAAGAATATCAAATAGTTTAGTTTTGAAGTTGAAATATACATGTTTAATTGAACTGAACATACATTGCCTGCCAGATGAAAAAATAAGTTATTCTGTTGCTCTGGTTACACTGTTATAGTTGTTATACTCTATTACCTAAGAAGCAATGCAAATATTTTAGATCAGAGTCTGAGTCACAAATATGGAACCCACAGGTAAAGAGTTGACTCTTGATACTTGATATCTTTTTGTTGTTGTTGTTGTTTATCATTTTTTATTGCCTAATTCTCTGATTTATTCAATATTTTCATGACTCACTTATAAACCAAGGATCTAAAATGACTCCAACAGCCATTTTGCACTCACTCTCACCAAGGCACATGATTGGCACTCCAGGGTCATGTGCTATCATTTTCCTGTGATTCTGACTCAATTCCTCTATAACCTCAGAAAAATATTTTTTTTCTAGTTTGAAAAACACAGATCTTAATTTTCCTTGGTCTTTTTTAAACTTTCTTGGTACTTTGAACATCATATTTATAAATAATCAAAGAGTATTTTTCATTTTTAGAAATTGATAGTGCTGAAACATTTTGAAATTAAAATTTAGCATATTCTCTGCAAATGGGAATATTTATGAAGTATACATCTTGCAAAGGGTTATTTCCAGAACATATAAGGAATTCCAAAATCTGAATCACCTGATTAAAATGGGAAATAGACATTTTTTAAAAGAAGACATATAGATGGCCGAAAGGCATATGAAAAAAAAAAAAAACCTCAATGCCACTAATCATCAGAGTAAAATAAATCAAAACCGCAAGATGTCATTTCACTCTAAAAATTGCTTTTATTAATAAAAGAAAAGATGAAAGGTACTGCTGGGGGTGTGCACAAAAGGAATCCCTTAAACATGGTTGGTGAGGATGAAAATTAGCATAGTAAAACAAGACGCCTCACTCTCACGTTCAGTAGCACTATTCATATTAGCCAAGAAATAGAAGCAACCAAAAATATATATCAACTGATAAGTGGATAAAGGAAGCATGAAACATATTCACAGTGGAATATTATTCAGCCATAACAAGAATGAGTTCTTGTCACTTGTGAAAACACAGAAAGCAGATGAAATGAGAGAATTTAACTGGATTATTTTGCATAAAATCTTGACAACACGTGTGAACAAAATGTTTGCATGCAAAATGGCCGACTTTGAGTCATTTTAGATCCTTGGCCTATTACTAGGTAATAAAAATGTTCAATAAACCAGAGAATTAGGTAAATTTATTTTCCTTAAATGACAGAAACAGATTTCAAGTCTCAAGAGATTGTAGCCAGCCTTCTAGACCCATGGGTTCCATATCTGTGAACTCAACCAACTTCAGATTACCAACGTGAAAACAAACCTAACATTATCTGCCTCGTGAAATATACAGAGCTGCTCTCACAGGTGTTGAAAGTAAAATGAGGGTTATCAGAGGCTGGGAAGGATATGGAAGAGGAACAGATGGGGGAACTGAGCAGCACATACTGAGTGGCAATTAAATAGGAATGAGAAATTAGTGCAGAAGCCATGGAGGAAAGTGTCTATGGCCCGTGATTGTGCTCTGTAGTCTCAAAACTCCAGAAGAAAGGATTTTGTGCCTTTTCACCTGAAAGAGGTAAAGAATGCTTGAGGTAGACCTGTTCAATTATGTAATAAAATAGAATATCCTGTATGTCGGGAGCCATGCTTGACATTCACATAGGAAAAAAGAAGAGTGCCGCTTTAAGAGCTTCTGAGCTCTCTGCTTCAGCGGTTTGAGCTGACAGGCTGTGCCTCCATGATAAATCAGGTCTTCTAGAAAGTTAGTTTCGGTTCGGTCTTTGGGCACCGGAGTTGGTGAGGTAATGCAGCAACCTGCTGTGACCGTAGTTGCTTTCTGTTAGTAGAATATCCATGGTGATTCCTTGGTGATTCCTTGGTTAGGCCAAATCTGATTCCTATATAAGATCTGTGTTCCTCACAACAACAAAAAGCCATTCTGTGATTGTTCATCTGACTGCTAAGAATTAAACTTTTTATAATAAAATCAAGAGCTTTGTTTTGACTCTTTTTTGTTTTAGACTGAAGCCTGGTGGGCTTGGGGCACATTCGACACCTGTAAATATGTACAACTTTTGTATTGGTTAAAAAACAAATTCAAGGAAAACAGTGACTAGTGAAATACACCCATTTCTTTTAAAGAAATAAAATTAAGGAATTCTAATCTGATATATTTTGTTTATCATTTTATAAATTATGTCATGCAGTAATAGTAATGCAATTTTGTTTTCTTCACAGTAACTTTTCCATTTCAGCTCTCAAAATGTTTACATTATTTACCAATAAATAAGCAAACATTACAAGTTTTTATTGAATGGGACAAATTTCCTAAGGGAGGAACTCCTGAATTTTGTTTCTTAAATTATCAAATTGCTAATAGTTTTCCAAATAAAGTCCTTATTTTTTTGGTTCTGAGCATAGTGAATCTGTGGTGTAACTAAATTCTGTCAGAGAAGGAGCTCACTGGTTGTCAAGCTTTCTTATTTTATTAATATATAAAATGCTAGCATTTTATGAATTGTCTTTGAAAAGTATTTGAACAAACTATTATTTAACTCCATAGGAGTGGCTCTGTATTTTTGTTTGTAGGACAAAGAACATGAAGTATAATAAAGTAGAATAATTATTTTTAAAGTTGTCATTTCACAAAGAATGGTATTTCATGAATGTTATGTTTCATATTAAAACTTCTTATGAAGGAGATAGTCAAGTTTAACCTTTAATGTATGTGGCAAAAATTAATATTTGATAAATATTTATTAAACTGCTGAGTATAAATAATTATTTACAGAATGTCAAAAGTATTCTTGAAGTCACACAAAAGCTTAAGGAATTAATAATGGTAGAGGAAAAGAAAGACTACCACATTCTCATACAGTCCATAAATACAGAAAATTTTTGAGTGAAGGTCATTTCAAATTAGTAAGTACTATACATATGTTGACCAACTATATCCACTATGTCACCTAGTTATAAAATATTTGTTTTATTGCTAGATAATCTGAATTTTACAGTGATAAATAGATATATAATGATACTCTAGGAATTGCATCAGTATAACTTTTAACAGCAGTATAAATTTCAAGGGTACAAGCTAAAGTCTGAATAAAAATTTTAGTTTTAAAATTTGTTGTGTAGCAGTATAAATGGATGGCTATACTGGAGATTGTATGTAAAATCCAGATCATCTAAAATATGTAATGTAGAATCATAATCTAACATTCATTTTATATATAGTGCAAGAAACTGCCTTGCAGTCTAGGAAAGAAGTTTTTCATCATGGTGATGATGGAACTTTTTAAGTCAGTGTCTTTTGTAGTTCATTCAATTTTATTAGAAGAATACTTAATATTTCCTCTAATTTTTTTAGGTGGAATCTCAACTAATGACATTAAAACAGTAGCAACAAGAATGGATGTTTCTATTAACTGGATCATGCAATCTTCTCATGTCGTATTGGTATCTCTCAATAATTCTTCCAAAATTATACAAAATTTTGCCATGGTTTTTGTGGGTGGGGGAGGGGTTATTTGAAAGCTGAAACATTGTGTGTGTTCATATTCTGCCAGTTGTATTTTTTTTCAAATGATCTGTGAAGTAATCACTTCAAATAGTAAATGATTTCACATAGCCTCCATTTTTCTTTTTCTTGTTTTATGTTTGGCGTTTGGTGTGTGTGTGTGTGTGTGTGTGTGTGTGTGTGTGTGTGTGTGTGTATGCCTGCACCTTTGGAAACCAGAGGTTGGCATTGGGTGTCTTCCTCAGTCATTTTCTCTACTTTTATTTTCTGATGCAGTTTTTCACTGAACCTGAAGCTCAGCAATTTAGCAAGAGTAGTGGGCCAGCAAACTCCAGGGATTGCCTGTCTGTCTTCCCCCACAGCACCCCAGCACTGGGATTACAGAAACTGGCAGCTGTGCCCAGATTTTACTATGGATACTGGGGTTCCAAACTTAGGTCCTCATGCTTGTGCTACAAGCACTTTAGTTAATGAACCATCTTCCCAGTCTATCCTCTAATTCCCCCTTTTCTAACTAAATTATTCTGGTGTTGAAATGACTCATGGGACACAATGGACTTTGTAGAGTGAAGACAAAAACAACTTTCCCTGTTTTATTTTCTGCTCAATATTTTCTTTAAACTGTAACAAGTGAATTCTCTTTGCTTTAATTCTGGCAATAATTCACATACATTCCACGGCTTTTAAGATGACTCTTTTATATCAATGAGCAGTATCATTTTCAAGTAAAAAAAGCCCCACTATGGTCGATCATATCAACCTTTCATTCTGTTTAGCTTCTCATTTCTCATCTCTGATTGGACTTGAGCAAATTTTGGAAAACTTCCAGGAAGAAGGAGATGTGCTAATTTGGGGATTATCCTAGTTTCATATCTTTCCCTTATATGATGGGGACAGATGTAAGAGACCAGAGTCTAGATGGCTGGTGAGGGTAGCCTAGCAGTCTCATTCTTATATCCTCTGAAGGGATAATCAATCAGTCTTGGTACAACCATGTATTTGCAAAAGAAGTACAGAAACACTCAAATGCTAAGAAAAATATAGCAAGGGTAACTAGTGTCTTCTGTATCCCTCATTCTTCTCCTGAGGAAAAGCAATGCATCTTTCTCATCTATTCCTGATCTGTGGGGATGAGGCATCAGTGAAGGACCAGCATATGCCAATGGGCATGCCTCTTCAGAACATGTTGTTGCCTCTAGGCTTTTCTTAGTGCACAACTTAGGAGATAAAATTAAGCAGCTATTCTGGCTCTTTTTTTTTTTTCCTGAAAGGTGAACACTTTCAAAGCCAGGAGACCAAGAGCAGAATTGCTTGCAAGATTGTCTAGCATTCTAAAAAGAAACATGAAGCATTTAAAAAGTAAGGGAAATAATTCTAAATTTAGGTTTCCTTTAGAAAGTAAAACATCTGTGTCTTGTTCTAATGAAGTTAAAATTACACAATAATTCTACATAAGTAATTCTTACAGCTACTTTAAACTGTTTTAGTTGGTGGTAATTCATTTCCTACTTGATTAATAAAAGCATTAACATTTTTATTGGTTTGGAAAACTATGAGTAAAGTATATTGAAAAGTAGGACGTTTTCACAATCAAATCACTATACATGTTAATAAGAGTTCTTATATTTCTGAACTGATCTTTAGCAGGGCATTTTGGATAGGCTCATGTTCACAATGATAAGTGGCTTAAAAATTAAAGGAGAGCTGGCTCAGCGTTTAAGAACACTGACTGTTCTTGCAGAAGACTGGGTTCAAATCCCAGCACCCACATGGCAGCTAACAACTGTCCGTAACTCCAGTTCCAGGGGATCCGACAGCCTCTTCTGACCTCCGTGGGCATTGCACAACATGGGTGCCCTTACCTACATGCAGGCAATACACACATACACATAAAATAAAAATAAATAAAATATTAAAAAAATAAAGGTTATATTATTAGAAGTAACACTAAACCATGGAAGATAGCCTAACAAAATTGTAAGTTATCTACAAGTTCTGCATAACCTGTGGTCATAAAAAATGAAGAGGAAAAGAAATGTATATTTTTGTATCTTAGGTCAAAGAATCAAGTAATAATATGGTTGAGGCTTCATGATACAAAGGTCAGTGAATGTAAGGAAATACATGTATTGTGATAAATGAAACTCGCCTATGTTCATTCATTCTTTATTCTTGGTTTCATTAATTTAATAAGTGTTTGCTGATTAATTCTTATAAAGTATATATTATTTCTTTCTTTTTCTTTCTTTTTTTAAGACAGGGTCTCCCTGTAGCCCCAGCCATCCTGGAACTCACTATGTAGACCAGGCTGGACTCAAACTCACAAAGATCTGCCTGCCTCTGCCTCCCAAGTGCTGGGATTAAAGGCATGCACCACCACGCCCGGCAGATATTATTTCTATAGAAAATCTATTTCAGCCTCTTTTGTAGAATCTGATTCTTAGGCTAATTGTTCTTTACTTTTAAGTTTTCCCCAGACCCATCCTAAATTTTCATTGGTGGGCCCATCTCATCCATTTCATAGTTTACAACCTAAACCAACTCAAATGAACCCACTTCCCTCCTGTGAGATGTATGTTATTTTCTTATTATTTGGTCTTTCCCACAGATATTCCAGCATTGCTTAGAATGAGTGTGTAATGTTTTTCCTTTCATACCTGTTCCCCTTCCTGTACTTGTTACCTCTTCTACATATAAAATAATACAAATCCATAGTGTAGAAGACTTTTCTGATTTATTCCTTTCCTTCCATATATCTAAGTGTGTGATGTTCATTTTTGCTAAAAGACACAGAAAGATCTGAAGGTTTTATTTAGCACCAGTGAAATAAGGACCATGTGTGACATTTTTCTTCAATATTCCTTAGACTATGGAGTATCTCAAAAAATTTCACTTTGGTTAGTGGATTTGTAGAAAAACCCAACCCATAGCACACTCATTAAAACCTAGTTGACTTTCTTCTTGATGATCCTTTTGCATTTTCTGGCACTCAATGACAAATCTCTATCAGATGCTCTTATGATCCAAAGTAATACTGTCCATTTGATATCAACTTTTCTATAGAGCTTTGCTTGGTATATCTGCTTGATAGCAACTTTTCTACAGAACTTTGCCTGTGCTTGCATAAAACTCTTGACAGTCTTTACTTACAATTTATCATTCACTTATTGAGCTTTCTCTATCTTTTTTTTTGTTATGCTTATACAATCTTTTACTCATTATAAACTCTATAAGACATAAAATTAAATGAGGTTTTAACATTTAAAAAAGATCTCCACTTCGTTGATAAAATACACAGTTTCATGCAGAAAAATTCATTTTAAGGCAATTGACATTGAGACGTTTTCACATGCATTTCTAATCTCTATATATCTGATTATTACTAGTCAAAGTTGGTTACTTTCTGAGCTCCTTGACATCGGAGCATGGATATAAAAGTCATCAGGTAGATTTCAATGGTAATGTTTTTCACATCTACTAATTATTAAGGAGCAAATTTTTATGCTTTGAAGAATTATT
>NW_008330777.1:4315666-4316627 GCF_000622305.1 Nannospalax galili
ACTCTTGAGGTCGTTTGAGGATCTGTTCCTCAGGGGTCTCATGGGCTTGGGAGGAGGCCCTGGCTCCTTTCTTTTATCAGTTCCATCTATGTGAAGATAAGTGAAAGGTCCTGCTCGACCATTGTTGGCTTCTCTTGGAAGCATGGAGGAAATGATTCCTTTGTGTTGACCCTCCTCTTTATAGACTGGACACTGGTTCAAGTCCATCTGGTGGGGTCTCCTTGGCCTCCTTGATCAAGAGGTCAGATGACCCACCACCACTACAGGACGTTTTGCAAGATGCTCATAGTGCCTGGGAACTAATCGACCTGGGAGGGCAAGGAGCAAAAAGCGTCCTTTGTGTCCCTCTGACCCAATTAGATAGATCTCAAGGTATGTCTGTTAAACATCCAAGAAGGTTAGTTCCACCATTCTGGCATTTTTAATTACTGTGTGTCATGTAGATAAATCTTGGGTAATGACCAGTTGGTCTCAAATAAACCTTATTTAGAGATATATTTCTTGATCTGTTATGTATAATTCATCAGTAGATTGTAGGAATAATATGGTTCCCTCTAGTTTTCGTGACTAGCTAGGCATTGTTTCTCTCTTGTATTGTCTCACCCCTCTATCATGGTTTTCCCACTTAAGGTGCCTCCATTTCCCCCCTTTCTTCCTTACTAATACCCTTGCTCCTATGATCCCACCTCTGTTGAGCTTCTTCTTTCTCTTAATCCCCTAGGTTCCTCATATACCCTTCCCTCCCCCGTCCCTTAGACTAACCCAATTTTTTATCCATATCTCCCTTCTTAAGGTCTGTTGCCTACTATTCTTCTCCTTCAGGTTATTTCTTTTCCTTTACCTCACTGTTTCCTTAACCTTGTCCTGGTTCCTACAGTTATATCTGTTTGCATACTTATTTCTCAGAGTCTGATCCTAGGATCCACATATGAGGGAGAACATATGTCGATTTTTTTCTGAG
>NW_008330777.1:4321605-4332323 GCF_000622305.1 Nannospalax galili
CTCTATGGGATTCTCATTGTACTCCTCTGGAAGACTATTGGTATTTTGTGGGGATATGTTATTTTGGTTTTTCATGTTATTATTTATTCTCTGTGATTTTGACATGTGAATTTCTTTTGTAGTTTCTGACTCTTGTGTGATACTCGGGCCTTCAAGTTTAGTTCTGCTTCTTTTTTTGAACTTTATGTGTCTTTGTGGTTTACTTTTTGGGTATGAAGAGCTGATTCGTCTAAGCTTCTTGTTCTCTCTTTTGATTTTATATTGTCGTGGCCGGATTGATTTTGTCTTCAGGAGTTCCGCGGTGGCCCAATTCCAATGTGGGTCAGAAGTTTTCAGACTTTCTCCTTAGGTCTGGAATCTTCTAAGAATGATTTTGGCCTCACGAACTTGGTTGTTGGACTGACCTGAGATCCTGGCCATCGCCATGCCACGCAAGGATGCAAAGGCAGATGGGGTGGGAATAAGCCCTAAGATTTCCCAGGGAGTGGATTGAGTAGCTGGGTTGTACTGGATGCAAAGGATCAAGGAGAGCCAAGGTAAGCCTCGGAGCCCCAGAAAGAGGCTGGTGGGGGTTGCAGGACCAGGGAAGTAGAGGGGGGGGACGCCGGGGGCAGGACCAGAAGCAGTGCTCCCGGGGCCCCAGGAAGGCACTAAGTTGGTCTGGGTGAAAAAGATCAGGAAGCAGTATTGATTCCCCAGGTGTCTGGGGACCCAAGACTAGGAATGGCACAGGGCCCAAACTAGGAGTAGAGAACAGCAGGCAAGATGGAAGGGTGAATGAGGCCGGGGGAGTCAAGGCCCACAGGGCTCCGGGATAGACTTACCCCAATAGAGGCCTGAGGGTAGGAGAGCAGGCTAGGAGAGTTAGCGGGTGGTGCAGGTCCAGGGAAGCAGAGAGAGTTGAGGGTGGGGCCAGGTCCAGAAGCAGTGCTCCTGGAACCCAAGGAAGGCATCAAGCTGGCCTGGGCGAAAAGGATCAGGAAGCAGCACCAGTTCCCCAGGTGTCTGGGTACCCAAGACCAGGAATGGCGCAAGGCCCAAACCAAAAGCAGAGAACAGGGGGAGAGACAGAAGGGTGAATGAGGTCGGGGGAGTCAAGGCGTGGAGGGGTCCGCGATAGACCCACCCCAAGAGTGGCCTGAGGGTAGGAGGGTAGGCCAGGAGAGCCAGCCGGTGGTACAGGTCCAGGGAAGCAGAGAGAGGTGAGGGTGGGGCCAGGTCCAGAAGCAGTGCTCCTGGGGCCCAAGGAAGGCACCAAGCTGGTCTGCGTGAAAAGGATCAGGAAGCAGCACTGGCTCCCCAGGTGTCTGGGGCCCCAAGGCTAGGAATGGCACAGGGCCCAAACAGGAGTAGAGAACAGCGGGGGAGATGGAAGGGTGAATGTGGCTGGGGGAGTCAAGGCGCTGCCGAGGGCTGCGCGATAGACTTACCCCAAGAGAGACCTGAGGGCAGGACAGAAGGCCAGGAGAGGGAGCTTTCTCTATCTTTTATAAGCCAATGAATTAAGTTATAATAAAAATTTCTCAAACCACAGTTTATCTTGGGCTACACATTCCACCACCTGCCTTGCATGTTTATCTCTTCCCAGGTGAGTGTGCATATACAGTAGCTTGGTGCTGTTGGTATGATTTAGATTAGAATGTACTCTCCCAATAATTTTGGTACTGGTTTCTGTTCTTAGGTTCAGGGCATATTATTATGATACTGAAAGTGATACTTAAAAGGCTTTTTTTGTGTGACTGTAATGAATTTTTCAAAATGTCTACTAAATGGTCTTTGTTTACAAGATACGTAATTTTGAAGTAAATGAAACATGAAAGTAATTACAAAAAGTTCCATTATAGTAATTTTATAATAGTGTCTCATAAATTGTTAAGTATCACTCTATGTTTTACTTGTAGGAACATGCAAAGACATTGGCATAGAGGAACTTTACTTGCTCATAGTTTCTTACACTTGTCTGCTTGTAACCACTATCAAATCACTATTCTAGGACTTCTACACTAGGCTAATTTCTTGAAGTTGATATCACAGTCATTTGCTGGGTAATAATCCCCATAATGGTTTGAAAAGTAGAACTGAGAAACTCAGTCTTAAATCTAGGCTGAATAAATGTGTACTTGTTCCTGGACTTCAAAGATAAGCACTGTGTCTCACTTGCCTTTCTAATATCCAACTTGAACCTGGCACTCAATAACATAATGAATAAATGATTTACTATTTTCCCACAGTGGCAGAGTTATATAGATAACTATCATTTAGTTCATTTTTAAAAACTATATTTAAAATATTTTATTTATTATTTTTATTTTATGAGTATGAGTGCATTGCTTGCACGCAGGTAAGTGCACCTGTGTTGTGCAATGCCTGTGGAGGTCAGAAGAGGGTGTCAGATCCCCTGGAATATGTGTCTGTGTTTGTGTGTGGGTATGTGTACATGTGTTCAGTGTTCTTCAGAGACCAGAAAAGGGTGTTGGATTCCCTGGAACTGGAGTTACAGATGGTTGTTAGCCAGTGTGTGGGTCCCAGGAATAGAACTGGGGTCTCCTGGAAGAACAGCAAGTGTTCTTAACTACTGAGCCATCTTTTCAGGCCCCTCATTTAGTTCTTACAGCAACATTTTAAGGTAAGCACTCTTGTTAGTCCCTTTTTAGAAAAGAGGACCATTGGGGAAGAGGGGATGGAAAGATTGTAAGAGCCAGGGCTAGTTCATGAACAAACTTATGGCAATGGTGGCATTAAGCACAGGACTCATGCCAACTCAATCAGCCAAGGGGCCAGAGTGGAGAAATGGGTGGCAGGTGGGCCAATGGGACTTATTGGAGACTGATAACTGCTGGATGAGGGAGAGTATGCCTTATTACCATCTCTAGATAGGCTGACTAGATTCCAGTGAATGAATTTTCACTGAAGGACATCTGGGTACAAATGCTTGACTGGATAGGACTTAACATGTATGGCAGAATGAATGCATGAGGTCTGGTGGGGGATTGAGGGAAAATCAATAGGGGAGTGGTTCTAAATTTGATTAAGAACCGGTGTATGAAATGTCCAAAAGCTCAATAAAAAATTTCAAAAAAAGAAAAAGAAAATAGGTTTCAAACAGAATCTTATTGGTCAAACAGCAAATGGTCAAACGATGCCTTCTATCTGACCAGTACTTATGCACTAATCATGAATTTATTTCCTCTAAGCTTGATTATTATCATAACCAAAGTACCACATATAAAGTGGATAGTTTGAAGAAGTGAGCTCCATGATATGAGGTAAAATTGGAGTATATTGTTTTAAAATCTCTTTAGCAAATCTGGAGGAAGCTGGTTCTTCAGATTGAGATAACTGCCTATGTGAACTGGAGTTAATGCTGTTCACAGGGCATGTGGGAGGTCATTCTTTAGTGGAAAGATACCAACCTTTCCTGTTTCATGTAACTTATTTGAAAATTTGAAGTAATAGAATTACTATTTAATGAACATTTTCTCTGCATCTGGTTTGTGTTGAGCCCTTCCAATGTAATGATTCTTAATCCTCACAATAGCCTTAGGATATTATACTCATTCTGCAAATGAGAAAATAAAAGCTTGGTATGGGGTTTGGCAATTTGCCCAAAGACATATGGCTAAGGAGTGAACGAAAACAAATTATTTTCTGCTCTTTTGCCATGAGGAAAAGATGAAAATGTTCACACTTGTTTTTAATGTATTTTTATTTTTTAATTTTTACTCATTTATTTTCACTTTACATGCATGAATGTTATGTCTGCATCTATGTTATGCACCCATGTCATGCAATGCCCATGGAGAACAGAAGAGTGCATTGGATCCCCTGGAATTGGAGTTAAAGTTGGTTGTTAGCTGTCGTGTGTGCTGGAATTCAAACCTGTGCCCTCTGCAAAAGCAGCCAGTACTCTTAACCTCTGAGCCATCTCTCCAGCCCCAACACTTGTTGATTTAAAAAATCACCAAAATTTATAATGTGCTTATGACTGAAAAATTTCTTATATATTTCAATTTGGAAAGTGGTATAAATTGAACCCAGGACATAAAATATATTAGGGAATTGGCCAACCACTGATTCACATCTCAACTCCAAAATACATGTATTTGAAATGTGATGATAAAAGGTATGAACATGCTCTTTTAAATGGCTTTGTTTGTGCCTTTTTAGAAAGCAAATAATTATACATGCACAAATGGATCATCTTTTGAACTTAATAAAGGTGAAATCTTTTCCTTTTCACTCCTCAAGAATGAAATAGTTGCTACACACTGTGGGGACCTAAAGGCCCTACCTTGCGTAGGTCCAAAAGGAAGTTACTGGGGGCACGGCCTGGCTTGCTTTGAAAGTCTGAAGAATACTTCCACACTACTGAGGAGTGCATGATCAGCGCATCCTTAAGACACACCCTCAGGGGGGCAGGGGGGAGTTCCAGGTGCCTTTATAAGCTTTGGAACACTTGCAATAAATGAGTGTCTGCCTGACTAAGACTTCCCGTTGTGTCTGAGTGTCCCCGTTGTGTCTGCGTGTCCCCGGGTAATGGGGGCGTCATGGGCTGGCAAACTGTGTGCTTACTCACCCCCAATCCTCACCTCACCAGAGGTCCCAGGTTCGAACCCCTGGCAACACACTTCCACAAAATACAAGTGGATCCAACTATTTTTTATAAAATATTTGTTATGTTCCATTGCCATATATGAATATGAATCCATTTGTGAATGGATTATATCCATTTGTGAATACAAATGCAATTATTTTATTAATATTTCTTACATTCATAAATAATTCCATTTATTATTTTTATTTTAAAAGATTTTAATTATTGAAATTTAGTATTGTTATTTCTAATTAAAATAATTCTCTTATATTTTTCTTTTTTTTTTGCAAGAATACCTTTTGTTCTATATCAAGAATGTTGGAACAACTGAACTTGTCTTCATGTTGGGTCATTTGAGTGGTTGGAATAATTTGAATAAGTGATTGAAACCGGGCTATAAGATTGCTATTAAATACTATTTAGATTATATAGAAGAAAAACATTTAGAAAGCATGTACCCAAATAACACAGAAAAAGCAATTACTCAACTGGTTCTTGGCTATATTTACAGTTTTATTCTTTACAATAAATGAATGTGAGGCCAAAACTATCTTAAGTCCAATATTTGTTGTAGAAACACATAAGCTACAAGATCTGAAAATAAAAACTATCAAGCATTTAACACAGTGCTTGGCAGATAGTTCTTGTGTGTTTGGAATTTTCTCATAGCACTCTTTGAATGCCTGTATAGTTAATCATTTAAATTACAAGTCTGTTTAGACATTAGGCTCTCCTGTTAAGCCTTGAACCCTATAAAGATAGGGGCTAATTTTATTTGTGTGATAAGACCAACTAGACTAGTATTTATTCAAGATAGATGATCAGTAAACGTCTGTGGAACCAAGTTTTTGATATTTAAGAGCAGGAGATGAACAGACATATATCCCTTCTTTACCAGATCCACAATAGAGAATTAATAAGGAACACAAGTAAAAGCCAACCACACAGCAAAATACAGTAGCCCAAGTGCCCAAGCAGTGGTACATTTAATCAGTACTTAGCATTCACACTGTGAGTGACAGGAGAAGACCAGACCCTCCAAATCTGGAGGAGGTAAAGGATGTTGTGAGCAAAAGCATAGACTTGGGAACTGTGGAAGAACAGTGCAACATTCACCTACCATACTCATCTGTGACAACTGTAACAGGTTTCTCAAAAATCAGTATGGTAGGTGAATGTTGTCTTAAAAAAACCCTGTATATTTCAAATTATTAGTGTGTTAAAGTGAATCTTTTATGGGCATAATTGCTCACAGTTGAAAATGGAATTGATTGTTGAATTGCAATTTTAAGCCTGGATTCTAAATTCCAAGTTCATAAACACCCACTTGAATGCTAACATTACTCTACTCTGTACCTTTCCTTACTGGAGTTCCTGGAGTCATCTGCTTTGTAACAATCTTGAATAAAAAATAAATGTATTCCACAAGACAAATAAATTAGCGTATGAATATTAATTCACCCAGTCCCCTAGAGTAATAGTAAATCTAACAGATAGGTTAACATATTTTAACTAGCTTTGTTTTCTCCAACAGTGTGGTGAGTTGACCTCTAGGGGACAGTCTCATCCTAGGAGTTTTGGAAAATGGGCCTTTATCAGTCCTTGTCTTGAGCACAATTATTAATCTATTGTTCGATTAATCACTTTATTTATCCCCTTGAATATAATGCTGTATGTTTTAAAAAGATAAAACACTAACTTACAGGAACAATGCATAATTAAGCACACATCATCAGTGCAATTTAGACTATACAGAAAGCAGCATTTAGAAAGCATGCTTGTGTTTCCACATCCATACTGAGCATGCCCTATGTACTTAATTTATTAATAGTAGAATTTCACCAGCTGAATTTAAACAGTCTACAGCTGAGGTAGGAGGAATGCTTATGTATGCAGATAATGCACATCTTATATTCACTGGACACATTTGACATTCTTTGAAAATAACAAAAGATAAAGTTTAATGCTTACCATAAACAAAGTCAGGCATTCCATGTGCTAAATGCTAAAGAAAATATTTTTCCAACTGAATACTAGGTAACAGGTGTTTTTATAATGCTTAGACAAAGCATTCTTTGATTGCCAAATGTTTGGTTGGATAGCTTACATTTTAGGAAGGTGCTTTCTTTATAACTAGCAGGTGGACTGGAAATAAATCTTCCCTGGTATGTAACTATTTGCTTAATGGTGCAGCAAGGGAAAGGTAGAGTGTGGGTTTGTATGCTTAATTTGGGGCATTTTCTGTGTATATTGACTGTAACCTGGCATGCTCATGCATCCAGGTTTTAGGAATCCAGTGCTTTTTTTTTACTCTCTTAATCCTGAGACAATATGCTTTTATTATTATTTTTCACTTAATTAACCATTTTTCAGTATCAGGTCAGGAATCATGATGGGCACTAGAGATACAGAGCTGAGAAAGACAGTAACTGAGCGAGACAAAGCAGTTAGTAATAGTGATAATGCAACATTCTGATCACTATAATATGGGATTTATCTTGGAAATTTGGGAGCACAAAGAGGGATAAAATAACCCAGATCAGGGTTCTGGAATATCATAGAAAACTTCCTGAATGAGTGACGTGCTAGATGATGAAGGAAAGAGTAGGAGTTAGCCAGCAGGCGGTGATAGGAAGGAAGAAGGATGTTGCAAGCAGAACAGAAGCAAGCATATAGAGACATGTGCTTATCTGTCCTACTTGGAAAGCAAGAGGCTTTATAGACACAAAGAATTGAATGTGACATGGCCAGAGTCTGGGGTAGTATGTAGGGAGAGCCTAGATAGTTGAAGTATGGAAAATGAAGAGGCTTGATACATATTAGAGAATAAATCTTATTCACTAAACTTTAACTTTGGAAGATCAAAGGGCTTATGAATATATGGAAAAATTCAATTCTTTTCCATAAAATGTAAATGTATGCATAGAAGATTCTGTGGATAATTTCAGGGTTATCATATATCCATCAAATCTTTTTGCTTTTACAACCTCTGTATATGTGATGTGATATTCAACACATTGTCTATAAATAGCATATTATAATAAACATGTATAACAGGTTTCAAATTTTTTACAAGTATATAAGAACAAAGGTCAAATTACTTCATTCTAGAATTTCATGGGGTAAATTTCTAATTGGATTACTCTTTAATTTTCTGATAATTTTATATAAATGATCAATTTAAACAATGGCTATAAATGTGACATCAAAATATAGACATGAGGCAGAATTTCTGACCAGCCACAGTCATGTAGGTCTCCGTAAGTCTGCCTGCTTTTCTGACTTCTTCAAAAAAGTGTAATCTTTCCTTTTCCTTCTCCACATCCCTTTCTAAACATGCTTTCTTGACGGCTTTGGACTGCCCTAGCATCTTGTATTTCCTTACTCTTTCTCTAAAGCTTCCTTCTCCCAGCCATGTGGCTGCCAGTCAGCCATGTGTCTGCCCTCCACGCAGGCTCTAAATCTACACAGCTTCATGGCTTTCTTTCCTTCTCCCTCTATTTTCCTCAAGGCAGCTTCCAAGATTACCAGCTTGCCTGCCACCGAGGATTTTTTATTAAAATTCTAATAAAATTGTAAAAGCTTAAAAAAATATAGAGAGATGAACAGACTCGGTATCCCACCCTGAATAGCATTGTCCTGAAAAGTTAAAATGTATTGTTTATATCAATAAAGGAATTAACTTCAATACTGAAGATCAAATCACAGTTTCTGAGACCAAGTAATTGTAAGAATTAACAGAGAATTCCTTAAAGATTATTTAAATTACTGAGTAGTTTAATTGCATAACTGTCCTTACACACACGAGCTAATCGATTTATTATTGTGTTTGAGAACCGTAGAAAGCTCAGTAGAGTAGGAGATGTTGCAATGAAGAGAGTCAGGAAGACATTATCATTTTCCCAGAATTGAATGGTCATAAAATTTGCAAGGCTTGTTATTCAGATAAGCTGGGTAAGGAAATAAGTTGAAGTATCAGTAAATAGCCTGCTATTTATTGATATAAAAATAAAAATATCCTTTTTTTAATTTCTAAATGTTTCATGCATTTCGGTAATCAGAGAAGCAATATAGTCATTCTAAACCCTTTGAATCATCTGTCTACAAATAAAACACTATCTCTAGTGCAGACAGATACCTTGAATGCCAGTTGCTTCTACTTTCTACTTATCTCACCAGGTTGTCCAGAAGATGAATCTATGATATCTTGAATTCATTATGTTGTAACTGAATTTCAGGTACTTTCCCCAAATCTACTTTGTCCATAACCCTTTTCATATCAATGTTTGGTAATTGCATTCATCCAATTGTTTAAACATTAAAAAAAAAAGCTTGAAGTTACACTTGAGTATTGTTTTTCTCACAACTCATACTCAACTGGACAGAAAATCAGATCCATTTTATCTTCAAAATAAATCCAGAATCATACCACTACCCGCCCCCAACTTCTCTAAATACTGTTTTTATCCAGGCTACATTTTCATCCCACCATGGAACACTAGGCTTGCTCCTCATGCTCACCATTGGCCCTCCCTGTCATTGATTCTTGAAATTTACGGTCAATCTTGCCTCTAGGAAGGAACTCAGTAGCTGCTCTCTGATTGGGAGTCAAAGCCAGAAGCTTTGCAGGGTGAAGCTTCCTGTTGTCCTCTTCCCTTTCCTTACAGTCTCTTTCCTTCACTCTGGCTTTCTTTCTGTTCTTGAACATACCAGAAAATCTCCAACTTTAAGACTTTTACATACTTGTTTCTTAGCTTTAATACTCTTCTTTCAGAATTATGCCTAAATTCCTTACTTCAACACTCCGCTGAAATCCCATTGTTATCAAGGACTCTTGCCCTAAAATCCCTATGTAATGACACCGATTTCTCACCCAAATCACCATATTTTTTATTTCTTTCACATTGATTTACCTTTTCTTTTTGCATTAGGAACTGTCATGCCTAAAGTACTATATAATACATGCTTTTTATTATATGTATTCTTTATTATTCCTACCCATTGGACTATAAATGTCATAGACAAGGATTTTTATTTTTATAGATGTACTCTGCATGCTTGGAAGGATGCCTGGTAAAGAGCAAATGCCCACATATACCTAATAAAAGAATGACTAATTTCAATAATGGGAACATTACTCTGATACACTCTTAAAAGCTGATGAATTTGTCAAAGATTTCAGGATTTGTAGTTCAGCTTTTCTTTAAATCATGATGCTTATGTTTAGTCATATAAATAAATATTCTGCATAAGACATTTTTCTCTAAAACTGAATCTTTTTCCAGACATAATGATATATGTATCTATTGAATTTCCTTTAAGTAAACATTAATATGGAATAGGGATATTTTTCTCAACAGCATGGATAATGCTAAAAAACTAAGGAGGTATGTATCTTTTTATTTGCTTTTTTTAAATAAGATTTTAATTCACCTTAGAAGGTTTATGGGAAATGTGAAGATGTGGGAGAAGACAGCATAATCCTTTAGTGAGAACCTCCACAAGATGCCCTTTAGATCTACATTGAAATCAAACCTATGTCACATTAAAATGGTGCCATAAACTTTTATTTTTAATAAAGGAAGTGAATAGATTCAAGATTGATCATCTAATCTTTGTACTAACAAATGACACTGGAGTAGTAACAGTGATTCTTGGCAACCCGAGTAAGTTTGGTAACTACTCAACATACACTAGGTAAAAGTCAAATGCTTTCCATTCTTAAGAGATACTTTTTGAATTAAGGACATGATAAATACTCCTCAAATACTCTTCTACAGTAGCAGGTTGGAGGTATTCAAGTGCATTTTTTTAAATGATTTATTTAATAACAACATACTTAGAAGAAGCATATCATTACAACACAATTGACATATTCAATAACGTTTTCCTGAGGTAGGATGCATCTCTTTCAAATTTGGCTGTAAATTTTTAGGTTTACAGTTGAATTATTACAGTTATACAATATTGTACTCAGTATAAACCAACAACTACTTTTTAAAGTACCTTTCTATATAAGTCTTCATGTCATTTACAAGTCACAGATACATCAATAAAATCCATTGCAATTAGATTACTATAAAAGAACATCAATTGAAAAGTTTATTTTTAATACTGTGAATAA
>NW_008330777.1:4338685-4344226 GCF_000622305.1 Nannospalax galili
GGGGTGGAAGGGTCAATGAGGCTTAGGGAGTCCCGGCGCGGAGAGCTGCGCTGTAGACTTACCCCAAGAGGCCTGAGGATAGTAGTGCCTCAAGTGCATTTTTAAAGTGGTTTTTCTAATATATCTAAAAAGGAGTAATTTTCATTGGATCTTGGAAAAATTTTCATTTTTTCCCCTTAAAAATGTTGCACAGTTCTGTCGAGCGTGGTGGCACATGCCTTTAATCCCAGCACTCGGGATGCAGAGGCAGGTGGATCTCTGTGAGTTCAAGGCTAGTCTGGTCTACATAGCGAGTTCCAGGACAGCTGGGGCTACAGAGGTTACCCTGTCTCAAAAAGAGACCAAAACAAACAAACAAACAACAACAACAACAAAAAAACCAAGAAAATGTTGCACAGTTCTAAGGATAGAATTGTTTTGTCTAGATTTGAATATGGGTCTCACTATGTGAGTTACTGAGCAATGTATTTAACCTGATTATACTTTAGATCATGTATTTATAAAACACGGGAGAAAAGTAATATTTATTTCATCAAACTGTCCTGAGAGCTGAAGTTTTGGTACATATATAGACTTAGAATAGAATTTGATGAATAGTTATGTGTGTTATCAGTATATTGAAAAAGACATGACCTTATAAGACATGTCTGTTAACAATATAAAATGTTTGGAGCTAAACAAAAATGGTTACATGTTTTTCTTTGATTAATTTGTCCAATAAATAATGACTGAAAAAATAAATGAAATAATATTTGTAGGTTGCCATGGGTACAAGAAACGCTTTAAAAGAAAATGACATAATAGAAAATACATAAAGACTGTGAGTTAAGAAAAAAGGGTTAGTTTCTCCCTTGCAAGTTAAGAGGGAGAAAGATGGGGGAAATGATGAGTGTGCAAAGCTAGCTTGGAGTCAGATCACAAGGCTTCCATAGCCAATGCTTTTGGGATTATTCCTGGGGACATGGGAAGCCATTTAGGTCTTAAGCAAGTTGACTTATGCTTCAAAATATTCCCTCTATGTATAAAGGAAATGAATTATAAAGGGGTAAATCTGCAAGCAGAGGAACCATCTAGGAGGATAGTTTAGAAACACAAGCAAAAGGTTGTGGTAAACAACCACACCATAAAGGTATGGCCAGTAAAGAGGTGTTCAATTCATTTTCCAGTGTGGCGATAGATCCAGCTGCAGTCTTTGTGTTAAAGAAAGATGAATGGGAAAGGCCTAGGGTTTTAGCATTAGCAATTGGGTGAATGTTGGTGACACCACAGAACAGATTATTAGGATTCATAGGTGTTATAATATCAGAGGCAGGCTTATTTAAAAAAGTTAAATTGATCCACAAAGCTTTACACTAATTGTGTATGTATATTGCCAGTTCTGTGTCCTGATTTACTGCCTAACATTACAATCACATTCATACCATGCACTTCCGCACTTCCGTCTTTAAGTTTCTAAGAAAAACTGACTAAAGATCATTCTAGTCAGGAGTAGTTGCAAAATAGAAAATAATTATGAAATAGATTATCAAAAAGAATTATTTAATGACTATAAAACACCCCACTAAATAAATACTTGTTGGCAGAACAAAATAGAATGGTAAAGTAGAAAACTATCTTACTTCTTAAATCTCTAACAGCATGAGGTTAAAGGAAATTCATATTACCAAAGGCTTGCATTTTCTCTCTGAAAATATGTAAGCCAATGCTTTTTCTTAATTTAATTTTTATCGAATTTTTGAAAATTTCCTATATGACATATTGATCATGTTTAGAACGTTTCCTCTGTGTAGCACCCCATAGCTCCCCTACCAGATCTCATGAACTCTGTCATATATATTAAGGCCTGTTGAGTCAAGTTTGTGTCCTTCCCTCCTCCCTCCCCAGGTAAAGTACCCCCATTTTCCCCATTTCCCCCTTGATAATACCTGTCTCCTACTTTCCCTCTTTCTCGAACTCCTTTTTCTTCTTTACCCCCTTGGTTCCCCTCCATTTTCCTGGTGCCTGTGGTTACATCAGAACATATATTCACATAGAAGAATTTGGAACTGAGATCCCCAGATGAGAGAGAACATGCATCACTTGTTCTTCTGAGTCAGTTAGTTCACTTAGTATAACAGCTTCTAGTTCCATCCATTTACCTGCAGATTTCATAATTTTGTTTTTCTTTACCACTCAATAAAACTCCATTGTGTAAATGTATCACATTTTTATTAGACATTCATTAATTGAGAAATATTTGATTGTTTCCATCTCTTAGCTATTGTGAAAAGAGCAGCAGCAAACATGTCTGCGCAAGTATCTCTGCAGTAGAATGAGTCTTTTGGGTACATAACTGGATCATATGGTAGGTTTATTTTTAGTTTTTAAAGAGTTCTTCACACTGATTACCACAGTGGTTGTACCGGTTTCCAACCCTTCAAGCAGTGATAAGTGTTCCCCTATTCCTACATCCTCCAGAGCATTTGATGTCATTTGTTCTTGTGGTCTCAATTTTTCTGACTGGGATAAGATGAAATCTTAAGTTAGTTATATTTGTGTTTTCCTAATTACTAAGGATGTTGACCACTTTTTAACATGTTTCTTATCCATTTTTATTTCTTCTTTCGAGAGCTCTTTGTTCAGATCCATAACCCATTTTAAAATTGGGTCATTTGTTTTCTTGAATCTTTGTTATTTTGAGTTCTTTATATAGTCTGGATATTAATCTTCTGGCAGATGTATAGCTGATGAAGATTTTCTCCCAGTATATGGGTTTTTCTTCACTCAACTGGTTGTTTCCTTTTCTGTACAGAAGCTTTTTAGTTTAATGAGGTTCCGTTTCTCAGGTGTTGGCCTTAATTCCTCAGCAACTTATGAGCACTTTCAGCAAAATGGCAGGATACAAAATCCCTTTGAAACTTACCAGTTTGTGTTTCTCTAATTTGTTCTGAAAATAACTTTCAGAATTTCATCCCCAGCAATGATCATGCACCTAAACCATAAAATATGTCCTTGGGAAGAAGGGAGTGTTTATGAGCAGAAACCTTGAAGCCAATTTCCTGGATTAGAATTCCAGCTCATTGTTTACCAACTCACGTTTTGTAAAATTACTCAAGCTTTCTGGTTCAAAGTTTCCTTCTCTCTAAAATGGCAATGACAATAATCCTATCTACTTTGTGAAGCTAATGTAATTAAGAAATTATACAAGGCTTAAAATCAGTAAGCATTGTGAGAGTGACTGCAGTGATTTTTATTTCTTAACTGAAGTGGAAACACTAAGGAGATGTGGCCCTGTGGAGTAGGAAGTAAAGTCAGGAAGCTGCCTGTGTGCTCTGTCTTTGTTGAAGTAATTATACCTAGGGCAGGCACGCTATGAAAAAACTGGTGTTTGGGTTTTGATTTTTCTCTCTTTGTGTAGAATTTTGTATCTGACCAAGAATCACTGAGAAGTTATTCTACATTGTTTATAATAAAAGTCCATTAGTTTTGCCTCGTTCAGTTCAGTTCATATTGAAAAATCCATAAATCCTTGATGATGTCACTTATTTTGATAGAGATTTTGGACAAAATCACATGAGGATCAATACCATAGCCCAAAAGAGAAAACTGTAAGAATTCCTCAAAATCTTCCAGTATTTCATTTATGGTTGTTATTATTATTATTAATTATTAAAGAAATATGCCATGTGAATTTCCATATATTTTGAAGGCAAGAAAGAAATTTTCCCCTAAATTCTACTTTCTTTTAGTCTGTTGGTCTCCTTTCTCAGAAGGAGCAGGATTGTTCGAAAGCCCCATGCTTATCCAGAAGAGGCAATGGCACAGACTTCACACACTGTTGCCACTGAATCAAACAATGCCTACTTGACATCCCTTTTGGGAACTTCCTCTAGTATCCAAGAGGAATACTGCTTCTGTGACTCTCCTGGTCACTCATTTCCCACCCCTAGATCTTTAATTTCTGCTCAAGACACACTTGGAAGCTTTCAGAGATCATTGCCTAGCAAGTTCAGATGGATCAGATGGATCTGTGATATCAGTCTTGAAAAAGAAAAAGAGATAGTTATTGTAAGGCATTTGTAACTGAAGAGGGCTGTATGGAATTTAAGCAGAAAACCCACAAAAATGTGAGGTGATGACAGAAAAAATATAATTAGAGAAGGGAAAGCATGTAAAAGTGCCTTGAAACATGGTCGGGTGCCATATGGAATTTGTTATGAGCCGTTTATTGAACACTTCCTCATCACTCTCCAGAATGGAAGAGGCAAGAAGTTCACAGATTACAGCCAGACGAATGGATAGAGATATTGTACTGATTTTGTCGTAGAATGCTAATGTTAACTATAGGTTGTGTGGAAATTCTTCCACACAGTATATCCTTGGGTAAAGTGGCAGAATCACATCATCAGATGTTTAACAACTTTGAACAAGTCTGATTGCATCAAACCAGACCTTACAAGAGAACTGAAAAGGAAAGATTTTCTAATTATTCTCGGGAGGGAGAAAATGCTTTTTTCAGAATGTGGATTTTAGAAGAAAGTATTTGCTTACAAGAAAGACAGACTTCAAGAAATACTGGATGATATCCCAATAATCCACAAATAGAACTCAAATTAAAACTGAACCAAAGCAAAATAATACGAATAGAAATCATCTGAAGTTTCAAATCTAAGTAGCACAGTAGAGAACTGAAGTACAACAGAGCTCTTTAGCAGAGGTCAGAGAGAGTGTGAGATGTAAATGAATCCTTTCTCCAAACCGTTGCCAGGACTCTGGTTCTAAAATGAAACTATATGCCTGTTCAAAATCCCTGTTGCCTACAGGGTGCAGTCTGACCTCTGGCATGGCATGCAAAGCTTCTCACATGTTCAGTCTCAGTGGCAGCCCTTCCATGCCAAAGCACTCTTTGTTCTTCATGAACATGCCATGTCTTAACCACCCTGAGCACCTGCTGCATGACAGGGATTGCTCTGAACATGTTCTTTGTGAACTGATTTCTATTTAATCATCACAGTGTCTCTGCAATATAGACACTGTCTCTTTGCATTTTAGGGATGAGAAACCCAGGACACAGAAAAATCAGGTGACTTGCTAAACATTTCACTATTAACAAAAAGCTGAAAGAATTCAGCACGGCTACACACGTGATGCCCTTTGGGTTCTACATCTTGACTCATGTTTTTCTCTTTACCTCTTTCCCTTGTCACTACCCATACTCCTTCCTACACAGTCTTTCTGGTGAACTTGTAGTCTCTTGAAAGACTGAGGTAAAAGACCTTTGACCATGGAAAGCTTTGCCCAAGACTAGAATTGATAATTTTTACCTCTTTTCCAAACCAATTGTTTATCATGTCTCTAGGTCAGCTCTGAGTATTTTGGATTTTAGTTAGATTAGGAAGCCTCTGAAAACAGGAACCTGACTATATTTACTTCATTGGTGCACACATCTCATAAACATTTGCTTACTAGATGAGAAGAGAAAAACTTAAAAAAAATTATAGATTCTTTTTTGTTGTTGAGAATACTACCCAGAGACAAAAAAGTGAAAGTATATTGTGTATT
>NW_008330777.1:4344292-4379574 GCF_000622305.1 Nannospalax galili
AAAGTATAATGCATAGGTACTTCTTAGTTTCACAAATTCCAGAATCAGCTGGATAAAAACAGAAATAGTCTTGACATTAAATAGACTGTGACTGGAGAGTTTCTGATTTTTTTTTTTTTTTGCGATAGATGGGATCTTTAAAATGATGAAAAAGCACACTACATTTCACCAAATAAAATTTATTTTTAGTTTCAGTGAATATTTGATACAGCAGGAACTCTTCGTGTCTTTAGCCTATGCTAATATTTTCAAGAAACTTTAATCTATTTCTCATTCATAGAGTGCTATACCTATTCCTGCAGATTTTCCCATTTGTAACTTTTGCTGCAACATCAAAATTAGCTGTGTGCAATGGCATTTAATGAGTCACAGTATTGCAACTGTTTAGCTATTTTACAAGCTGATAGTGAATATATAAATAAATATTTGTGGGGCTGGAGAGATGGCTCAGTGGTTAAGAGCACTGGCTGCTTTTGCGGAAGACCATGTTCAAATCCCAGCACCCACATGGCAGCTAACAATCATCTGTAACTCTAGTTCCAGGAGATCCAATGCCTTCTTCTGGTGTCTGCAGGCATTGCAGAGCACTTACATACATGTAGGCATAACACTCATACACATAAAATAAGTATAAATAAAGTTTTATGATAGTTATAATTCAGACAGAGAGATAGACTGATGAATAAACTATCAGCTTTCTTTTTTCTTGTTGTGCCCTTTATTCTTTTTAACCAGGTAAAAGGAAACAAAACAAAACAAAACAATTAGGACACATCCAAGAATAATTTAAGTGTGGTATATGTTTGAACAGGTTTGGAAGTGCCATTGAATATCTATGAAGTCAGAGTTACAAACTCTTCCACAAAAATTCTCTGGCAGCAAGCTGATGGGAATTTTTAGCCTTATGAAATCTCATGGATAAACTGAGCTTCTGCTTTCATGGTCTGTTATGAGGGGCGCTTGGAGGAATTAAGCTTGATTCTTTCATGCTGAAACCAATAATACTACATTTTTACATTTGACAGTAATGAAACGAAGTATGTTCCAGGCATTTGGTAGAGTGGATGTGGAGACTCTCTTAAATGAACATTCAGTAACTGATTCCTTGATAGGTTCAGAAAGATATTCAAGGAGCCATGTTCTTTGACCTGGGTCTGGCCACTGTGTATGCCTTCCCAATTAGGGATGAAATGAGTTTTAATGACAGTCTTCCTAACCTAAAATAAACACAAACAGGTACAGTGAGTGTAAACACATTGCCCATTTCAATATTCAAATATTTCATTTAGTAGTTAAGTAGATTATTCTTTTTTTTCTTTGTGGGCATTGTCTCTGATCTTTTTCTGTTTCTCTAATATGGGGTTTCACACTCTTTGTGTTTGTATTGCTGGATAGTAGAGTTGCTAATGGCCTGGTATCTGCCAGATTCTCCATTTGTGTTTTGATTTCCCCATTGTTCCATTAAGCAGACAATGGAGTTTCATTTTCCCAGTCAGGCAAGTATTCCTAATAGCAGTTGGTCATTTATACCATGAAAGTCACATGAAATAAAAGACAATCAGAAAAATTGCACACAGAGTATGTAAGTTGTCATGTATCTAGTGAATTAAAATAGTCAACCATTAATATCTACAAATAATTTTAGTCACTGTTGACACTGATGCTGTTGAAACATTGATTTGTATACTTAGAACTTGGTCATGATTGGCATCCTTTTACTGTATTCAACAAGTGAGACTGAGAGAGAATATTTGGCAATTTGGGACTTTTACTAAATTCATGGGAAATATTAAAGAGGAAACAAGATCTACAATATTTTTTATTTAATTTAACTTTATGAAAGGTAGCATTCTATATTTAGATTTCAATTAGTTTTCTTGTTAATTAACTGTCACTGTTTGATATTTACTTATGATAAGTATTACTTATAATTAAATATTTCTGACATTGTATTTGCACAAGACCAAGATGGAAAATAGGGAACATTTGCATATAATACTCTTGGGACACATGTTAACTTTACTTCAAAGTTTAAAATGATTCTTGCTGTTTTTCCTCTCCTTTTTACTTTTAACTTTTCATATCTACTAGGCAGAATAAAAGGAATGTCTTAGTTACCCTCAGAGTTTACAGAAGGTTAACATAAATGCTGAGTTTCAGAGTTGTTCCAAAGAAGGTACTTAATGCTGTAACAATTTGATTTTATTCTTTATGCTTCAAATGATATAGTACCAAGTGCAGTTAAGTTTTTGAACTACAGTAGAAGCTCAAAACAGTAACTGTTAGAAGTCTTCTTCATGGACACAATATTTCAGTATCCAGTGAAAACTTAATAAAAGAAGATGTTTTGCTTTCCATTAAGAGGGATGACAATATTGAAAAGGAATTTTATCAAGCTACTTAGAATACAGTATTAGCATTATATGTGTGTGAATGTACAAGAAAGCTGTGTCAGTTAATTAAAATGAGCAGAAATTAGAAAACATTAGAAGACATTTTATTTCAATGTAATTAATTAGCAAAGTTAAGTCTTACATATAACACTACTATTTCTGTAAATATTTAATAGTCCAGGCCATTGCCTTGTTCATATGAATAATCTACAGTTTTGATTTAAATGAAATTCTCCATGAAAACTATAATTTAACTCTTTGTTCTTAAACATAAACTATTTCCATGCTTGACAATGAAAAACCAAAATATATAAAGTTATTTCTGCAGATGGTATAAGAAAATAGAGTTCCAGTCCAGCTGAGAGACCGTGACTCAAAAAAGAAGACCGAAAAAAGTTTTCTAAATGTTTTAAAACAAATGTCTTATTAGCCTGCAGAACACTCTCCTAATAATATTACTTCTTCAGGGATGGACTTTTTAATTAGTGTTATGATTACCAAGAAACTTAAAAGAAGCTATCTTAGTATCCTAAGGGTTAGTACTGGTGAATTCACTTTGTAGTTAATTAAGCTTTCCTGGATTAAAAAGGAAGGAAATTACTGTGTTTAAAGTCAATAGCTCATGAAGGATGAATGCCTGTGAGGTGGATGGTGGATGGTGGATGGTGATGGTGATGGTGTAAACCAGAAACACTTGTTTACAAGGAGAATGTCTATGTAGTATCCCTCCTTGGTCACTTATGAGTTTCAACCCTGGGCAAAATAATTAGGCCCTCACTTAGAAAATGAAGAAAATTATTCCTATGTAGGTAAGGAAATCTCATTAAAATCAAATTCAAAACTCTCTGGGAAATTCAGTTCTCCAGAAAATCTTAAAGCATTACTATGATGAAATTCTCAATATTTTCCTAATGCTTTGATTATATCTATTAATATTTTATGAGAAAAAGAAATTTTAGAATGTGAAAATCTTAAATGGTGTCTTTTAATTGTAGTATTTGGATTCAGTTAGCTTTTTATAACATTATGAACACCACTTGCATGTAAACTTGCTCTGAATATAGGTGGTCAAGTTAAAGAACTTTTTAACTCTGGAGCTGCTGGTCTCAAGAAAATGTGCTGAAGTGCCAGGACGCAACTAGTTGTAAGAAGAGATTTAATCTCAGAAGTTTTCATAAGAAGGAAGCAAAAGGACTTAAAACTGTAGCAACAGTCAAATCAATTCCTGGAAATGCAATTACTGTACACCAGCACAGTGTTATGGGCTTAAGTCACTGCACGGAACAGCTGCACATTTCCCAGCTGTAACGTAAGGCTCAGTGTGGTTCATATCTCATTAAGGGTGTAATTTTAATCTAGATATCTGACTTAAAGTGAGCTTGATACTCTGCTGCTTCTCACAAACACCATACTAAGAAACATTAGAAATAGATGAGCAAAGGTTCCACTTTAAAAAATGTTAGCCATTTCATATCATTGAAGACTTTGCTGGTGCTCAGAATTGAACAGCGTCACTGTCACTGGTAACTCCACCAGCACCACCATCATCAATTTCACACTGAGTACATCCAGTAAGCTGCCTTTGCCAGGCAATCTGCTAAATATTTTTGATACTTTGTATCACCTGACTCTAAATGGCAACCTTTGTTTCACCAATCATGATAAGATATCTTACAAATGAGGAAGCAGAGGCTGAGAGAGTACCAGTAGCTTCTATAAGATGACACAGATATTTAAATCCAAATTCCTTGCAATCGAATTTTGACCTTGTCAATAATGTGGCTACCAACTACGGTTCTGTGATTTTGTGCAAATCATTACTCAACATGTATGTCAAGTTTTTAATTTCCAATTGGGGTTAATAATGCTTGCTATTTTTATGATATGATTGCTGTTCTGAATATATTTTCCCAGATAAGGCTGTTAACTTTTGTTTTCATGTCTCATTTTATGATGTCTCTCTTTAAATTTAATTTTTATCAAATTTTTGCAATTTTCCTACAATATAGATATAGATCCCCTCTGCTATCTACACTTTGTCCTTCAGTGTGGGTTCATCCACTCAGTCCTCGAGGCTGTCATCAATTGCCAAAAGTTCCTTAAGTTGGGTTTGGGATTTCCTACCCACTTCTCCATGTCTAAGCTGGCATGTTGTCTGGTTTGAGCTTACATAGGAATTGCGCATGCTGTCACCATTACTGTTCATATGTGTAACTGACCAGCTGTCTGGAAGATTGTTTCCTTGTGGTTATCCACCTCCTCTGTCTCTTACAACCCTTCCATCCCTTCTGCAACCATCCCTGAGCCTTCGGAGGCAGAGGTTTGAAATGGATGTCTTAATTGGGGATAAGCATTCTATTGTCTCTTGTTCTTTACAAGTTTGCCAATGTGGGTTTCTATATTAATTACCCTCTGCTGTATAAAGAAACTTCTCTGCTGAGGTGAGGGATGCATTCATCATACATGTAGAGGTTGCGTTGATGATGTGTCACTTAGGGTTAAACAGACACTTATTCTCTGTATTTGACCAATTCTGAACCCTGTAATAGTCTCCATCTAGTGAAAAAAGAAGCTTATTTGATGAGGGGCGAGAGGTACACTTGTCTCTAATATGAGGATGCATATTTAGAATAAAGCAAGAAATTACATTGATCTAGGGATGTTGCAAAAATAGGTTTTTCTCTAGGATCTATGATCTCTCCAGTCATGTATATTTGGCTGCATTTACAATACCACACATGAGTGTCCTCGTATTGAGTGGGTCTTAATCCCAGTTAGATAACTGTTGATTATCTCCCCTGCCCCCCACAGATAAAAGTGCCTCTACTCCACTAATAGAGAGTTTGCTGGGCCAGTCATTGTTTATTAGGCTTTACAGCTGGATAGGACCATTGACTGGTATTTGCTTTTGGCTGCTTGTATAGTGCCCTCTGATACCTTGAGAGCTAGTCTTCAGGGAAGAGGCTTCCATGTCAGTTCCAGCATGATTGCTGCAAGTTTTGTGTCCAAAGTGTGGCCTGTCTTCATCAGTAGAGTATTACCTTCAAGTTCTTGGAGGCGATCAAGGACTGTGGCAATAGCCTGTGTTATTTTGGGAATTTCTTGGACTACCAGGTCCAACAAGTCGAGGGGAGACTTCTCCTGCCAGTCATTGTGTTTTTGTTTTATAACATGTTTGTTGTTGCTCTTTTCACAACAGCGAAGAAATAGAAATAACCTAAATGTCCCTCAACTGATGAATGGATAATGAAAATGTGGTACATTTATATAATGGAGTTCTACTCAGCAGTAAAGGAAAAAAAATCATGAAATTTGCAGGTAAATGGACAGAAATAGAAACTGTTTAGAAAAATCCAAGCCACATTTATTTTTCTCTCATTTGTGGATGTTAGCTCCAAATCCCTAGTTTTGAGTACATATCCTGATGTAACCATGAGAGCCATGAAAATGGGAAAGAACCATGAGAATAAAGGGGAAGAGGACTCTCGAGAGAGGGGGCTATCAGGAGACAGATGTGAATAAGTGGGAAATAGGGTTGAGAAAGGAGGGTACTTTAACTGGGGAGGGAATAGTGAGGGTTATACAGGGGAGTGAGATGAGACATGAATAATGCTTACATGTTATGAAGCACCAGAGGGAAATGTTTTAGTCTAAAAGTCTACTGAAAAATACATATCCAATAAATATATGAGTGCATGCATATAGGTGATTTATCTTTTGTCTTCTACAGTATGATTTTATCTTCTTATATAATCCTTTCTTTGTAAGCCACTTTAAATATATTTAGAAGTACAGAGAACTAGTGAACCAACAAAATAAAGCTAAAATGAATCGTGGGAATAATATTAATTTCATTTAGAAGAAAATGTGCACCACAGAAAAGCAGAATATAAAGGAGTGTGAATGAGTCACTCATGATTAAATCTACCACGAGGTGAAGCCCAAGACTTAAATCAGTGTGTGTATTGAGAAAGAAGATTCCATGTGACTTTTAGAGATAAAATGGTTCCAGTAACATTTAACATTACATTTCTTCCTATTGAGAAATAGAATATTTTAACTTGAAACATAAATTAGAAATATAGACAAGCTACCTATTTGAAAAGTAAATTTCTGGAATCTTCTCAGATAAAGTAGTTAAAGGGAAAAGGATTTGGTAAACTTAAAGAAGTTATATATCTTACTCTTTTATTTTATTCAGAGCATAAATTATGTTAGAAAAAACCTAATGACATTAGCTTTATTTTGTATTCTTGTCTGAGAAAAATAAATACGAGAGTCCATAGTTCATATGCTTTTATCATTGAAAGAAGCCGTGTAGAAAAAAAAAAAAGTTTTTCCTTTTATTGTCCTTACACAAAATCATGTGGTCCTAAAATTACTAGGAAAACCTGGATGCCCTCAGGTTTTCCTCCCCAGCATTCTTTAGAAGCATCATTATCAGTCCGATCAGATAATGTAACCAGAGAATTTTCTTAAAATATTACTGTTCCAGGGTTGTCCTTCATTGCTGTTCTGCTGATTGGAGAACAGACAGCTGGAGAGGCCATGACACATTTGTCTTGGAAGGTGCCACAGGGCAGCCTTGAGAAGTATCAGGGAAAGAATAGTGCTGCTCTCCTGTAATCAGCCTATCCATTCATTTCACTTCTGGCATTGTTTATTTCACTTACTTTTATACTTTATGGTATATTAGTAGTTTCAGAATTTATTGCACTACTCCTTTAATGTAAGATTTCACCCCAATTTATTATTATTATTATTATTATTATTATTTGCTTTTAGTTTTTGGAGCTTCACTATTGCTGTGATAAAAGATAACCAAAACTAACTCAGGGAGGAAAGGGTTTATTGCACCTTACACTTTCAAGTGTAGATATCGGGATTCACTCATGATCATTGAGGGAAATCAGGCAGGAACTCAAAGCAGAAACTTGGAGGTAGGAACTGAAGCACAGACCATGGAGAAATGCTGCTTACTGACTGTCTCCTCTGGCTTGTGCTCAGAGTGCTTTCTTATACAACCCAAGACCACCTGACCAGGGGTGGCACCATCCACAGTGGTCTGGGCCCTCCCACGTCACTCAACAATCAAGAAAATTCTTCATAGATATGCTACAGGCCAATTTGATAGAGGTAATTTCCCAATTGAGAGTCCCTCTTCCCAGGTGTGTGAAGTTGACAACTGAAGTTATCTATCACAATTAGCCCCTTGTCAACTTGACACACAAACACTTCACTATTCAACTATATATAACCTTTCCAGTTCTTATCCCCCAAGATTTCATGATTAATATCATAATATAAAACTTAGTACAACTTTAAAAGTCCCATAATCCTTAAGCAGTTAAAACACTTTAAAAGTTCAAAATATCTTTTAAAATCTCTTAAATGTGGGCTTCTGTAAAATCCAAAACTGGTTACATACTGTTTTATTTCAAGAGGGGAAAAACCAGGGTACACTTAAGCAGCAGTATAGACATCTGGGATTCACTCATGATCTTGTGGGCTCCGAAAGGCTTGGGCAGCTCCAGTTCTCTGGTTCTGATCCACAAGACACACAGCATGTCTCTAAGGCTCAGGCTGGCTCCACTCCACACTTGCCACTGTCCTTTGTGGTCATCCCACAGTCTTGTGCCAACATGGGAAAGGACTACTAAGTCACCCACTTAAAAAGAGAGGAAGAGGTAAGACAATGATTCCAAACATACTTAACTTTGGGATGGGCAGGTAACACTCTTTCTTTAAGAACAACAGGAAAGAAGGTGCTATGTATTTAAAGTCTAGGTTGAGTCACTGAGGCATATTTCAAAAGGACCTGAAATAAACAGTGTCTTCCATCACCAAGTATTGTCAATTCCCCTTCTTGGTTCTTCGGGGTCTTCGAAACACCACACCATCTAAAACTTCTCTAATATTTTGACTTGGGGTCTCTGTGTCATGTAAGGTCATGAAAGTTTCTGTGATAGAGAACATAAGCTCTATTAATACAGACTAACTTCATTCAGTTATCTTTTCAGAAAGAGATAAGTTCTTAATGGAATACTCATGTACAAGATGCTGGTAATAAATTTTATAATGAAACTTGTTCTGAAACATAACTTAAATCACTATTTTGTTTTCTCTAGCATGCTAAAAGTTCAAAAGATAAACACATTATTAATTCAGACAAGCTGTGAAATTTATTTAAACACCAAGTATTTGCCCTACTTAGTAATTCTTTGAAACTACTAGATTTCTGGATTTCTTTTCACAAGCATGGGGAGTGCAACAAGATTTATATCCACTAAAAAGAATCTAAGAATGGAAGTAGAAAGGAAGGTAAAATGTATTCCAAGCATGAAAATAAACACTGGTTCGCATATTAAAACCTGAAAGAATTCAGTGTGAATGTAGAAAAAAAATGCAAGTAGCTAACCTAGAACATTTAGAGAAGTTTGTCATTTCATTTCTTTTGTCTCTCAGCTAGTTTTATGCATTTGACATTTAGAAATTATGAAATATGAATTATAAAATCTACATTGCACTAAACTACCACTGTGCAATAGAAGTATGAAAGTGAACCAAAAATGAGAGACATGAAATTTAAATTTTTAGCAGAAACATTAAGAATAAAAAATAAAGATAACTTTAGAAATATACTTATTCCAATATATATTCAGGTTCTAATTTGTAACCAACATGAAAATTGAGGTGGTTCACATTCTTTTCATACTAACTACCTCAAATTTAGTGTCTATTTTACACTTAAAGCACATCTACATTAAAATTATGGATGTTTGAGGCACTTGATAGCCACAGGTTGCAAATGGCAATCATTGAACAGAATAGGTATGTGGAGTAACTATTGTCAGGTGCATTTAATAAAGTGGAAAAGTGGCAAAAATTGCTCCATTAATGCACAGCTCAAATCGCACTTGATCACTGAAGCCTGTTTGATCCTATTATCAGGAAATATTTTTTGTACAAAGTATTCATAAAACTTTCTTTTAGCATCTGTTATGTTCCTTGAACATGTCTTTTGTTCTTACTATTGACCTGAAAGTACTGAGCTCCCCATGCCATTTTCCAGAGGAACATTTAATCCTGCTCAGAGATAGAGTTCCAAAGTTAGTGATACTGAATGAAGCAGCACTTATTTTGTCCACAGTTTCCTCTTTTTGTACCTCAGATAGCAGCTATGAACTATGCCATTGTATTCAACTTTTATATACAAATCTTTAGTTAGTGTGTCTATAATTTTACAAGATAGGTAGGCAATGTGAACAAATTATGGCCCAAGAATTCTTCATACTGAATTCTGTTTTCATCTCTAATATGAAACCTTGGGCTACTTTTTATTCTCTGATCCTACTTCCTCATCTGTCCAATGGTTTCCTATAGATTGGTTGAGAAAAAATAATAAAGATAATGTTTAGCATATGGTGTTTTGTAAATTCTTCCTGAACAGACATTTCATTTTCTTCTATTGTCTTTTGTATTATTACTGAGACTAGTGGCTGTGTATAGAAAGAGCCAATGAATATTTTGGTAAATAAAGATTGAATTTTTAGTTATCTTTTATTTATCTTGTCTCAGATTTCATAATTTAGGACATATAATTTTATTTTGAATTCTTATTCCTCTGCCACACAACAATCAGAGTTTTATTCTTTTTTAATATTTCATTTTAATTATTTGTATTTTATGTGTAGAGTGTATTGCCTGCACGTGGGTCATGTGCAATGCCTGTGGAGATCAGAAAAGGGTGTCTGATCCCTTGGAATTGGAGTTACAGATGGTTTTGAGCCAGCATTTGGGTGCTGGGAATTGAATCCGAGTCCTCTGCAAGAGCAACCAGTGCCCTTAACCACTGAGCCATCACTCTGGCCCCCAGAGTGCTTTTTCTTAAAAGTAAAATATATCATTCATGTAAAGGGTTCTTTTCATAGTTTACGAGTCTCTGTTCCTTGCAAAAGAGGTGTCTTTTGCTCCTTCCAGACTTTCTCAGCTCCAAATAACATTCTTTTCTAAAATATTTTTAAAATACTTTATTTTATTATTTTATATTTATGAGTATATTGCCTATATGTATGTAAGTGCATGAACATTGTACCATGCCTGTGGACATCAGAAGAGGGAGTCGGAACTCCTGGAACTGGAGTTACAGATGGTTGTTAGCCACCATGTGGGGCCTGAGAATTGAAGCCAGGTCCTCTTCAAGAGTAGTCAGTGCTCTCAACTGCTGAGTGATCTCTCCAGCCCCTCTAAAATATTTTTTTAACTACATTTATTTGTGTGTGCATGTGCGCATGCACATATGTGTGTTCTCGTGTGTACCATGGTATATGTGTGGTGGTCAAAGGACAATTTATGGGAGTCAGTTTCCTCCTTCTGAGGGTCCCAGGAATTGAACTCACACTGTTCAGGCTAGACAGCAAGCACCTTTAACTGCTGGGCCATCTGAGTCATCCAGCCAGTGCCAGAAATAACATTTTCTCAATCTCCTGCCCAGCTATCTTTGATTCATGCCATCTAATCACCATGGAGTCATTTTTACTTCTTTAAAAAAAATATTGAGAATTTCACACAGGCATATAAGCATGTAAGGTGTTTTAATCAAATTCATGCTCACTTCCTCCCCTCCAACTCCTCCCATATCTCCCCATCACTTTTTCAGTGCCAGAAATAACATTTTCTCAATCTCCTGCCCAGCTATCTTTGATTCATGCCATCTAATCACCATGGAGTCATTTTTACTTCTTTAAAAAAAATATTGAGAATTTCACACAGGCATATAAGCATGTAAGGTGTTTTAATCAAATTCATGCTCACTTCCTCCCCTCCAACTCCTCCCATATCTCCCCATCACTTTTTTTCTGGTAGCTGGTAGCTTTCTTTCTTCTTCTTTGATTTATTTTTTAATGGGGAGTTTGGCTACTCTAACATTCCCCCTCTGAAGAGGTAATCCTAAAATCTTTTAAGGATTAGATACAAGCTCCCAAAAACTTTTGACATTTTTGGCCTTTGGAACAGAGTATGTTGCTAACAAGCCCAAGGACATTTTGACTTTTAGCCAAGAAATTAAGGATTAGATAAGAGCTCCCAAATAATTTTGACATTTTTAGCCTTTGGAACAGAGTATGTTGCTAAAAGGTCCAAGGACATTTTGGCTTTTAGCCAAGAAACTGGCTACTTTTCTTTGGGGTCTTTTTACCCTAACTGCCTAGCCAATTCCTACCTCCTATTCTTATCACATTCTCTGAACAGGTTACCCAGCTGGCTGATAGGGAATCGGGAGAAAGTCATTTTTACTTCTAAAGCGGACCCTGAAATCATCCACTTTTTCCCTGCCCGCTGCAGATCTCTTTCTTTTCTTGCCAGGACCAGCAACTCAGGTGACAGGTGTACCTCAGCTTCTAACCATTCTCCCTGTTTAATTTTAGAAATCCTTACAATTCATATACTATTGGTTTTTAACATTTCTCACTTGCTCTTCAAATCAGTTTAAACTTACTATGGTTTCTTAGACTTCTTCTGACTGACCTTTATCTAATCATCCAACCCACTAAGGCACTATGTAGCAGTCATCTATGTTTCTCTTTTTCCCCAAATATAAAACTACATCACCACTAAATGACAAGTATGCTCACTTGGCTTGGATGGTCTGCCTCTAGATTTGATTAACTCATTCCTACTGTTTTGTTCTCAGTTCAAATACAATTTGACCTTCTCCTTCCCTGATTATCAGATTTCAATAAAATCTCTCTTTCTGGTGAGTCTGTGTTTCAATATCTCATTTATTTACAGCTGTTTGTCATGAGGCACCAACACTTCCTTACAACCAGAAGCCTTTTCTATCTTTGCTGAAGCACCATGGATTCTGGAATAACGCTGGCCTTTTAGTGTATGCTCCATAAGAACTTGATGAATAAGTAAACATTACATACACAGCTATTTCCACATGTGTTTGGGATGATTATGGAAAGAAGACATTAATTCTGAGTAACATTATTAGAGAGGAGTTGAACTCTGGATGAACTTCTAATAACCAGTAGTATTTAGACACAGAATAGAGTAGAGGATATACTATACTCACAAGGTCACAAAGTCAGGAATGAATGTTCTATTTGTCATTTGTAAACGTCATTCAAGACAAAGACATCTTGAATAATAGATCATTCACGAAAAATTCCATCCTTTCTATTCAGAACCTATATTCGATATAGGTAATCAGAGGTAAAAAGTTAAGCATTTTTTGTGGTAATTGTAAAAGGTTCACATTTTGCCCTTGTTTATCTGTCCTAATTCTTATATCTTAAGTGTCAAATGGAATGATCTTTCCATGTGTTACCCTGAGTCCATAAAATGATTGGCTGTTATATGACCACATAATGAATTTTCATTATATTTATATGAACACGTGTTCTTCAGAGAGTGAAAATTATGTATCTGTTGCTGAATAAAGTTGATTATCAGAAGCTTGTTGGTCTTCAGGATTCATATTACTATCATGGACGACCTTATATTACTAATGGTTATCTGAGTCATTCTCAACCAATGAGCCAATGAGATTATTTGTTAAAGTTTAATGAATTGGGCAACAATATCCCAGTTGCTCCATGAAGTGCACTTGTATAATTGGGATCATTTCTCTTTTCATTTAAAATTAATCATCTCACATCTCCAAACATTCTTTGGAAGTTGAAATGCGGTACAAATTATGTTTTGTTCTGTTGGTTATACTTTAAATGTTTTTTTTTGTTTTTTTTTGTTTTTTTTGGTCTTTTTGAGACAGGGTCTCCCTGTAGCCTCAGCTGGCCTGGAACTCACTATGTAGACCAGGCTGGCCTTGAACTCACAGAGGTCTGCCAGCCTCTGCCTCCTGAGTGTTGGGATTAAAGGCGTGAGCCAACAGGAGTACTCTATATTTTTATTCTATTAAAAAGTTACATGATTTTATGATTAGATCACTTCAAATTCTGTCCCTTCTACTCTTCATTAATGTGTTAATATGACTTGCTGTGTCTGAACGCAGAACCCCATTAAGATTATATTCATGTGTGATTGTGTGATGCTTTCTGTGCCCATCCTTCTCACACCATAGCTTCTCAGCATTCTACTCACTCTTCCCATATTTCCATACCCAGGCAAGCAAGGTTATTGTCAGTGACACTTTATGGATCCATAAGCACTGACAACGCATCTAAATCTCATGATTACTCCCTTCTCAAAGAAAAGTTTCTTCCCATAGCCCGATAAACATGTCTGCTTCGAACGTTTGTTTTACTCCTCCCACACGACAGGTGTTTACTAAAGTACAATGAAGTCTAAACAATCTATAAAATTGATACATTTTCATTTAGTCTTAGAAGCATGGAGTGAATAAAAATAAAGATGCTGATGAGTAGCATTCAATGCTTTCTTAAAAATCCAGGTTATTAGAATTCTCAGATTACAGGAATGGAAATATTTAAAGGCAGTGGTGATTCTCAAAGCTTTAATGAACAATTGAATGACTTGGCATGAGCTATGTGGAAGATAGACTTGCATGCAGTGTGACATTTATTACTCATTCATTTTCTCGACCATATTCAGTCTTTTGTATTCTAGATGTGCTTTTATGTAGTTCTCTCTGTGGTTGGTTTTTCTGACACACTGACTAGTTTTCAGTGACATGTGTTTCATAGTGTCCAGATGGTGGCTGTCTCCAAGGAACATGTGGATTTGATGGAGAGTGCTGAGGGTCATTGTTCCTTCTGCCCACTCCACTGGCTGTAAGCTCTGGCTTTACTTTTTCAACTTTTTTCTTGCCTCTGCCTTGTGGTATCATATTCTACTCCTTTTGCTGTGGGAGTCTCTTGGCATAGAAACTAGTCTTCTGAGGTGGAGAATTTAACATAATTCAAGTCCAGTCACTCAGGGAAGGCATATTTGACCAAGAGTAGACTCTGGCATCTTCATCAAGGGAAAGTGGGTGTGCAATTTATCCTACAGAAAAATCCTTACTCCCTCTTCTCCCTCTTCTTCCTCTTTCTTTTACTCTCCTTTCTCTCTGCTTAATCCAGCACAGGGGCTGTTGTCTAGTAAAATGTTTGTTGCCTTAAGTTCATATCCCATACACCCATATTTTATATAGACAGGACCCTCCTAATTTTTCTGGAACACACACACACACACACACACACACACACACACACACACACAAGAGAGAGAGAGAGAGAGAGAGAGAGAGAGAGAGAGAGAGAAACAAAAATATCCCATTTCTCCTCCTCTGAGCATCCAGGAAAAGGCTAAAGCATTGTCCCTGAGACTAGAGACTTGGGACTCTTGATTCTTTTTTTCTTTCCCTCTAGGCTTCTGCTTCCATAGTGGCAGGAGAGTGTGTAGTAGCCATCTCTAAAATTCAATTTCACATAATAGTTTTTGATTTCAGGTAAGCAACAGAAATACTTCCACTAATCATAGTATTTGCATACATATGCACATATAAATCAATACACATTCATGAAATAGATATGTATATGTACGTAGTATATATCAAATATAAAAATATATAGCATATTACCCAAACTACATTTATATATATATATGTAAACAGAAATGCACACACATATATATGAAAATCAGAACAGCTTGAGGCTATTGATCTTTTAATATATATACTTCTGAGTCAATCCATGGTGCATATTATCAAATGATAATAGCTTCAGTATGATATTCAGCATCCAAAAATCCTACTTTGCTCTTTGGTAAGGAGGGGGTCAGATCTTACCTTACAATCTTTCTGAGTGACGCAGAGTTAGTGCCAAATTCTATTTAAACTCTGAAAATATGAATTTACTTTTCTCTTTCTCTAGGTATCCTATTACATGACATCAAGGAAGGATAAGATGTTTAAAGTAATTGTTTCTTGCAATAAAGCTAAAGTAAAAAAAAAATCCCACTTCCAGTGATCAATACATTTCAAGCGAAGAGAGCCAGAAGCAAAGATTGCTGTGTATCTGTAATGAAAAAGTGACTACAGGTAAGGAGTTTATAAAGTCTCCTCTTGATGGTTTTATAACACTTGAAAGTATTTTGGCTCAGGTTAATTATAGCTGTTTTAAAGCACAAAGCTTGAAAATGAAGGAATAATGATCATAAGATTGTGGCTAGGTGAACTATAAAGATATTTTTTAAGTTTATGTATCTATGGATATTACAAATCATGTTATAAAATTATCTGAAGCCAAAAGCATGCATATATATATGTGTACATTTGTATATATTTATATGTCATGATATAAATACGATTCATTTTCTACTAGAGTAGGGTTTGTTGCAACAGAGATCTTTTATTTTGTCTTTCTCAAAGTTTCAAAATCCATTGCCAATCAATTTCATTACCTTTTCGGAATGGCTGTAATAATAGTATTTGTTATCACTATTTCTTGGGAAAGTTCTTCTCACTGCAGTTTAAATGATAATGAACATTTGTATACAATATGTGTATAGATACTATATATACTATTATTTCTTTGAATGTACATACTTGTGTTTTTGCATGTTTGTATGTGTATGGTTTCATGTACATAATTTGCATGTTTATTATTGTTATTATCATTATTATTGGTGTGTGTGTGTGTGTGTGTGTGTGTGTTTGTGTCCACAGAAGTCAGAAGGGGCATCAGATCCCCTACAGCTGAAATTACCAGCATTTGTGAACTGCTTGGTGTGGGTGCTGGAAAACAAATTCAGGTCCTCTACAAGAACAGCAAAGTGCTGTTAACTTCAAAGTCATCTCTCCAGCCTCCATCTAGATTTTTTAAAGACGGAATTTCTTATTAGTCTGGAACTCCCCAGTTAGTGTAACTTAGGTGGCCAGTGAATTATTTTTTAAAAATATTTTATTATATTTTATTTTATGTGTGAGTCTATTGCCTGTTTGTACGCAAGTGCACTATGTCATGCAGTGTCCATGGACAGAGGACAGAAGAGGCTGTCGGGTCACCTGGAACTGGAGTTATGAACAGTTGTTAGTTGCCATGTGAATCCTGGGATTCGAACCTGGGTCTTCTGCAAGAACAGCCAGTGTTCTTAACCACTGAGCCATCTCTCCAGCCCCTGAACTAATTTTTTTTTTTTGACTTTGACCATTGAGCCTTAGAAGGTGGCTAGTTCAAATTCAGGTGTGCCAAAAATGTCTGGTGTACACAAAATTAAAAAAGATAAAAGCAAAAATTAATCTATCTCTTTAATATTTTATATTAATATGTATGAAATAATGGTTCTGATAAATTAGGTTAAATTAAATATATTATTAAATTAGTTTTACATGTATTTCTTTACTTTTAAATATGGCTGCTAAAAAAATTAAAATTCCCCGTGCAGCTCATATTGCACGTTTATTGGACAGAGCTGCCTGAAATTTACTATAATAAAAGAAAGATGTCTAATTTTAAAAGTATTTGACAAAATGGTTTAATCACACACTGTATAAAGATATTGAGGATTAACTTCTGAGGAATTATAATCTAGGACATGGTAACTGAGAGTAAAATTCCTTTGGCTAGTTCTAACCAAATTTAATATAATACTGCTTTGCTCTTACATTACAGATATTTTTGCCTCTTGATGTCATTGTTTTGTTAGTTAATAAAATGTTGAAGTTGTGAAAACATTTTTACTTTATACTTTCTACCTCTTGGAGAACAAATTCCATGGACCGTCAATCTCATACTTATAATAGGGTAGTCTTCTCAGTTAACTGAATCTTCAAACTCTTATCTCTTACTAGTGAAGAAGATGCTCGCTCTTCACTAATGACCAGCATTCCATCTTCCCCCTCTTTCTGCTCAGAGTCCCACAAGCCCCTAGTGCCCACCTTCCCACTGCCATGTTTATGCTTCTGCAATTCATATAATACATTCAAACACAATCTTTTAAAAATAATCTTTGAAAGCAAGACAGACTGCTTTTTGTCTTAAAACTGCCCCACTGCTTTAGGGGAACACAAAATTAAAAAAGTTTTTAAATGGTCGATGTGATCATCACACTGTGACTTTTCTTAACTCAATCCCAGAAACAGTCCATCTTTCTTGGTTATTCCTTCTTTCTCTGTCTCGTTTGTTCATCAACTATGCCTTAGAAGGCCTTTGTTTAATTCCTCTGGAGCATCCAGCCTTACCTCTTGATCAGATTGGCAAACTTCCAGACAAATATGTTCTTCCTTCTCTTGGTGAGACATGTTTCATTCCTAGCCAAGAGTCTTTCAGTGTGTAATCTTAAACCATAGTGCAGGAAACCACATCCCAGATCAGCACCATCCCAGTTACTGCCCTTCCTTTATTTTTCATTCTCACCCTAGATACCTTTTACTTCCGTGCCAAAATTTTAATTAACTTTATGAGATCTCTGAAAAAAGCATTTATCTCTCACAAATCAGTAGTTGGGAACCATATTTGGTTGGATTTGTCAGTCATGGTAATTTTAAAAATCTATTTTAACATTTTAACACAAGCTAAGAAGCCTCAAGCTCTCCATTCTTGCTCTCATTTCTTCGCTCACCTGCTCCTCTCCTCTCCTACCCTCCCTCTTTTTGAGACAGGGTTTCCAATAGTCCATATTGGCCTTGAACTCACTACGTAGCTGAGGATGACCTTGTATTGCCAATTCTCCTGCCTTCACCTCTATCCTAGTTAGTATTATCAACATGTCCACAGCCTAGAATCACTTGAAAGGGTCTCAGTTCATCATCTTTTTCAGGCTAGTCTGTGGACCTGTCTGTGAGGAGCTCTCTTAACTGATGTAGGAGGGCCCAGTCCAGTATAGGTGGTGTCATTCCTGGGCAGGTGGGCTGTAGAAGAAAGGTAGATAAGCATGAGTCTTGGAGGTAGCCAGAGTGAGCCAGCAAGCAGCATTCCTCTAAGTTTTGTTTTTTATTTGGAGCTCTTGCCTTGAGTTCCTGCCCTGACTTCCTTCAGCGATGGATTGTGACCTGGAAGTGTAAGATACAGCTGCTTTTGGTTCAAATGTTTTATCACAGCAACAGAATGAAAGTAGAACAACTTCCTGTGTTGGGATTCCTAGCATAAACCACCTTACCGGACATCTTTTCTCTTAAACTTGAGAATACAGAGGACATGGGTTTGTGTGCAGAGTGATATACAAAAACTCCAACAGCCTTGCACATCAAAAGAATTTCATCACCAATTGATATTTCTCCTACCTTAAATCTTGGGTTCACAATATTCATAAATAGCAGTACTTACTAAATGGATGGTCTGGAGGTGATAGCAAGAGATTCTTTGAGTCATTAAAAATGTTAAGGTGAATGATAAACAAATGTTATCAGATCCAAGAGTTAGAAAGAGAAGCTGTAAACATTGAAGAAAATTTTCAAAGAAGACAAAACTAGTATAAAATATTACTGGGCTGGCGAGATGGTTCAATGAGTGAAGTTGTCATCTGATCTCCACATGTGTGCTATGGCATGCATGCACCACACATATTAACCAATTAATAAAATGCAGTAAAACAGTAATTCCAAAATACTAATACATTTATCTATCGCTTCATTTTATGTGATGTACCCTATTGGTTTTTTTAGGAAGTATACATTTGTGTTACATCATTGTCAAATCATCTCTAGGCGTGAAGTTTTGAACTGGTAAATGGAGTTCAGTGATTAATTCCAGAACCCTTTCTTTTGGTTATATTGAGTCTGTAGCAGGTGTCTTTTGACAGGCTTGCTTTATTACCACTCTCTCTCCCCCTATATTGTTTGGAATCTGCTCTAAAGATAAGACACACTGCAAACATGACTCATTGATAAGACACTGTATGTGGAAACTCCTGGTACAGGCAGCAGAAGCAACAGTGGAAGCAAAAGTAAAAACTTATGATCGCAATGGCGAGGACAATTGGTACTTACCATTTAAAAACCACCTTAATTCATTTGCAATATGAAAACTGATCTTTACTTTTAAAGAAACGTGTACCTAAATATGCACCAAAAATTTATGAATTTTGTTTATTTTGGTCACGTTTTCTCAATTATCTTCTGCGGTAAGTCAACTAGTTAAATAGTTTACATTTAGTTCTACAATGATTCAAATAGGGCATAAGCCTTAATAAACAAGTTAATGAACAGATTTTGTAATGTAAGAAATAACCCAAGAACAAACATGAATTTGTATATTATTCTGATAATTATATTTAAAAACCAAGAAACTAAATATAAAGATGTATATACCTAGTATACATTCCACATATAAAAATTGTTCAGAATTTGCTGCTTTCTAACAATTTGATTATTTTGAAATGTCACCCTAGACTGCTGATTTTCAAAAAATTTTTGAGCCTTTGAAAGAATAAGCATACTTCGAACCTCTATTTTCTCTATCAGAAAGGGAAAAAAAACCCCCAAGAAACATAAAGGCTTCAATATGTCTATGCATTCCTTTTCTTTGCACTGGAGTCTGCCCTGTGGCCCTGGGGATGGGTGTCTTGTGGATCTTGTTCCTGACAGTGGCTTTGTTACTATCACAGATCTGGGAGGTGGAGAATATCAGGTATAGTTTTCATTCTTGTACTTGGCTAGCCTGCTTGCATTTATATTTGGTCCTGGTAAGGAAAGTTCTGTATGAAATTCGTCCACCATGAAAACTCTTTCCTTGGGTTTTTAAAAGCATGAGATGTAGACAAAAACACCGACGTCGAATTGATGAGTGTAAGTTGCAGCATTTGTGGAGGGTTACCTTAGCAACGTCTACGCTTTCTTTCTTTCTTTTTTAAACATCTACTCTGAACCTACGGCCATCCATCCAAGAGTTCATGAATAGTTTAACAAAGACAGAGCAGAGCTATTGAGTAATCCGGGCTCATTAATTGTGTACTTGCCAGGAGGATCTGACTTTAAATCATTAATGCAGGCAACATTTCTCTCTAGAGCCGTCAATGTGATTCTACTGTCTGAAAAATGTAATAATGATGGATTTTCTTTTAATTTTTCTTTTCCTTTTTATTGGAACTTCAGAGACACAGGTATTTTATGTAAACTCTTAAAAATAAGGACTAAGTAATAAGCTATAGATGTTTTAAAGACTTAGTGGTTTCCTTACTGACAAAGAACTGACACAGGTAGAAATACTGATTTAGACTTCGATAGCACAACCTATTTTGTGAGTTTTCATTTTATTTTATGTTAGCTGGCAAACAGTTATATGCTATAACAAATTTTCATTTTCTATTAATTTGGAAATTTATTTGTAGAATCTTGCACAATACCGTTATGTAGAAAATGTTAACTTTTTAAATAGTGATAGATTTATTATTTTCACTTGCTTTTCAGAAATAACCTCAATTCGTTTTTGGTATTCTAGGTTGATGTTTCCAATGCTATTTATGGAACTAGAGATGACATAACTCTCCCTTCAATTTCTGCTACAACTTACAGCTCACCTGTTAGTAGAACAGTGACAACAAATGTAACAAGTAAGTACATGTTTTAAATTACTTTTGATTAAGTAATTGTAGTCATTGTAACTTTTTTGGATAGAAATACATTAGCAGTATTTGCATTATACACATGAAAACAGCTTAGAATAATTAAAATGGAAACTGTAGAAAGCGATCTGTTTAGAACTTGCCTTCTACTGGTTCTTAAGCTTCTTTACTTTCAATAAGCAAAGATAATTGTACTTGTTTGTGAAATGGAACAGAGAGACTGTTGATGATAAGATTTGAATTATACAGAATCAAGAAAATAAACTCACTACACTTGTTCAGGAAGGATTAGACAGTTTGTAAGCTATTTCTTGTTTTCTTAGTTTTTGCATGTAAACCTTGCATTAGCAAAGTCTTAAGAAATCATTTGGCATCAAAAGTATATTTGGCATGTAGTGTTTAGCGGCATAACATTTTTTACATTCTTACAAAAGAATGCTTGTGATATTCTCCCAAAGAATTTTATTAATTTTTCTTCTTTTTCTACATAAAGTTTAGGAGTATAAATTCATATAGGTATTTAGGAACTTACAAAGTTTACATTTATAAAGATTTTTCTAACTTTTTTGGTGTAAGTGCAAATTTGCCTGATCTTTTAATAATAGTGAATTTTTTAAAACAAACTAGAGCCAGGGCCTCCAGTCTTCCTAGCAGGGGAGCGAGTTGGATCTGCTGGCATTCTTCTGTCTTGGAATACACCACCAAACCCAAATGGGAGGATTATATCGTATGTGGTTAGATACAAGGAAGTGTGCCCATGGCTGCAAGCAGCGTACACACAAGTGAGAGCAAAGCCAGACAGTCTGGAAGTTCTTCTCACTAACCTTAATCCTGGAACAACATATGAAATTAAGGTAAATATTTTGTAAATATATACCTAGTATTAAAATATTTCATCCATGTGAAAGATGAAGGTTTTTCACTCCTTGTCAGTCTGTGAGCTGAATATAGTGACTGGCTGAGGAAAATTAGGCTGTTATAGCTTTAACACCCACTTGCGACTTTAAAAGTTGGTGAAATATTGTAATCTCCATTTTCATATAGATGAACATTTATATATGATTCATTTTTAGAAACTTTAGCTTAACATCTTTTATTGAAAGTAAATTAAATTTAAATTTTTCAAGCGTCAGAATTAAAATTAAAATTATTTATTCTTAATTTTTTGGGGGTGCTGGGTTGGAACCCAGGGCCTCATGCATGCTAGGTGAGTACTTATCCAGTTAGCCACATCTCCATGCTGAAAATACTGTACTTTTTAAAAGACCAACGTGAGGTTCAGTGTTGCTCTCCTAACCTTGCTGTTTTTGTATTTCTGTTATTGAAAATTTGGACAATGGATTGAAAGCTTCTAAAGAGTCAGTTTTACTAAAAACAGTGAATTCAATTCAGCTTCATTCAAGAACTATTTACTGAAATTTTACTCTCTTCTGTTTCTAAAACTTTGTAATCGTTTACAATGTTAAAGATGCAAAATTTAACATCTTATTTGAACACTAAATAAAGAGGAAATTACACAAAGCATTATTAAGATAGGTTGAATAGAGATGCTTACAATTACAAGATATCTTACATCTGCAAAATAAATAATGAAGAACAAGGATATCTTCTTGCTCCTTACCATAGCATTCACATTTTCCATCTCTCTATCTCTCTATTTCTCTATCATCTATCTATCTATCTATCCATCATCTATCTATCTATCCATCCATCTATCATCTATCTATCTATCTATCTAGCTGGTTTAACAAGCTCATAATCTTCCTGTCTAAATCTACAGAATGTTAGGATTATAGGTGTGTGCCCACATACCCAGGTTTCTGTACTGCTTTCAAACTCATCTTTGCTCTGAGTCTTACAAACAATTCTAAATATTAGCTTAGCTTGATAGGCTAGTTAGTAGCTGTAACCATAAGAGAACAACTTAAGGGAAGGAAGATTTAGGTTGACTCATAGTTTCAGGGAGTTCAGACCATGGCTGCCTGACCCCATGAGTCCATCCATCCATTCATCCATCCATCTAGTGTTTGAGCATATGTGTGTTGATGCATGCATGCTATGTTGTGTAGGTGGAGGTCAAAGGACAACTTTCAGAAACCAGTTCTCCTTTTTTGATACTATAAGTTCTAAGGATGGAACTCATGTCATCAGACTTGGTAGCAAGTGCTCTTACCCACTGAGCAATCTGGCCAGACCCAACATTCGTGTTTTCTATGAACCTTTAAGATAATTGAATACAGAGAAGAAAATCATAACTGAGGTGCTTTTCTTAGATTGTAAGACACGATGGGAAAGATTTTGCCAGAAATTTTTCTGACATCTGAAAATTGCATAATACAGATATTTTCTATAAATGTGCATGTATTTTGACTAATTGATATGGCAAAATATACTCCTGGGGATAGTAAATAAAGATTAAATTTTAATGTGGTATAACAAACTATTGTTGAGAGAAAGCCAATTTGCCCAGGCTAGTTCTGCTTAGATTTTTTTAAGAGTTTGAATTTTATTCCTCTGAATTCTCTTATTTCAGGACTGTTGGGAAGCCCCTAGTCTATGTTTCATCTCACACTTTATAAATCATTGTTGTGACATTTACTTTCTTTAAATAAATGTTTGCCATTGATGAATTCCAAAGGGCATTTGGCATGGTACATTTGATATCTGCAGTACAAGTAGCACTTATGGGGCTCCTGTTAAGTGTTCTACATGTGTTATTTTAGTTAGTCTCTGAAAAACTCTATGACATAGATAAATTATTATTCCCATTTCAACATGAGAAAAATGTACCTTTGAAGATTTAAGAAAATTGTCCAATGTTCTCCATCTAGCAGGTGGTAGACCCACACTTAAACAACGTTTTCAGCTTCCACGCATGTCATTTTGCAAAAGCTTAGAAGTACCATTCTCATGTATAGTGTTTACTTTGCCTATGTTAATCTATCTCACTAAATCATTCAAGTCACAAATAGTTTCCTCGCCTTTTAAGATTTGACTGTGCACTCTGTGTTATGGATCAAGCCCGCTAAGTCTTCACTGGCACTTTTCTTGCTTATTTATTTTGCCTAGTTATCGAGTGTAACCTCTAAAGTCCAATGCTGTATGTACGGTCTCCTGTGTATAGGTGAATAAAGGTTGAGCTTTGGAGCATGTCTTTCAACTGAATTCAGTTCTCCTGTTTATTCATATGTGACCCAGGGCAAATATGACTTCTCTCACTCAGTTTTTTCTTTAAGATTTTTAATTTAAATTAAATTAATTAAAATTAAAATTTAATTTAAATTAATTTTATAAGAATTTCATATAATGTACTATGGCCATATTCACTCCCCTCCCCCAACTCCTCCCATCCACCATCCCCAGCCCTATCCAACCAGTGTTGTGTCTTCTTTCTTGTTGTTTTGTAAAATCCATGGAGTTTAGTTTGTGTTGCCCATATTGACCATAGATTCATCCAAGGGAGTGTGGTCAGATAACCAGTGTTTATACCATTAAAGAAAATCAACTCTTCTTTTCCCATCAGCCATCAATTGCTAGTGGCCCCTCAGCTAGAGGAACAACATTGTGCCCACTTCCCCTCTTCATTATAGAATGTTATCTGGCTTGAGTTTGTACAATTTTTCATCAACAAGTTGCTGGCCAGACTACCTCCTATTTTGATTTCATGGGTATCTCCATGCTGCTTTCTTTCTTGGGAGTAGTGTGAAAAGTAGAGGAAAAATCCTGTTGGCACTTACCTTACGGAGAAGTGAAGCTTTTCATTTCAGATTCTGTGTAGTTAGAAAAGCAAAGAATTTGAAAATAAAATCTTTCTGATCTGTTTTAGGTTGCTGCGGAAAACAGTGCTGGCATTGGAGTATTTAGTGACCCATTTCTTTTCCAAACTGCAGAAAGTGGTAATTTTCCTGAATTTTTAACTTAGTCACAAGCTCTTATTTAGGACAAGTCAGGATTTAATGAAAATCTTATACTAAGTACATACAGTTCTTGATGATGGCCATTCAATTCCTTTTAGTTGTTTGGAATAGTGAATTTATTCTGTAAGATATATATTTTTCTTTCTGATCATAAAAGTATTATCTTGAAAAAATGTTTTTCAAACTTAAGAAACCTATAATAAAAATTATTCACTTTCTTGTCAGGCAAAACACCTCTATCTGAACTTTATTTATTTTGAGAAGCCACTATGTAGCTCAGGCTGTCCTCTGACTCAGGATCCTCTTGATTCAGCCTCCTAGGTGCTGGGCTTATAGGTGTCACATCCAGCTTATAAACTACCTCTGCTACTATACTGGTCTGTTTGTGGCTCATCTCTTTTTGAATATATGTCCATTGATTGGAACAAGGGCATGCCATGTAGGTTTATAGCTTTTTTCCTATTAATATAAATGATAAGCATTTTGTGACATTAGACTTGGAAATACAGATTTCATGGTTGTCCTCTGATTCTATGACAGGCAGTCATTTCCAAACCTTTATGGTTCTCCCTTCCTCCTCTGGGGGAAGTAGAAGACTTGCCGTCATCTTCAGTTCCTCCTCTCAAGTAATACCTAAATCCATCTTCAACTCCTGGCAGCACTTTCATAAAGTGTATCCAGAATCTCACTTTTACTCATAATCATGCTGCCCAACTCATTTTTGTTGCTTGCCTAAATGACCCTCCTTATGGGGCTTCTGTTTCCAGCTTGCTTCCTGCAGCCTACTCTCCTCACTAAAGCCACATTATTTTTTGTAACATAAACCAGATGCTGCTGCTTCCCTTTGCCTAACCTGGTTGCTGCTCATTGGGAATAAAACCCTATGCCATCCTCCCACCTACTTCTCTCACTTGCCTCTTACTTTATTATTTATTTATTTATTTATTTATTTATTTATTTAAATTATTTATCATGGGGTCTTCCTGTAGCCTCAACTGGCTTAGAGCTTGCTGTGTAGACCAGGCTGACTGCAATCTTACAGGGATCCACTTGCCTCTGCCTCCAGAGTGCTGGGATTAATGGCGTGTTGCCACCACACCTAGCTGTCTCTGAATTCAATTCCATTTCAGACTACTTTGACCACACTGCCAAGAATGCTTTGTCGATAAATATTCCAGTTCAATTGATTTAATTCTCTTATTTTACATTTGTTGACTATACGAATGGAATAGCCCCACCCCCTCCTCTATATATCTATTTCCAACAAGTGTTTTTTTTTAATTAGACCTTCTTGACACATTGCAATATCTACTTCCTTAATTGTATTGTAAATATTACTCCGTTAAAGTATAAACTCTGTGTTAAAAATAAGATATTGAATGGCAAGTTATTTATTAATAATTTTGCTATTTATTTATAATAGTAAAATATTATCATCAAATACATTATAGAAAAAATGGTTATTTAGAAAATAGTATCTCCAAATAGCAAGTATTTGTCATGGAGTTTATATACTAGTGGAATAAGATAATCAAAGGTGTAAATTAATATGTCAAGTAAATGATCAGGCAGAGTTTTACAATCATTTCTAGTAGTTGAGAATGATACACACATATATCATATACATATATCACCAAAGACAAAACTCTTCAAGGGTCTTTGCATAAAGTATAATTTGGCATGGGTCTTGAGTATCTAGGGAGGATACAACCTTGACTGATAAAACCTTGTAATAAAATTTATGATCCAATTACTGTTTGAGAACGTATTAATTTCTATGGAATAAATGGAATTTATAATCATTAAATCAGGGGAAACTTGTTTTCTTATGAACAAAACTACTCCCAAGAGATATGCAGATTAATCAGTGTACTTAGTTGAATTAAAGCTCAGCCTTTAAAATCCCGTGGAGTATTATTCCAAATAAATTTCAATTTATTTTAGATTTTAAAACTTTGAAAACTAGCACTTACATTCTGTGTCTAAATACGAATGAATGTAGCAAAATAACCACAATTTCTTTATGTAGAAAGGTAAAAAGAATTAAAGTACAACTTTTAGTGCTTAATTACTTAATTTTTAGTTGGATCAAAATGGTTGAATTCCTTCTATAAATAATCTAGAATTAATAGGTGCATGAAACCAAGAAATGGAAAGTACAGTATTTAAATCAGAGAAAGACATGTCACAGAAAAGAACAAAATTTTCAAACACATTGAAATCACAAAGGGAAAATACAACAGGAACAGCTTACTGAAGCAAAAATAACAACAACAAAAAAGATTTTAATATAAATATCCTTCTTCAGGAAAAGTTTGTTTAGCAGGTTTAACAGATTTTTTTTATTTGATTAATATTTAAAATTTACCATTTTGGAAATCAAGCTTCTTAAAGATGTGGTTACCTTATAAATTCCAAGTTTCTTTATGTTTGATTAATTCTTTTTGACAGTCTTTAAGGCACATTTGGAAATGTGTCAACTTGTGATCAGTTATTCTGAAATAAGCAGATTTAGTTTACGTCTAGGTTTGCAAAATTTTAATATGAAACAAACATTTGTTTAGAAGTCATATTTAGGTTAAATTTTGATTTTATCCAAAATACTACATATTAAATTTCATATTATGTGTACATTAACATCTCAAAGGTATCACAAATAGCATAGCACTTTAAGTTTTACAACAGGCCTTACGTGTTTCATCTCCTTAAATCTTTTTAATACCCCCAGCTCCAGGAAAAGTTGTCAATCTCACAGTTGAAGCCTTCAACTATTCAGCGGTAAACCTGATTTGGTATTTACCTCGGCAACCAAATGGCAAAATCACCAGCTTCAAGATAAGCGTCAAACACGCCAGAAGTGGGGCAGTGGTGAAGGACGTCTCCATCAGAGTAGAAGACATTTTGAGGGGGAAATTGCCAGAATGCAACGTGTGTATTGTGGAACACATTGAAGTCTAAAAATTTTTAAGTAAACTTATGTCTCCAAGTTTTCACTTTCTGACATTATTTTACAAAGTGGTTATTGGTTACTTCATCACTTACACTATTAGGTCGTAGCATCAGTATCATGATATACACAACTCTCAGTATTCAGGAGAGTAAATAAAAGAGTGAAAGATAAAATCATTTACTAGGCTCTAGAAATGTGTTATTAAAAGAGTAATATTTGGCTCAGCTGTGAAGGGACAGATGGGGATGATGATTGATGATGATGATGATGATGTGCGTGTGTGTGTAGGTTACAGGGTGTTCTAGATGGGGACACATTATAAAGCCCTGAGGTGGGAAGACTAATTTCCAACTGGAGAAAAGGCCACACTTGCATGTGTCAAGAGAGGAGGGTACCTACAGGGAAATACATATTCAAGAGTTGATTTAAAGCAATGGGCTGGTTTCAGGTGTTTTTTGGGGATAACATATCTTTATGAAAATATTCTCCTTCTATAGTTATTGATGAGAAACCTTAAGAAATGCTACATTAATGCTTTTTCTCAAATCCCCCTGGGGATTATTGATTGTGTTATTACTAATGGAGAAACAGTCAAGCAAAATTATTTTTATCTCAAATAGTTTATTGAAGTCTCAAAGATCTTTTTCAAATTAGGATCCTTTTTGAATACATACAAACATGTAAATGTGGTACATTTACACTTAGTGTCTGGGTAACATTATTATTATTTTCTTGAGTACTTCAGATAAAAAAATGGGAGTCATAGTAAGAAAGTAGGCCATGCCTGAAATTATCTTCGATCTTTCTCTTGTTTGGTTAACATGAATTTTAAAAATTCTTACTGATAATTTTGCTGTCATTTGACCTTTATTTTAAACCACTTTAAATCTTACATATGAGGAAGATTAAAATATGATGAATATAATACATATATTCTATTGTAAAATTATAACCATTAATGAATATAATTAAAAATCTAGCAACAATAATTAAATTTGTTAAAATCTTGCACACACACACACACATGCGCGTGCTCTGATGAATAATATGTATAGTAGGAAGAAAAAGAATGAATTGTGTTCCTTGTGTTTTCCTAGAGATATCATGATTTGCCCATGACTGTTTCCTTTATTCAACAGGAGAACAGTGAATCTTTTCTGTGGAGCACCACCAGCCCATCTCCCACACTTGTGAGAGTTACGCCTCCACTGAGGACTACACATTCCTCCAGTACATTGGCACAGAGCAAGATCAGCTCTGTGTGGAAGGAGCCTATCAGCTTTGTAGTGACACACTTGAGACCATACACAACATATCTTTTTGAAGTTTCAGCTGTTACGACCGAAGCAGGGTATATTGACAGCACCATTGTTAGAACACCAGAATCAGGTATCATTTGCTTTTGGTTAGAAAAAAATTGTCTTACTTATATTATTATACATTACTCTTTCATTCTGTTCATAGTGTTTTTTGTTAACCTTTTTTTTAGTAACATTTTTTTCTCCACAGTAGGTAATAGGCATCCCACCTGACTACCTTCAATACTAGTAAACACCTATGAGGTGAAAACTGATTTGAAAGCAATAATTCTTTAACTACTATGGTTGGCATTTATCAATCTATGATGTCAACAATGTTTTTGATCTTTTTGAGACAAGGTTTCCCTGTAGTACTAGCTGGCCTGGAACTTGGTCTACTTAGACCAGGCTGGCCCCATTATCACAGAGGTCCACTTGCCTCTGTCTCCAGAGTGCTGGGATTAAAGGTATGTGCCAACATGCCTAGTTTGACCTTAGCCTCGGCAGCTTTACATAACCACCCTTGTCCTCTGACTCATCTTCAGTCATCTGTACTCTGTTCTCACAGCCATTGTTTTGCCAGATGTGGAGATATTACCTGGAAAAGTAGAACTAGCGTTTGATTAACATTTCAGTGTCAGATAATGATAGTGGCTAAAATAGACAACTACATATGTCTTTTTGCACTCTATTTTCCTCATTTGAAAAATGGAGGCAGTTATAGTACCTGTTGTATGGCTGGGGTCTTAAGATTAAATAAATGCAATTAGACATCATTATTCCTAGTAAATTCTGAGCAGGCATATTTCTAGGTGTGAGTATTTGTTTATATGTGTTTTTATGTGGATACTGATATAGTACCATAATAACATATTAGTACAACTCTTATGGACATACTACATACCTGGTATTTTAGTATTTGTACATATTATATGTGGACTAGATGTATGTTATGTATATCATAATATAGTTATCAGATTTTTAGTGTGATTGGAAATTTTTGAGGATAATGGAAATTATTGGCAGGGCAATTTCAGTAAAGCACATTGTCTTTTTATCCAATGACATACATGTCAGATCATATATTTTTTTACATGATAGTTATTTTGTCTTGACTTAAAAAACTATATTTATATGATAATATCTATCCTTTTTTACTTCTGACTTTATATATAACAAATAGTTTCATGGAAATGATGTAAAGGGACATTGATTAGATAAGAAGTTTTAATATTCAGTTGTTTATTAGTATAAACAATTTTTCCATTTCAATAAGACAAAGAAAAATATGTAAAACATTTAATGTGTTTTTATTTTTAAATGTCATTTTTTTATCTTACCAGTGTTACATTTAAATCTTTTATCAGTAGGTTATAAATTTCCTCTCAGAACAAAAGTTATTGACATGAAAATGTAAAGGTCATTGTGACCTAGTTTTGAGGGTTATTTCTTGACATGTTTACCTATGTGTCCACCAGAAATAAGGTGTTTCTCCAGCCAAATACAACACTTTGTGGGAATTAATACATATGTGTACACACACACATACACACATATTTGGAGATAGTATGGCATTTTCAACAACCATATTATAGTAATTATAGGAATGATGTTGCATTGCACAACAATATATACTACTAAGTACATTAAGAAAACTGTGAAGTTAATCCAGTGCTTTTATATGTCTTATTCAAATTTGTCAATTCTAATGTATTCTATTTTTCTTTCAAGTTAAGCCCACATTTATTTTAGTGTCATTATTTTTACTTCATGATATATGTTTTTCATAGGATATCGCTTTTATCTTAAATATGTATTACATATTCATTTTCTCTGTACTCATTTTAGTGCCTGAAGGACCACCACAAAACTTTATAACAGGCAATGTCACAGAGAAGTCCTTTTCAATTTCATGGGCCCCTCCAACTGTTGTAACAGGGAAGTTTAGTTATAGAGTTGAATTATATGGACCATCTGGTAAGTCTTGCTCCACCTTTTCCTTTACCTTTTGAATGAGAGATAAAAGTACATGAAATTTCTAACTTTTTTAAAAGTACCAGTCTCTTGAAAAGACCCTAAATTGAGGCAAATTATAGAAAACAATGAGGACGGTAAATACTTTGGATCTTCTGTTTAATACCATAAATGAGTATAAGAATCCAAAACACCTTTCGTGGTCTATGTGGAATTGAAAAAACTAATGACAAGTTCTCAATTTAGGTGGTAGAGATGACACGTGTATTTAAGCATTTGAGCAAGAAGTCCCTGACTTACATCCATTAAAAAAACCAATAAGTTTAGACTGTATTAAATCAAGCTTCTATTTAGAACAAGGAGTTCATCTCTAATCATCAGAGCTCTCTGGAAATAATCTGGAGGGATCTCTCTGCTCTCTATGCAGTGTTATTGTGAACTTAAAACTGCTCTGAAAATGAAGCCTACTCAAAGTAATATTGTTGGACATATATGGTAACACATTTCCCATCTTATAAACAAGCAGGACCTTGAGCATTCAGAGGTGATTAGAAGGGTTCAAATATTATACAATAAGAAATAAAGTAACGCAAAATTTTAGTCATTCTGAGATCCTGTAGTTTCTATGAAAGTTTATTTAAAACACTGATCAATTAACATAAACTCACACATTGTCATTTATTTGAAAGCACCATAAAGACCAAGTTCCAAACCATTCCTTTTTGAATGTCTATGGTACGGATTACATGAGAAGGCATTTTATCACTTCCAAATAACTTCTGCTTCTAAATTCTGAACTATGTTAAACTCCTAAAAATAAAAGAGAGTTTTTTCCTCCTACCTGCTTCCCAGTGCAAGTAAACAGATACACACATTTTTTCTGATATCATTACAACTCTTGGCTGAGATATATCTTCTGATTAGAAACTCAAGTTTTGCCGCAAAAATCAAAGGTGGCAAATATGGGTCGGAGTAAGAGTCAACAGATTTTTTTTAGGAACAATGAGGCATGTTGGCATAAGAGAGGTGAGAATTATTGAAACAGTGCTTCTGTTGGTAGATGTAAGATCTGCTTAAATACAGGGATTGGGTCAAGATGAGACTGTAGGTAGTTTATTGATTCTAGCAGTTTATAAGACAGAGTATGTGGGTGCAGATGAGGTTGTTCTGTGGGAGTCTGCAGGCAGATAACTCCTTATTTATTTGTTTTCAATGTAATGGGAAACATGACCATTAGCTGAGGGTAAGGACAGGACAGAAGGTGTTGGAGGTCTGAGGAGAAATCAAAAAATGACCATCTACAAGAGTAGACAGTGATGGGACTACTTGGCTATGTAAGTTGAGAAGATGCCAGGAGCCACTGAGGACTCATTTGGAATGTGGTCTGAATTAAATTCATGCATGGAGTGAGATTGTGCGCTCCTCTTGCTTCTTCAATAAGAGAAGTTCGAGGTCACTGAATGTTTATGTGAGACAGCAGTTGACAATGACATTGGGCCTGGATAAAAAGGGGGCATCAATGATGAGCAACCAAACAAAATAAAAATGCAATCAGTGGTAAGACTCTTGTATTGGAGGTTCCAGCAGACTTAAAGAAGTGTTGATTTAGAATCTAGCATAAATGAAGTTCAGATCACAAAACATGGTAAGAGGCAGTTACATGAACTTGAAAGAAGTTGTTTATAGCCATTAGTAATGGTGATATCTATGACCTAGAGGGAGCAGCTGATATAGGGTAGAGAAGAAAACTAATAATTTGTTATGAGTGAATGACTATTAAATTGTGATATTAAAATCATCATACTCTAAGATGGTAATATTGAGTTAAGAGCTAAACTATACAGAATGAGAGTGAGTGACTAGGATGTGATGGTGATCTGGAGACTAGTGGATGGTATGGTGACCTGCAGGCTAGTGGATGTCATGATGACAGGGGCTTTAAAATTTTGCACTTTGGGGCTGGAGAGATAGCTCAGTGGCTAAAAGAATCTGCTGCTCTTGCACAGGTTCTGGCTCCCAGAAACCACATGAAGGCTCAAAAACATCTATAACTCTAGTTCCAGGGGATCTGACACCCTCTACTGATCTCCATGGGCACCAGGCATGCACATGGTGCTTATACATAGATACAGACCAAACGCTCATACATTTTAGAAAAGTAAATTGTGGAGTTTTTAAAGAGGTAGGATAGTGGTGCAGGTGGAACAGTGATGAGCATGGTGAGCATTTTCTGTACCTTAAGGCCATCAACTGAGAGCTGGGTGGGGGAACCCAGAATTTATCCTGCTTCAGGGGACCAGGGACAGTACTTCCAGTACAGAGCCAGCTGCAATTAGAGTAAGAATGCAGAGGAATTATTCAGAGGAAAAGTTGAGAATTCATGGCATTTTACTAATACATTAGTTAAAAATTTTTATTCATAGAGGCAGAACTCTGTGAGTTCGAGGCCAGCCTGGTCTCCATTAGCAAATCCAGGCCAGCTGCGGCTACATGGAGACCTCATCTCAAACAAACAAACACAAACAAACAAAATTATTCATAAGCTAAATAAGAAATGTTTTCTAAATATATCTTCTTTCAGAAATTAATGAGACTAGAACTTTAATTGAATAAAGCTAAGTAAAAACGACTATTTTAATATTGATGAATCTGTTTTCTCTCCTTCCTTTCTCCCTTCCTTCCTTCCTTCCTTCCTTCCTTCCTCCCTCCCTCCCTTTCTTCCTTCCTTCCTTCCTTCCTTCCTTCCTTCCTTCCTTCCTTCCTTCCTTCTTCTTTCATTCATCCTTTTTGGACAAGAGTCTCATGAATCCCATACTGGCCTCCAATGCAAGTAGTCAAGGATGACTTTGAGCTTCTGATCCTCCTGCCTCCACCTCTAAGTGCTGAGATCTGGGATTACTGGCATGTACTGCCATGACCAGTTTTATGTGATGCTGGGGATTTAACCAAGAGCTTCTTTATGGATATTAGGCAAGCACTCTCCCAACTGAACTACATCCGCAGCCCGTTTCTTTTTAATTTTGTAGAAAATAATATGACAACTCAACAGGACTTTATAATGTAATAAAATTATTTTAAACATTGGAAGACTTTCTTGTTATTTCCACCATTTTAATTACATCTATATCAACTAAACCAAATATTTAAATATATTCATTCACAATAACAAATTTGAATTTAACAGTTTGTTCATTGTCCTTGCTACTATACCTAAGTATGAAATGAGCATATGCTCCATAAAATAATCCACAGATATCTTCTGCTTTTTGCAGGGCGTATTTTGGATAATAGCACAAAAGACCTTAAGTTTGTATTTTCTCATCTAACACCATTTACAATGTATGATGTCTATGTTGCCGCTGAAACCAGCGCAGGAGTTGGACCCAAGTCAAATCTTTCAATATTCACCCCTCAAGATGGTAAGAACCTTCTCCTTCACAGAATTAATCCAATATATTTGTTATGTTTATGAATTTTATGGACTTAGTAAAACATAATTTTAGAATCAGTTTTGTTTATGTTTACTTAACCCCCATTATTTCCCTTAGCAAATCGCTACCTAAATCATTCTGAACTTATGTTCTATAGAATGTTAAACTTACCCCATGCTTCATAATAAAAGGAATACAAGAACAAGGATTAGAGATCATATGTGTTATCAATATTAGAGATTCACACCTACAAAACACCAAGAAGTCATACATTAAACAAACACATCTAATACTGCTTAGCCATATTGTTAAGTAGACACTGCTTTTTTCTCACACAAGCTGTTTTCAGAGGGATTTCTATATTCCCACCACCTAGAACAGCATGCTTTGATAATCAAGTGTTTTCAGAAAGAATTCCTAGTGGGTACAAAAACAAATTTCCCAGCATTTACTAAAGTTTTAAAAATAATATATTTCAAGAAATTATCTTATGTGTACATACTAAACATCATTATTTTAAGTGCAATTTATTGTTTTTTTATTATATCATAGTATATTTTTTCTGAACCTGATAAATATTTTCATTTCTGTTTAGACATTACAATTATTGATAAGATGGCAAGAATGTTTTAGAATAAATAGCACTAGAAAAGATTCCCAGATTTTGTTTGTGTCATAGCTAACATGCAATAACTAGTAAATTGAATATGCACATATGTACACACACACACACACACACACACACCTACACACTCTTGGGCATGCCTTCATCATGTGATTATTCATACATTAGGCCATTAGAGGGCAGCAACCATCAGGAATTCTGTTCATTTCTCCCTTCAAAGAAAGAA